>NC_056522.1:15888921-15937124 GCF_019175285.1 Sceloporus undulatus
CATATTCACGGGGGTCTTGTGCCCCTAACCCTAGCGAATTTGGAGGGACAAATGTATACTGTTATGAGTATATTTGAATGGCTTTATAGTATTGTATTTTAATTCTGCTTTTTAATGTAATAATCGTGACGGGTGTGTGTTTTAGTTGTTTTAATTTTTTGTTAATTTTATACTGTTTCAATTAGATGGTTTTAACAGGGTTTTTTTTAAATACTGTATATTTAAGTTTTTCAAAAATGTTTTTCTCTTGTGCTTCGTCTCAGGTCCCTTTCTGGGAGAAAGGTGGCACAAAAATTAAATAAATAAATAAATAATGTGTTTTAAATCATGTTTTGTATTTTAATATGCTGTACCTCGCCTGGAGCCTTGAGGAGAGGCAGGAAAGAAATGAAATTTATTGTTGTTGTTGTTATTGACTGTGCAAAAGAAGTTGTAGCATGGGTTTTGTAGACGTGGGTTCAAAATGCACCACAGAAATAATCCAGTTTGAGACCGCTTTAACTGCCCTGGCTCAGTGCTTGGGAATCCTGGGAATTGTTGTTTATTGTGGCATCAGAGAGCTCTCTGACAGAGAAGGATAAATATCTCACAAAACAACAGTTCCCAGAATTCCCTAGCACAGAGCCAGGGCAGTTCAAGAGATCTCAAACTGGATTATTTCAGCAGTATGTTTTGGATCTCCACCAAACTACAAATCCACCTAACAGCAGCATTGTCTAGACCACATTTTACTAGCCTTTTTCAAGACTACCATGGAGAACCTTGTCAAGGGCCTTACTGAAATCAAGATACTGTATGCTGTACCCACAGCATTTCCTTCATCTCCCAAGCTGGTAATTTTATCAAAAAATGAGATAAGATTGGTCTGTCATGTGACTTGTCTTTGAGATGCCCATGTTGACTTTTAATGATCTCTTGACAATCTCTTGCATTCTTCCAAATGTGATCTGGTGAGCTGGGGATTCCAAAGTAGGTTTGAGTAAGGTTATGATAGGCTGCAGGGCACAGGCAAATCTGTGATGTTGGATAAAACCTTGGAAGCATATTTATACATTAAGGTGAACGTGTGTGTTTGTGTTCCCTTCTACCTGTTTTAGAATCTTCTAGAAATGGGTGATATGCATTGTACATAAGGTTACCATAATTCTCCTAAAAACCGGGACAAAATGTAGGACAAAATTTAGACCAAAATATAGGACAATTGTAAGATAAAATTTAGCCCAAAATGTAGGACATTTAAGAAAAATGAAAGACCTTAAATGTCCTACATTTTGGGCTAAATTTTATCCTACAGTTGTTCTATATGTTGGTCTAAATTTTGTCCTAAATTTTGTTCCGGTTTTTAGTAGAGAATTATGGCAACCCTAATTGTACACAAAGCCCCACAGAAGCAGAGAAGGAAGACTTCATTTAACACAGTTTAAGTTATCCATGAAGAGCAGCAAGTATTTTATGGTGCCTTGTGTTGTTTGCGCTATCTTGTATTTCTGTGTTATCTCACATTGATTCACTGTATGCTACCCATCCATTAGTTGTGTTTGCACACTATCCCAGTCAACTTTCAGACCAAGCACACTACAGAATCTTGCTGGAGAACCTAGAAATGCCTAAAGAGAACACTTCTCTATGCATTTATAGGTCCTCCAGTGTCATTCTATGGGTAACTTTTCCCATGCGCCATAGTATTGTGCTGGATGATCTAGCAATGTCTAGATAAATGTTCACTCTAGGTCTTCCAGTACAGTGGTACCTCGGGATACGAAATACCCAGGTTACGAAATTTTCGGGATACGAAAAAATCCCATAGGGAATTATTGTTTCGGGTTACGAATGTTTTTTCGGGTTACGAAAAAACTTTTGGTGCTTTTTTCGGCTTTTTCGCACGGAATCGCGGCTTTTCCCCATTAGCGCCTATGGCAATTCGGCTTACGAAGGCTTTTCGGGTTACGAAAGCGGCCGCGTTACGAATTAATTTCGTAACCCGAGGCACCACTGTACAGTTCTCTGGTATGCTTTTGCTGGAAGTCCAAGACATTTTTATCTTCCCTGTCCATGACAACTAATATTGTCAAGCAACATATTCCTTGCCCGTGACAATCAGTAAGACATGAGACCAGGGAGCAACATCTTCTCTGTCCATGACAACCAATAAGACATGAGACCAGTAAGCAACATCTTCCCTGTCTGTGACAACCAGTAAGACATGAGACATGGCAATCATGGCAGACACCCTTTCCCCTCCCTGTAGGTAGGACCTTGCATAGAAGTTGTGCTACACCATTTCACAGAAATCCAGAAGCTGGGAGGGACTCTGATAGACACAATTAAAATTATTTGAAGCAGCTCAGATTTTGTGTTTGCATTCCACTTTAGCTTATATGAGGGTCATTTCTTCACGTTTAAGGCTCTATATGTTTAGAAAGTGGTGTAATCCAAGAGAGCTTTTTAAGTTTTCAACTGACTGCTTTGTTTCTTTCTGTGCTTTGTTACAGATTTATTGGAATTTGCCTGTGACAGTCAACAGTGACAAATGTTAATTTAGAGTCTGTGCGCATCAAAGCAGGTATGGACCCTTTTCATAATAATAATAATAATAATAATTTTTATTTATATCCCGCCTTTCCAATTGCATGATCAAGGCGGCTTACAAGACAAGAAACAATAAAATACAGGTAAAGCATCACAATATAAAAAGTTTAAAAACATCATTACTAGGGGTAGGAACGGGAATCTATACAAATCACAATTCACTAGGGGCAAGAAAAAGACAATACACTGCTCCCTCGGGTTACGAAATTAATTCGTTCCGCGGCCGCTTTCGTAACCCAAAAAGCCTTCGTAAGCCGAATTGCCATAGGCGCTAATGGGGAAAAGCCGCGTTTCGTGCGAAAAAGCGCCGAAAAGCACCAAAAATTTTTTTCGTAACCCGAAAAACATTCGTAACCCGGAACAATTATTTCCAATGGGATTTTTTCGTATCCCGGAAATTTCGTAACCTGGGTATTTCGTATCCCGAGGTACCACTGTATATTGCACTAATCCGGGGTCGAAAAACAGAGAACAAGGAGCAGAGAAAAAACATTATTACCTAAGATGAAAAAGCCAACTGGAATAGATGCGTTTTTAATTGTTTCTTAAAAGAACCTAAAGATGCAGAGGAACGGAGCTCTGCAGGGAGCTTATTCCACAATGAGGGGGCGGCGATAGTGAAAGCCCTCTGTGAGGTCCTCACCAAATGGGATTTGGGGACCTCTAACAAATTGGTCCCAGATGTTCTGAGTGTGCGGGGCGGATTATATGGGGAGAGACGGTCCTCCAAGTAGACTATACAGTGTGCCTGCGTTATATGCAGGCGCGGTATATGTGGTCTTGAGCTTACATGCTCAAGCCGCGTGGGAGCGCGTGGGGCACAAGGGATGGTGCGTCCCATTCGGATGAATGGGGTGTGCGCCCATGGTGTGTGTGCGCTGCAGCGCTACCGTGCCGCCACTCACACAAATCCCATTCACTTGAATGGGGCTCCAGCATAGGCGGAATTCGCCTTATGTGGGGGGGTCTGGAATGGATCCCCTGCGTAAGGCAAGGTTCAACTGTAGTTATGTGGTGGAAGGAAACGTGGTGTTCTATTACAGTGGACCCTTGTTATGCGCTGGGGTTTGGGTCCAAGATCCCCCATGTATAACAAAATCCATGGATGCTCAAGTCCCATTAAATATAATGACATAACAAAATGGTGTCCCTTATAAAAAATGGACGATCAAGGTTTGATATTTGAAATTTATAGTTTTTTTGAACATTTTCAAACCATGTATGCTTGAATCCGTGTATAAAAAAGCCGTGTATAAGAAGAGCTGACTGTATTCTATTCAGCCTCCCATTTTTCCAAGATAAGGTATTAACAAAAGTAGCTGCTTATCTTACAGTGTGTCTCTTTAGTTTTATAAAGGTATGGATTGAATATGGTTGCTTTTTATCTACACCCTATATGGGCATAATTGCCTAACGCTATGCAGGAGCTATTGTGATTCAGGATACATAAAAATATAATGCACCTGAACCTGAAAGTGTTTATTCAGATGTGAAGCTGTATTCATTTCAGAGATGGACTGATTTGGAAGTGTGCTCAGGTTTGCTACCTCAGGACTGGTTTTCATTTGATACTTGGGTATCATGTTGTGAATGGTGCATGCACATTTAGATAATCATTTTTCGTGGTAGCCTGACTTGACTTCTTAACATTACTAGTTCAAAATGTGATGGAGTCTCCTTGTTTAGAAGTTTTTAAACAGGCTAGATGACCATCTGTTGGGAGTGCTTTGATTGTGTCTTCTGCATGACAGAGGGTTGGATTGGATGACTCTTGTGGTATCTTGCAACTCTATGATTTAACATAAACTGTATGAACTAACTTTACTGGAAAAAATACAGCAGTTGAGATAACATTGGGCAATGTGGAATAGCTTACTCACCCAAGTATGCTAGACCAGCAGTTCTTAACCTTTTCTTTACCACAGACCCACTTTCAATATCTTTTGTTGCCACAGACCACCAAGATTTAAAACTCTAAAGTGCATCAAATCATTATTTAAAACTGCTCATCAAGGGTCTTCAAATTTGGAGAGAAGGGAGAAATAAGTACTGTAAATGCACACACTTTTATTATTATTATACTTATTGGAATATTCAATACAAAATGTAAATAATAATAATAATAATACCTGAATACTGAACCATGGCCTCGTATTACTCATTAATTTTAATTAACGAATTAATGAGAAGGCTGGTGCTGTTTCACTTACAAGCCTTGTTGTATTTTGGGCTTAATAGCCGAAACTTGTATTCTGGATTCTGGCTCAGTTCTGGCCACCAAAGACTTCTATGATATATCTGCACAGCTGTGTGTGTGTGTGTGTCAGTAGTAGCTTCAAATGGTACAAGGAGTTGGGACTGGGCATATGTATATTTAGGCATGAGATGCAGAGGGATCCGAACCTCTGGAACTCGCTGCCCGCCGAGCTCCGCTCTGCCGCCTCCTTAGCCCAGTTCAGGAAGGGGTTAAAAACCTTATTATTCGAACAGGCCTACCCCTGACTTTTAGCTCCTGACCGCTTCCTCTATGCCAGCATGGCCACTGGCATGAGTGTTTTTTAATTCTTTTTCTGTGTAATTGTTGGTTTTAGTGGAATGTTTTTATTGTATTTTGATATATGTTGTTAACCGCCCTGATGTATGAAGGGCGGTATATAAATAAACTTTTTATTTATTTATTATTATTTATCAAGCGTGCTTCCCATTCCTCCATCCTGTGCACTGCTTTGTTGCGCTCAGAGTAGGAGGTTCCTGAAGACAGAACCACACATGTAAGTGCATGTGCACATGCACACACACATTCACACATGCAATACATTCTCAATGGGGCTGAAGGAACAGTCCACAACTGTCTAGAAGGTCTATAACTCATGCCAACCATGTCAGGATAACAGTTGCTTCCAACCCTTCAGTCACACACAGACATGCAAAGCGTAGGCCCCTCTGCTCTAGAACTGCTACTGCTGCTTCTCCATCCATCCCTGGTTCCACTTTCCTGTCTGCCTGCCTTTCGCCATTTCCCTTTGCCTCTGATTCTTTTATTTTTATTTCTTTACTTCAAGGATTTACATCCTGCCTTTGTCCCATAATGGGATTCTGTGCTCATGGGCAGCCCCAAAACAGTTTTTTCTCTCTCTGGCGAAAGGAGGCAAGTGGGAGACCAGGGTGATGCTCTTGTTTTCCAGGACATGCCCTACATTTCAACCTTCTATCCAGAAGGAATTTCAAAATGTATTCCATTTTGAGCATGGCTAAGCAGCATGTATTTACATTTATAGGAGTGTTTTCAGCTTCTATTTTGTAAGGTCCTGCATTTTTCTTGAGTGTCTTTTGCAATGCCTTGTCCTCTTTTGCACTTAGGACATCTGTTCACTCTGGAGGGAAGGGAAGGAGCCAGAGAATCAGTGAACGAGGAGTGATGCCCCGTCAGGGCTGAGGGGACTTGTTTGGCCAGGGTTTGGCCAAGGCTTCTTTGCCCCTTTCTTTCAGAGTTCCTGGGGGAACCAGAGAGGAAACAGCTGAGGTGAGGAAGGCTTGGAAGTGGAGATGAGGAAGGGAGAGAGTAAATGTAGGGTGATAGAGCTGTGCTGTTGCTCCTTGGACTGGTGGGAAGGATGGAGCTCTCTCTTTCCTTCTCCCTCTTTCTTCTTCCTCTCTCTTTCCCTGATAGAGAACAGTGTTCTACATTATTTCGTTCCACTCCATAGCAGTTGAAAGCATGAAGATATTCTGGTGTAGCTCTATATATGTTCTTTTATAATGCTGTAAAATTTGATCTAAAGTTAAAATATTTTTCTTCTTTTCCATATGGTGCTTTTTTATTGTACCGGTCACATGCACAAAATGGAGTATATCATGATATTTCTTATTGAATTATATGAATCTGGGGGAAAATAATTTTTGAATCATGCCTACAATACAGTTATCTTATTAAACACAGAAATCAACAACTTTAGCTCTTGTGCCTTTTATAAGGACCCCGGAGGTAGGTGGGGGAGTTCTCAGTTGCCTCTTGGCTGGTCCTTTAAACTTTTGCACCAATCCCCCCCCCCCCCATTTGAATATTATTGACTATGCCCCTTTGAAATGCATTTACTGTTGATTGTGTAAAATACATGTGCAAATAATGGGGGCTAAAACAGTTTCCTTTGGAACAGCATTGCTTATTTACACTTCTGTTTCTAGTTTAAATAAGGCAAGGAAATGTGCCTCCAATCTAGTATAAGTACCTAATGAGTTGGTTGGTACCTAGGAGTGCTGGTGAATCTTTCAATCACTTGTATCTTTCTACTTAAATGGTGTACAGTTACCATCTTTAATTTTTTGGGTCTCCTGTGTTTGATGTCACTCTTATGGCTAGATTTAAAGGCCTAACTTTAATATGCTGTAATTTTTTTTACTTATTTGACCATCAAACCCCCCCCATCATCCCACCTACTGCTATTAAAACTCCCTTCAGATTTTTTTAAAAAGTGATTTGTGATTTAGGTGGTTGTTGCTTGAGAAATACAAACCTGAAGTGCTTTTGTATATAAATAAAGAGTTGAATAGTTTGTTGGATTCTTCTCATATAGAAATAAACAGTAAAGGTTCTGACTTTTAATGGTGAGAGATACATTTTGTGGAATTTGATGTGTATTCTTCTCTGTTGCCTCTTCCTATCATGTAATCCTGTAAAAGTTTTTTTTTTTTGTAGAGGTAATCTGGTAAAGCCATTTATGGTCTACAGTAAGCTATATTTGTGGAGTCATCATTATCTTGGTCACTATCTAATTAAGATACCCTCCTTCCAAACCTTCTTGAGACACTAAAGTACAAATGAGACACTAAAGTACACAGAAGTTAATAGATAACAAAATGGAGAAGAGTAGTACATGGACACTGAACATAATTGTTACTGATTCAAAGCAATACAGACTTCAGTGTGAACAATGCACACAAATATAGAGCCACTTTTTTGTTGTATGAGACACATAGTACTTGACGTTCTGGAGAACCCTTTTATATACTAAAATACAAAAATGTGCTTTTGTTGAAGATAATTTAAAACTCCAAGAAGTAATTTACAGTTAGGATGGAAACCCATTTTGCTTATCTTTCACAATGATTAGGCTATTTATTTACTGTACTTCCTACACTGGTTGACACCGCTGCTATCTATTTTGATGGGAGCTGTACAGACAAAAGGATAGTAACTGGAGTAGAAATTTCAGAAACTCCTAAATGATTGTTGAGGTTAAGTCTGAGTCACTTGCTATGTATTGTATACTTTCACTTAAAACAGAATAGTCTGGACCCAAAGAGGTACTTCAGGGTATTCCAACAGTTTGTGCTCACTCAGTGGAAATTTTATTTTGGCTCTGAAACCGATTCACGTTTCTCTGCAACTCCCCATGGTTTCAAAAGCATTTTGTCATGCACACAAGGATGGATGAGTAAGGTGCTTTTCAGGACCATGAGTTCAAAGCACCACAGGACACTCAGAGCTGTACAAATCTTTCAAAGTAGGTTTACTGGTACACTGAAATCTTCCAAGAATTCATTCTGCTGTGTTGCCCTTTGATGCCTCTGCCCTGGTGCAGACATAATACTATTGACTATGGCGAAGAGACTGGGAGTGAGCTGTGATCTCATCCTTTCTTTTCCTACACTGACTTAGTAGTTTTAAGCATTGTATCAAATTGTAGGGTTCTCACATTTAACAAGGATTTGCAAAAGGAAATGTAAGGACGAAACAGACCGTCCATTTGGAGTAGCGTCCTGCTGCCGCTTTCAGCGCTGGATTGGGGCCACGGCACATAGTTGCTACACTGAAAGGAGTGGTGAGATTGCCGTTTCCTAATGCTGGATCGGGGGCACAGCAACTACATGCCATGGTCCCAATCTGGCAGTTTGCTGGTGCTAAAAAGAATGGCAAAATGCTGCTCCTTTCAGGGAGCTGTTGCTGTGGTGGCAGCGGCTTTTCGGTGCCCCTTTGGCATAGGAAGTTTAAACGCTGTGCCAAAGACACGCCATGACATCCCCACTGTGTGGTTGGGCATATGGCGTGATGCCAGCATCAAGGTAGCATCGGAGAATGTGGACGCCACGCCCCCACTCTGCCCCAAGACCGGCATTAAATACCAGTTTGTTCAGCCCTGTAGCTATGTTAACCAGAGTTAGGGTTGAAGCAGATAGAACACAAAGTCATGATTAAGGCCCTGTACATACCGGCCCTTTAGCACATCCTGGCGACGTGCTAGGGTTGTCTCGGGGCACTGTTTCCAGACGCCCCACAATGTCACAACTGTGACATCACTGCCGCGCGCCTTCCAGATGGGCGCGCGCGGCAGCGATGTCCTCGCGCCGCAGGCAGTTTGGGGCGGTGCTAAAAGGAGCCGCTTTTTACCAGTCCTTTTCTTTCTGCGTAGCTGCGCCATGCAATTTGGATGCTGTGGCGTGATTAGCGGAAAAGAGAGGCAGCTGCTGGCCGCCTCTTTCTGGTGGTCTGTACCCTGCCTAAGTTGACTAGTGATGGAGAACCAAGCTAGGGGCTGTTCAGAGTATGAACTAGCTGCATCAAAAAGCCACATTCTGCTTCAAATCAGGCAGAGACATCTTTGCAGCAGGATTTACCTCTTTCTCAGCTGCTCTCTCCGTCTCCAAGTTATCCAGTTCCTTCTGCAGATAAAAAAAAAATCCCTGAGCAGAGCACCAATGACAGAAGGACTTGTCTGAGATAAGAGATAACCTTGCCAGACCTCTGTGGTGTTTCTGAGCCTTTTTCTCCCCCTTTGACCTTTCGATTCCTTTGGGAGGTGGAGGAAACTACAGATTCTATGCTGCTGTTCAATCAGTGATTTAGTGTGACTTCTCAAAGAGGACTCACATTTTTCCCAGCCCTTCTAGCGAGCTCTTGAAAAGGAAACAGCCTTCATAGGGAAAGGAACCAAAGACAAGGAATTTTAACTGCCATAAAAAGTAAAAAAGGAAAGCAAAGCAAGGCATTTTTGTTAGAGAGGTAAGGAAAGGAAATACAGCAGAGCACCTGTGGCCTACTATAACTGCTGGCCTTGCCCATCCTGGGAAAACTGCCTCAGAAATCACCTGATTTTCGAAACAGCCTGTACAGAGTGCCTTTAACTTCAAGGACCCACCAAGAAGCAGGACATGGTGTAAACTGACTGCCCAGGAGTCAGCAGCTTTCTCTAGATGGTGCAAGGGAAGGCTTTCATTACATTTCTCCTACCGCTACTGTGCAACTGTGGGGAAAAAATCACTATGATGGCCAGAGTATCACACTAATAGGATTTTACTCTAACATCACAGTAGGTCATGGGTGTGCACATGATGTGGTCTTCCACCCTTTTATGTGTGTACTAGATGTATTCTGAAACTGTAGCCTTGCATAGTGATCATAAGGCAGTTTGGTGGTGGTATAGTCTGAACAGTGGCCTGCTCTGAGTTTTAATTTGTAGATTTCAGGTCATTGGGAGAAGAATCAAACTAGACCTGAACATAGTGGCCCCGTTTTCAGGTAATTAAATTTTTTTTTTTTTGAAAAATGCCTAGTGATTAAGGATGGGAGTTTCTGAACATTTTTGAAAAATGTCTCGTGATTAAAAACAACAAGGCACCACTATATATGTATGATTCATTGCTCCTGATGAGATGTTGACACAGTGTGTATCTTGAAACGAAAGTGCCATTTCCTTCAAGGACTATTTGCTCATTTTAGCCAAGGGCAAATAGTTATTATATAAAACCACTGATTCCAGTGCAGAAGTAAATGGTACATATCCTATAGGGAACATTTTCTGAAACCTTTCTAACATGGTTTTGCAAAGGACTCAGTCCTTGCATAGGAATAACTACCACTTACCAGCGTAAATCTATTGATGTTTACTTTAAATTCAATTGAACCTTCTTCCATGGGAGTAAATTGCAGTACATAGGATTTCCTTGTTAGTGCTATAATCCATAAGCACCACTGGCACTGTTGCTGAGTACGTATGATTCAGGTCCATGTTGACATATACAGCTCATTCCTATGAATGCTTACCACCATAAGCAAGCCTGAATTTGTTGGATAGGGGAACCACCAAGTAAATATGCCTTGAATTATAGCTATAGTCTGTCCATGTGCAGGATCCAGTTCAAATCTACATTTTTTAAAAAACTGAAAAAAAGTCTAAATAACTTGAAATCAATAAAGTTTCCTCTCACACTTAAAACTGGGCCTAAATTCTTTCTGCACATTTGAGAAATGAAGAAAGCATTGTTGAAAATTTCACCAAAATTCAAAGTTCTTCCTCCCTTAAACTCCTGAAGACATAATTTTAAATGTAGTTTTCTACTGAGTAATAACAGTAGTGCCCTGAAGGAAATATTTTAAAGTCCAGTTGGAACATCTCCAAATAAAACATTTGTTGTCTATGAAACAATTATTCTGATGATGAAGAATGTTTTAAATATATATTTTTATATGGAATTAAGATTTTTTGGTTCTTGTTCCAAGAATTTCTTTACTAGTTTCTCTAAAGCAAAAACATGTTCATCTACATCTTCTGGTACAAGATCCCTGAGCGAGTTGCAGAGTTCAAAAAGGTATTCTGTGTTTCTTCCACTAGGACCAACTGCATTAAAAATCTGTTCGGCAATTTCTTCTAGAGGTGCTGGTCCAAGGTAGTTAGGATTTTCACAGGTTCCAATATATAACAGCACATCGAATGGTTCCACTAAGGGATCTTTGGGATAGAAAAGAACAGTTGTAGTCCTGTAGCCTCCTTTCTCTCGGAAATCAAGATATGCTTTTACTTCGCCTTCATGTCCGATTGGTAGTTTGTATGCAACACCCCATACACAGCCCTGTTGAAGAATATAACCAGAAAAGTAAAATAAACATTCATTTTACTGTGAAGTTGAAGGCTTTCATGGCCAGCAGCCATAGTTTTTTGTGGGTTTTTTTTGGCTATGTGGCCATGATCTAGAAGAGGTTTTTTTCATTTTACTGATGAAAGTGTTAACTTTTAAAGAAATTTAGAGGGTTATTCACAATTCAGGCTATCTCTTTTATCTCTATTTGTGTTTGCAGTATATATACACAATTTTCCTTATTGAAAAAATGGATAGAAAAATCAGTATATTGTGGATGGAATCACATGTTCCTAAAGATGCAGGGATAGGCAACCACAGCTAGTCAGGGCACCAGTTTTGTACCTTTGAATCCTTGCAAGTTGCATGGGTTGTCAAAAATACCAAAGGAGGAAAAAAAAGGAAAGGCCTAGAAGACCATGGTCCAAAACATACTGCTGAAATAATCCAATTTGACACCACTTTCAGTGTCTTGGCACAGTGCTAGGGAATCCTGGGAACTGTAGTTGTGGCAGCAGAGCTCTCTGACAGAGAAGGCTAAATATTTCACAAAACTACAGTTTCTATAATTCTCTAGCATTGAGCCAGGACAGTTAAAGCAATGTCAAACTGGATTATTTCTGTAGTGTTTTTTGCCAACTGGCCCTTCTGAAGATGGATTGGGGCCATGACAAACACTCATATTCACCTTGAAGCCATCTGAAAAAAGGAGCTGTCCGGACGGTGGCTTGAAAGGGCTGTCTGTTCTGACCCTTAGTATCAAAGGGGCTTTAAGATCCCTTTGCATGCACATCTGGCTATGATGACACATGGCATGACATTATGTCCCATTTGAACTACTGTAACATACTCTATGTGGGGGCTGCTTTTGGAAACTGGAAATTTCAGCAGGTGCAAAATGCTCTGACCAGAATGCTGTCTGCAGCCAATTACTCCCTTGTTACATTAACTTCTCTGGCCACCAGTTTGTTTCCACAATCCAAAGTGCTGGTTATGACCCTATGCAGCTTAGGCCTAGACTATCTGAAAGACCCTATCTCCCTTTATGTACCTAGCAGAATCTTAAGTTCTATGGTGAGGTCTTTTTCTTTGTCCCACTTTGTCACAGGCTCTCTTGGTGAAGGTATGCGAGAGCCTTCTTGGTGTCTGTTCCCATCCTTCCTTCTCTTCTTTTGCCAGCAGGGAAAGAACTAGTCCTAGGTCCACACTTCACCTTCTGTGTCAATATGAGTCTGTGTGAGATTTCCAGGAGACAACTGGTAGACAGGATGGGATAACCCACAACTCTTCACTTAGCTGCAACCATCCCTTCAGTTATTTTTATTTTGGTATGCATTTTTCTAGCCTCCTAGTCAAGCTGGGGTTGAAAGAGAGAGACGGGAGGATTGAGAAGAAAGGCTGTATACATTTCTCACGCACTGATTCTCTCAACTAGTGTTGTCCAGCAAATACAGATTTGGGAGACCTATCTGGTTCTAGTCTGAAATAGATCTACTCTTAAAAATTATTTAGTCAGTTTCTAATCTTGTGCAGCATTATTCACTGCATTTTAAGTATTAGAAAATCATTTTGCTTGTCTGTCAGACTTTTCCTGTTTGTCACCATGCGTAAACTAATATACTAGCATGTAACTCTGTTTAAGTATTGTTGACAGAAGGAGGATGTTATTAACAGATCTTTAAAATGAAACTTAAGAAAATGGTGAATAGTTTCTTGTTTTTACTTTCAATTGTAGATTATAAATTTAATAATTATGGCTGACTATAGATTTAAAAGATGTTTGCATTGATCTGAGTTTCTATTTTTACAATACAAATTCAGAGGAGCAGAGAGAGGGGAAAAAATCCACAAGCTGAACTATTCTTTGCTTATAGAGGAATCTGTCTGTTAGCATAATGAGGTACAACTATACAGCACTGAAAAAACTTACCAGAAAGGTACAGAAAAGTCACAATGGCAGACAGTAAGCTGAATTCTGCTGGCCTTGTCAACTACAAAAGGTTGAAGTCTACGCTTGCAACTAAACTGATTTCAATTCAGAGTTGGCACTGCAGGGAAACTGTGTTTCAAGCAGTTTCCCCTGATGAAGTGGAAAATTTCCATGTTTTAGCTTCTCAACAATGTTTTACTGTATTCTGATATTTTCTTAAGGACATATAAAAACTGGAACCTGTGCACAATGAAACTGAATAAAATTAAGAACAAGATCAGAGTTTGCAATGGTTCTCATATTATGAAATGCTGACTCCAGTGGTGAAGGAGATACATGTTTGAAGTATATTTTGAAATTTTAGGCATTTAGAGAGTACCCATCTACATTAGAGGATTCTTGGCTTTTCACACAGCAATCTCAGTAGTCATTTCAACAATCTTGGAAGACAGGCCAGCATTACCCTCCATAGTGGAGATAGAGAGGTGTATGTGAAATAAAGGCATACTTTGATCTCCCCAAGAGATTATAATTGACTGGAAATTTGGAAGTAGGATCTTTGTAGCTTACATTCTTACAGCCTACTCCTAAACATGTTTAGTTGAAATAAGAAGCATCAAAATCAGTAACATTTATTCCTAAGCAAGTGTGCAGTGTTTTAGTTAGTACTATATACCAGTCACAAGAATTGAGCAGCTGCTCCCTGTTTCATATAGTTGTTCAGTCAGAAACACTAACTTTTAAGAATCCTAAAAAGAATTCAAAAAATCAAGTGTTTAGAGTGAATAACAGTACCCTAGAAACACCTTGTAAACTTGCAGAAAATCAGAGAATGAATATTTGGGTTAAAAGGTTAAACTAACTTTACTAGAAAGGTTATGATGAAAAAAGTATACCTAACTACTATAGAGCACACTGGAATTAAAGTGTAGGCATTTCATTTTAGAAAGGGAATGGAACCTGTCTTGTTAGCCAGCTAGTCAGACAGAACAAATTCACATTTTAGTTATTTTGTGTATTTAGTTATTTTTGTTATTTTCCTACTGAAACTGAGAAAGGAGGAAATGAGGAAAAATGCCCTAATTTTTCTGGAACTAGAAACAAATATAACCCTGGATCTTGGCATAGGTCAATTCAAAATGCAAGCCTGTTTTAAGATGGAATTGTTCCTTACAAAGAAAATATAGAGCTTTCTCAGATTACATGTGCCTGATGTTAACACGAGTCTGGGTATTTTATTTCTTCACAAGTTGTCTGAAAGTGCATAGAGAAATGAATCTTTTGATGAGTTTTGCTTCTCATCAAGACATTTTCTCCTGCACAAATGGTGTGTTATAATATATGTATAACATATGAACAGGTATCTTTTCCCCCTCTTCTGTATTCAGCAGAAAAACACCATTGGGATGGAGGAATGAGTACATATTAGGTCTAGAGGTACTATTTGGTCTGTGTTCTAGGTACACATGCCAAATGGACACACATATCAAGTGCATGTTGTTTAATGCTTGTGTCGATGAATATGGTTGACGTGAAGCTGGTATATTCATTTAATTTTATTTAACAATTTTATTTATATACTGCTTACCAAAGTGGTATATGGTAAGAAGCATAAATAAAAAGTTGTTAAAAATACCCTTCATTATCTATCTACCTACAGTGGGCAGCACTATATGCGATAAATAAAACTAATCTGGAAAAGTATTGGTATAATGTAATGTTTTGGCATGCACCAAAACCTTAAGCTTGTTGGTACAACCATTGAGAGTCAATCAACTCCCCTTCAGGAAACTGAATTAGTTCCTTCAGAGGAATAGTTTAAACAGTCTTGTATAATACTGAAGATGTTATAAGCCATTTGTTTCAAGAAGCAGGTTTAGTTGCCCTTAAATAACATTGACCCCTGTATACCTATTGAGGCATAATCTTAGTTTCTTTACCTCAAATTGACATCTTTTGTAATAAAGAACCTTTTATGCATAAGTAATTTGGATGTTGCACTGTGTCTCATTAGGATTTACTCTCAGGTCGATCATAACCCCATAACTATAATCAATGATTACACTCAATGCTTTGAGTTCTCTAGGACAATGTATGCAAGAGATTACATAAAAACATAACTACTGTACCTCAGGATCTTCAATAAGTGTCACAACTCTTCCAGGCTAAAATTAAAAGAAATATCACTATTTTAGTAAAGATTTTACCATCAAATAATAGCAAAAATTGATTTTTTTTAAAGGACCACAACACCATAAACAAACTGCAATCAATTTGGAAGAGTATGACCATATATGTGATACTTTAATGCACACAATGTATGAGGAAATGACATTTGTTAAGAATACAGTGGGCAGTTTTGAATACATTTTTTATTTTGTGCTCAGGACGTTTTAACAATTGAATGATCAAACAAGTCTGGTCATTGCATGACTTGTCGGAGTGTTGATGCCTTATTATTTATATGAATTATGTAACATGGATAAAAAATGTAGTGTTACTCCCTGCCTCTTCTTCCATTATAGTTTGTGCTTCTAGGTAGGGAGAATCATTATAGAGTTAGACTGAGGAGACCTGTGTTCAAATCCTAATTAAAGCATAAAGCTCACTGAGTGATCTGGGGACCATCATTCCCTCTTAGCCTAATCTATGTGGGGTTGTTTATAGGATATAATGGGGAAGGAGAGAACAATGTACAGAACTTTCAACTCCTCTGAGAAAAATTAAAATGTCATCTATGCAATAAGAGTAGTGATTTCCAAACTGTGATGTATTATTCTGGGTTACAGAGATCATCCTTACTTATCATGTTGATGGGAATTAGAATTGAGGGGAAGGAAGAACCAACTCTACAGCCTGTTCTTGATTATGTCTGGCTTGTCTCTTACCAATTGTAAGACGGATTAGTTGGAGGTTCAGATGCCTCAGATCTGCCTGATTCCTACAGAACCACATTACCTATGAAAATTGCTTCTGCCATTAGTGTTTTAAAAGAGAAGTGTTGGGAACCAGCACAAAGTAGCTGAACAGCTCTTTCTGCTATGTTTGGAAGGTCAGCCACAAGTGTGAATTGTAGGAAGGGTAGGAAACTGTGATGTCCAAGTTACATACTGTATATACAGTGGGCCCGTGGTATCTGCTGGGATTTGGTTCCAGTACATCCCATGGATAACAAAATCTGTGGATGCCCAAGTTCCATTAAATACAATGGTGTAGTAAAATGGTGTCCCACAAATAAATGACAAACTCAAAGTTTTATTTTGTTTTGAACTTATGTATTTTTAAAGATATTTTCAAGCTGTGGGTGGTTGAATCCGTGGATACGGAATCCGTAAATACGGAGGGCTGACATGTATTAGTCTAGAAATTTTACTCAAAATATCAACCCAAAAAACCTGGGTTGACTTATCCACAGGTCAGTATAACTAGTGTACCTTAACTCTTTATCAAAAATGAACCATCCTCTTCTCTGAGGAGAATGGCAAAAAGTGAGAGCTAGGTCTATCCTGGGAAAACCTAAAAGAAGCACCAACTCCCTCTACTCTCTCTGCCGCAGCACCACTTCTGGTCTTTTTTAAAGCCTGGGAGGGATAGCAGCGGCAGTACTCCTTCCTCTCAAAGGTGTACCAAGAGAATATAGGGATGTGCGGATCTTTTAGGTTCTCCCAGGATGGACTAAGTTTTTCGGTTTTAGACTAAGTTTTATGTTTTACCAAGATGGACAGGATGCTCTCACTTTTTCTGCTCTACTCAGAGAAGGGGGTGGCTTTTTTAAATAAGATACAGTACTTTAGCTCTTGCCTTTACATCTTAGTTGGCATGCACATTTTCTTACCCTGCTGGCACCTGGTTGCTTCCCCCACATCACACAGGGACCATTTACTGTAGTTATCTCCTTATCCATCCAGCTTTTAGGGTGAGCACGAACAGTTATCCTTGCTAGAATTTTTCAAGTTCTTTGGCTTTGTTTTCCTTGCTTCGTCCTTTATATCCTTTGCTAAATGCACCTAAGCTTTACCCTTGACCCTCCACGGATCATATCAAAATCCACAATTTTGTCTCCAAAACTTGCTCTCAGGCGATACCATTTTGACCAGTATTTTTCCTTGGTAGATATTAAAAGGTACAATCTTGATCTTCTTGGACTTTCTGTAATGGATCACTCATCTTGCTAAGCTGGGATCTGTCCCTTTCTTGTTTTCTACCCTGCTGCCTCCTATTGTTTTAAACACTCTTTTTGGTCTTTTGCTATATGTGAAAGTACCTGTTAAAAGATTATTATTATTATTATTACTGTATTAAGTTTTATTTATATATCGCTGTAAATTTACACAGCACTGTACATAAAATCATTTAATTAGACGGTTCCCTGCCTTCATGCTTACAATCTAAGAAGACACGACACAAAAGGAGAAGGGAATGGGTGAGGGGAAGAGGATACGGTCCAGCATTCTTCTCTCCCTCTGAGGCCTGGACCAAGGCAGATGGACAGATGGAGAGCTCTGTATCTTAAGGATAGGCTTGATGGCATTGGCCCACCCTCTCTCCCCCTCGGAGGTCAAGATGGAGTCAGATGCCTTGTGGGGAGGGTTCAGTTCCTTTAGTGAGGCATGTGGGCATGAAAGGGAACAGTGTTATAGATATGCTTCCACCTATGCCAACTAATGGTTTAAACCGGATCGTGATTTGTTACAATCCGGTTTAAACAAGCATTGTTGCCACTTAATTTGAATTGCAGAAGCAATTTGGAAAGGAAGCCATGCTCTAGACCTGTTTAATCTGCATTAAAAAGACACCCCCCCCGCGCCTTTTGGGCTGAATAGCTTTATTTCGAAATAAAGCAATTCAACCCAAGTGGGAACCATGCAGATTCATATCCACCCCTGGCCTGCCTTCTCTGCCCCTGGCCTGCCTTCTGCCGCCTCCTACCTTTAGATCTGCCTTCTCCGCACCCCGGCCTGCCTTCCACCGCCTCCTACCTCCAGATCCCGACCTCAAGCACTCCAGCCATGCCAGGAATGGAGAAGGCCGCTGGCGGAGAAGGCAGATTGGGATCTGGAGGTAGGAGGCGGCGGAAGGCAGACCGGGGGTGGAAAAGGCAGGCTGCTTTCCTTACCCACCTGCCTGGTACCTGATTTGAATTGATGAATTGGTGCAAACTAGTGTGAACCACCTGTGCTGCTGAACCGATTCATCAATTTGGATCAGAAACCGAAATATCTGGTAAGTGGGAGTGAGGCCTATATATACCTACTCAGAACTAAGCCCTATTGTGTTCAATGTCTCTGTTTACATGGAAGTCTCCATTTCAATATTTGGGTTTAGGTCTGTTTAGTCCTTAATGGATAGTCATGAATCCATCCAGTTGAACTAGTTTGTTAATTAGCCTTATTTTTCTTCACAAAATTACAAAGGTCACAAAAACATATCACTGATTCTTAAGGAATTTTTAAAAAATCAAAATGTAGGTTATTCTACACTGCTAAGCAGCCCTGAAGTTTCTGACTTTTTACTGAGTAACATGAAAACAAGGTCTGGTTCTCTAAAACAGACAAACCAATAAATAATGTGATCAAAACTGCTTCTGCATAAAGATGCGGTAAAATCAGATGCACTAAAATCAGTATCTGACTTACTGCAAACATTTTGTTTGCTTTGTGGATAACTTTAAATGGTGTAGCTGTATTGGATTAGTTTTTTATTCTTTCTCATTCAGCTGATCACATTTCATAAGAGCCCATGAATTTGGCTGTTAAGAGCTGATTTGGGAAGTTCATGAATGCATTGATTTTCTGTGCTGTGCTAAAAGGTAATTGATTTATCCCGACATCTGATTTTTTTCAGGGAGAAATGCATTGTTCAGAGAGAAGTGCATTCTACAAAAGTAAAGCTAAAGCCATCTTTTTAATGTGAACAATGCATTAGTTTTCCAGTGCACATTTAAGTAGTTTTAGGCAGTAATATAGAAACAGTTCATGTTCAAAATTGACCTGAATAGACGAGAAAGCTGGGCCAAAGCTAACAAAATGGATGTCAACAGGGAGAAATGTAAGGTACTGCACTTAGGGCGGAAAAATGAAAAGCACAGATATAGGATGGGGGACACCTGGATGAATGAGAATACATGTGAAAGGGATCTAGGAGTCCAAGTAGACCACAAGTTGAACATGAGTCAACAGTGTGATGTGGCAACTAAAAAGGCCAATGCAATTTTAGGCTGCATCAATAAAAGTATAGTGTCTAGATCAAGGGAAGTAATAGTGCCACTCTATTCTGCTTTTGTCAGGCCCCACCTGGAATATTGTGTCCAGTTCTGGGCACCACAATTAAAAAAAAGCTGTTGAGAAACTGGAGCATGCCCAAAGGAGGGCGACTAAAATGGTGAAGGGTCTGGAAACCATGTCCTATGAGGAACGACTCAGGGAGCTGGGGATGTTTAGCCTGGAGAAAAGAACGTTAAGAGGTGATATGATAGCCCTATTTAAATATTTGAAGGTATGTCATATTGAGGAGGGAGCAAGCTTGTTTTCTGCTGCTTCAGAGAACAGGACCCAGAACAATGGATGCAAGCTGCAGGAAAAGAGATTCCACCTCAACATTAGGAGGAACTTCCTGACAGTAAGAGCTGTTTGACAGTGGAACACACTCCCGCGGAGTGTAGTGGAGTCTCCTTCCTTGGAGGTCTTTAAGCAGAGGCTGGATGGTCATCTGTCAGGGATGCTTTGATTGTGATTTCCTGCATGGCAGGGGGTTGGATTGGACAGCCCTTGTGGTCTTTTCTAACTCTATGATTCTATGATTCAAAGGAAAGCAGAATCATTGCTAGCATATGGGTCCTTTGAAAATTTTGGAATTACACTGTCAGAATTTTCATATGTATTTTTCATCTCCATGTTCTGTTAGTGGCACTACATTAGTTTAATGTAGTGAAACAGAAGTAATTTTAATACAATACATTTAGGAGAGGGCAAGCGCATCTCATTACTGCCCAATAAAATATTACTTGCTCTTGTTTTTGTATCCAGAAAAATAGAAGGTTATGGTAATATACTCAAAATCCAGTGCAGTAATAAAACTGCAGAACTGCATGCAAAATAAGGATATGTGCAGATATTTAATTGGCATAATTTATACAGGTTACAGTATTTCATTTATCTTGAAACAGATCTCCATTGGCTGTTTAGAAAACTCGCTTGTGGGTATATGTATCCCATGCTAAAGAAATTATGGCCTGTTACAGACTGCCAAAATAAAGCTGCTTCGGGTCTCTTTGGAGGTATGCTATTTAAATGATGCATGCATCCTAAGAATCTGGAAGCTGCACCAAAGCTGCACTCCAGTGTTTAGGAATGGAGTATGGCATTGGTGCGACCTCCGGACTCTTAGGACCCATGCATCATTTAAATAGCATACCTCCAAAGAGACCCAAAGCAGCTTTATTTTGGCAGTCTGTAACAGGCCAACATTTTCTTCCCAGGTATTGAATCAATTATATTTTAATTTGTAAAATATGCTTTTCTAATTGGGATCACCCTGCTTCCTAGGTGATATTTTAGTTTTTGTTTAAAATTGGATTACTTAATCTAATACTAATTAATGTGTTTTTAAGTGTGAATACGTTGTGGATGGTGCTGAAGAGAATTTTATCCTGGCACCCTGTTGCTTTTGAAATATTGCCTATGATTTGCTGATTGAAAATACATACTGTTGATAAACTCTGTAGTCTATTTTCAGAGATTGCTAATTGCATAGCCATTTAGCTCCCTTCATGCGCACTGTAAGGCTAAGCTCTCTGTGCTGAGGGAACATTTGAAAGGGAAGCCAGGACCCCCATATAAGGTGAGACCCCCCAATGCAATTATAGTTCCTGAGAAACCCCCAAAAGTACATCCTGCCTGTCACACCTTTCCTCATTGTGCAGAGCTTGGAGGTAGGACCAGATTTCATCCTTGCTTTCCTTTACTCAGGCAGAGCCTTTTCATGCAGTTAATGTCTGAAGGTTCCTTTTGATGGTGGCTGTTCTTTACAGTTGTGCTGCTTTAAAATGTTATAGAAGACTCCTTGGGCACTTTAACTATGATGTTCCTATTTGCGTCTCCCTGATCCATGAATTGTGCCATGTATCTTTTTTTTTTTTTTTTTTGGTGAGATACAGGAAGACTGGGCCACTTTTGCAGCCATATTGTGGAATGCCCTCCCGGATGGAGCTAGCTAATGCTCTTACCTTATGTTTTCAGCATCTGTAAACATTTTTATTTATTGAAGTTATAAAGAGTTTATATCAATGCATTACAAAAATAAGCATCAATATGGTGCAGGGAAGTGGAGAGTTTCTTGAAAACTAATTATTTTCCATCTCAGAAGAAGATGGTTCCTGAGTAATCTTCAGGAAATAATGATTTTGTACCAGACATATAATGTGTTTAGTAGCAATAGTTTGCTGCCATTTTATTTTTACTGTAGTGTATCACATATCTTATTGCATCTCAATTTGAGCATTTGGTTCCTGAGTGAGAAGATGACTAAAGGATTTAAAATAATGCTGGGGAAGGATGTATTATGAATGGCCACACAGCAAACAACACAGAATTTAGTGACAAGCAGAGGTTAAGATGGGGTGATATTTCTTCCCCACATTTTCTTGGTAGTTATTAACTAGACAGCCAAGTAAATACAGTGGGGGGATGGGATCTTGTTGTCACAAATCAATTCCTACATGTGGTGGGATGTACTTTGGGGGTAAAGGAATATGCCTAGCTCAGAATAATGTATTCACTGGTGGTGATCCAATGTGTTTGTTCCTGAGATATGGGTATCCTTCACGCTAGACATAAGAGCTTGGAGTTTGCAACTTAGACTCTATTTCTTAATAACAATGAGGCTGCATGCAAGCTTGAAATTTCTGATGTATCATTTTAGCTAGGAATTCACCTAGGGACCAAAGGCATACTACTACTTAGTTGACACACTGACATACCACTCATCAAGAAAATGAAAATAAGATGGATCTCTCAACTTCAGATGGTTGTGGAACTATCCCCTGAAAAAACTTGCTAAGAAAACCTTGTAATAGGTTTGCCTTAGGGTCCAGAAACAACTTGAAGCCAAACAACACACACACTTTACATTTATTATGTTAACAGTTGAATTATCTTCTAAAGAACAGAGTAGCCTTTGTATTTCCTGTTTATCAGTCGTTAGGTTCTTTCTTTAGTGCAGCCAATATGTTTTCTATAATTCTTAGTTCAAAACACTTTTTACCTAGAATTGTCGTTAATTCATCTATTATATGTCTCATTTGGTTAATCTGTCTTGTATGATGCACCTGCTAGATTTTCTCTTTGCTGTTCTGTAATCCACTGCGTTACCTGGCATCAGAGTCTGATTATAAAACTTAATCATCGTTGTCACCTTGGCATTACAAAATGAAATAAAAATGCATAGATAATCTGATCCCCTTGATTTCAGACTGCTATTCTGGTATCCATGCTGAAATGTTGTGAGGTGCACAGATATTTATATAAATCATAGAAGCTAATTTTAAGGACTTTGGGTTAGGGATGTGCAGTTGGAATATGTAAAGTAATGATTCTTGTTCTAAAAGATGCAAATAGTGACAAATAACAATTCCGTATATTTTCATTCACAGAAGAATGCCAGTTATTTCCAAGTGTTGCTTCATGTATGTTCACAGTCAGCTAAGTATTTCTGATGACTGAATAATTTGCCGCATATGCAACTGTAAATAACATAGCTCTGCTCTGTCAATGCCTTTCTCCTAAATTGCTGGATGTTTCTGAACTCCATTGTGTCTTTAGCTCAACAAATGCTATTTAGAATTATATAAGCTCTATAGTCCTTGTATAGTGAGAGGGACACCAGATTTTCAAAGTACTGTAAAATCTATTCTTCTCATTCAGGTCGCTTAAACCCCTAAACATGCATTTTTCATGAAATAGGAAGGGTTACTGCTTGATTTGTTTTTAATCTTAATGTACTATATGTTTATTCTTAACCAGTTGGAGGCTCAATAAGATTATCTGATTACAGCCTATACTGTGATATACTGTAGGTGTATTCTTAAAATATGACTATGATCTAGAAAAGAAGTGGACATTTGACGTGGACATTAGAAGGGCCATCAAAGAATCCTGTAACAGCTTCTTAAAACACTCCTAAAGTTAAACACAGTTTGGACTTTGGAAAAAGAATTAATTTAAAGAGAAGCTTCCAATTAAAACAAAAACAACTTCTTCTATACAAACCTAAGCTATTTTTTAAAATTAGAGTTTTGATTGAAAATGTTGGAGTTTTGAGAGTTTTCCCAAAATCGGAAGGAGCAAATAATCTCTGATTTGTGGTTGAAATATTTAGGAAAGATTATTGCTAATACTGTGGTGTAACTATCATACAGATTCTAACTACAATAGGAACACATTTTTCCAATGGTTAAAATCCTTCATTTTGAAGATACTGGTGCAAATGAGTTATGGCTATAATCCAGTTTGATTAAATTACTCAATAGAGTATTTGATTAATTAAGGAGATATTTTTATTGCACCTGGATTTGGTAGAGCCCTGCACAGCTCTTCTGAGAAGTAAGCTTGTAACTGAGTTGGGAGTGATAGCCAGGTTTGCAAATATCACCATGTTATTCAAGATGGTGACATCCCAAACAGCTTGTGTGAAATGCTCTGGGAATGTTTCTACAAAAAAGGATGAATGGCAGATAAGACCGATTTAAGTGATGAATAACATGATTTACACCAGGGCAATGAAGTACAATAAAAAAGGGATACAGTACTTGATACAGTTGGAAGCTCAGTGATTTTAATCCAATTGCTAGCCTTAGCTAAAGTAGATGGTTGACTCATTTGTCATAAGACCTATGTTGTGATATTGAAAAAGGCAAATTTTGTGCAAAACTTATTAGGAGAGGGGTTGAAGACTGAATATCAAGTATCAGAAACCTGTGATATAATCATAATCCTATTAGCAACATCTCATAAAGAAGCAGACAATGTCAACCTGTAGTATGAGTTTCCAAAGTAAACACCTGTAGAAGCTTCCAGATTGTGGAAAGGTATTTCACCCCCTCACTGCTGTCCTTCTGCTGGCAGACAAAGACCTTTTAATTCATACATGCTTTTGTACTCTCATGTACTTTTAAAATTGCTTTTAATTCCATGGTTGCTTTAATATCATTATGAGTTTAATAGTGCTTTAATACTATACTTTTTTTTGTATTTATCTTTTAATTACATTGTGAGCCCCTTGAAGTCAAGCCCTCAGAGAAAGGTGGAATGGAATATAAATAAGTAAATAAATATTCCAAGATAAGTGTGTATAGGATACTAAGATGATCAAGGAGTGCTTTTCCTATGAAGGAAAGCTAAAGAGGTGGTGATTTAATTCAGACATTAAAACCAGTTAAACAATGGAGATAATTCTCTATCTCAGTACTAGAAGTGGGGATCATCAGTGAAACTAAACTGTGGTAGGTTCAGCAGGATTGTATTAATTGTTGTTGGTGTGTGGCTTCAAGTCAGTTCCAATTTATGACCCTGTCATGGGGTTTCTTGGCAAGGTTTATTCAGAGGAAGTTTGCCATTGCCTTAGGACAGGAAAGTGACTTGCCCAAGGTCAACCACTGGGTTTCATAGCTGAGTCGGGATTTTAATCCTTGGTTTCACAGACTCCTAGACCAACACTCAAACCACCACATCATGCTGGCTCATGATATTACCCATGATATTCACCCCTTATTTATAGGGTATATGTTCCAAAAGCCCCGGTGGATGCCTGAAACCATAGATAATATTTTCAGACTTCAGGTAACTGAAACTACAGAGCAAAATTGTGGATTAGGGTGAACTAATTTAATACTAAATGGAAGAAATAATTTTGGCATATAATATTGCACCAGTTCCTCTACTAGTGATATTAACAGGTATATTAGTAATTTAGGGGCAAAACAGACAGACCCAAATCAGTGGCTTGATGCCGCCCCTTTCAGCACCAGATTGGGTCCATAGCAACCACACTCCACGGGCCTGATCTGGTGCTTTGCCGTGCTAAAATGAACCTTTTTTAGAGCAGCAAAAGGACACCCTTGCTGCTGTGGCAGCAGCTTTTTTGTATTTCTTTGGTGCAGCACACCTAAACGCTGCGCTGAAGAAGTGGTGTGATGCTGTCCCCTGTGCAGTCGGGCAGGTGATGTGACGCCGGCATCGAGGCAGAGTCGGAGCATGCGGCATGCTGTTGCCATTCCCCCACTCTACCCTGATGCCAGCGTTTTATGTCAGTCTGTTTAGCCCCTAAGTGCAATTTTGGAGCTGCTGGTTTGTACAGGTAATAATAAGGATAGGAAACTTCAGTTTTGATCACTGCAAACTTCCCAAGACAAGAAATAAAGGAAGTTAGACTCCTTAATTAATACATCAGATACATCTATAGATCATGGAAAACTTATAGAAATTGGAGTGGCACAACATTTGATTGTCAGAATACAAAGAAACAGAATAGTTCTCAATTGGCAAGGGGATCAGGCAAGGCTGCATTTTATTACCCTGTCTCACTCTTATGCTTAACATATGATACATCAAGCAGGATTAGACTCCGAGAAAGGAGGTGTGAAAATTGGGGGAAGGAACACCAACAGTCTGAGGCAGATGGATAATACCATATCACTAGCAAAAAATAGCAAAGACTTGGAACCATTACTGAAGAAAGCCAAGGATGAAAGTTCAAAATCAGGTTTAGAGTTAAACATTAAGAAAATGAAAGTAACGACCACAGATTATTAACATAACTTTAAAGCACATGATGAAGACATTGAAATAGTTCAAGATTTTCTATCCCTTGGCAGAATGGAGACTGTAGTTAAGAAATCAGAAGAAGACTAGGACATGGAAGGGCAGCTATGAAGGAACAAGACAAGATCCTGAACTGTAAAAATATATCACTGAATACTAAAGCCAGGATGGCCCATGCTATATTTCCCATTACTGGATATGGCTGTGAAAGCTGGACAGTGAAGAAAGCTGAGAAAAAGAAAATCAACTTATTTGAAATGTCGTGCTGGAAGAGTTCTATGGATACCGTGGATTGTTAAAAAGACAAATAATGGAACAAATCAAGCCTGGACTCTCCCTAGGAGCCAAAATGACTAAACTGAGACTGTTGTCCTTTGGCCACATCATGAGAAGACATGACTTGCTAGAAAAGACAATAATGCTTGAGAAGGTAAGAAAATGTAGGAAATGAGGAAGACAGAGTTCCAGATGGATAGATTCAATGAAGAAAGACAAAGCCCTGAGTCTGCAAAACCTAAGCTAAAGAGGTGGTGATTTAATTCAGACATTAAAACCAGTTAAACAATGAGGATAATTCTCTATCTCAGTACTAGAAGTGGGGATCATCTTGTCTGGGTTCGTGCATTGAGAAACGCACGAGTGATTTGCTTGAGGTCTCTCTGGCATAAAAATGGGTGGGAACCTCTAATATTTAAACAAGGGAGATGTGAATGGTTGCAGAGTCTGTTCCAATTATGGGTGAGGCAAGAGAAGTTGCTGGAGTAAAAAGCAAGCAAGAAAGTGTGGATAGCATGCCTGGATCCCAGGGATACAGAAGCATCCTCCAGTTGTTTTACACCCCTGAACACAGGCAGACCTGTCCTCACATTGCGGGTATTGCCGTGCAAAAAGTAATGGGAAGAAGCTGGCACCCTGGGCTGGGCTGTGCAACCGATCTTTTGCCTCCCCATCTCTGCCCTGTTGTGTAATTTTGTGTCATGTTGTTCCAAAAAAACTTTACAGTGACCTTAAGGCGACCTTTAAGACACTGGGCTGTTGGATAGTGGAACACACTCCCTCAGAGAGTGGTGGAGTCTCCTTCCTTGGAGGTCTTTAAACAGAGGCTGGATGGCCATTTGTCAATGGGGATGCTTTGATTGAGAGTTCCTGCATGGCAGAATGGGGTTGGGCTGGATAGCCCTTGCGGTCTCTTCCAACTCTGGGATTCTATGATTCGGCTGTAGTGTTTTCTTGGCAAATTTCTTCAGAAAGGGAGGGGTTTGCCTTTGCCATCCTCTGAGGCTGAGAGTGTGTGACTGGTCCAAGGTCACCTGGTGCTCAAAGCATATAATTTGAAAAGAAACACAGTGGGCCTTTGGTATCTCCTGGGGTTTGGTTCCAGGACTCTTGTGGATACCAAAATCCGTGGATGCTCAAGTCCATTAAATACAATGTCAGAGTAAAATGGTGCCCCTTATGTAAAATGGCAAAATTGAGGTTTGCTTTTGGAAATTTATATATTTTAAAAATATTTTCAAGCTGTGGATGCCTTGAATCTGTGGATAAAAAAAATCTGTGGATATGGAGAGCTGGCTGTATAGCACAGCAGAAAAATAAGGACTGTGGCAGCACCTTTAAATCTCCCTCCCCTTTTTTTTTGCATGAGCTTTCATGGATCTAAGCCCCTTTTTTGGATGTGGTAGTAGCTGTGTGCTTTTAAGTTGATTTTGATTTTGTGGTGACCCTAAGGTGACATAGTGTAGTGGCTTGAGTATTGGACTAGGACTCTGGAGACCTAGGTTCGATTCCTGCTCTGCTATGAAACCCACTGGGTGTCTTTGGGTAAGTCACATTCTCTCAGCCTCAGAGGGAGGCAGTCGGAAACCTCTTCTCAACAAATCTTGCCAACAAAACCCACGATAGACTTGAAGGCACACAACACACACACAAGGCGACCCTATCATGGGGCTTTCTTGGCAAGATTTCTTGGGGGGGGGGGTTGCCCTTGCCATCCTCTGAGGCTGAGAGCATGTGACTCGCCCAAGGGCACTCCATGGGTGTCCACACTGAGCCAGGATTCGAACCCTGGTCTCCCAGAGCCCTGATCCCAAGACCCAAACCCCACTGGCTCCCCAGGAAACTGGCAATTGAAAAGTAAAATAAAATAAAACCAAATGGTCCCCAAAACACGCCCATACAGTACATGGTCTTTTGCTGCAAGTCACTTCTGACTTAATGGTGACCCTAAAGAAAGCCCTATCCAGGTTTGTAAATGTTGACAATGTGTGAGTGTGTGTGTCTGAGAGGAAGGGGTTCTTTGCCTTTTTCTGAGGCTGAGAGCGTGTGACTCTCAGCCTCAGCTGTGTGCCTTCAAGCCATTTCTCACTGAATGGTGACCCTTAAGGAAACCCTATTGTGGTTGCCAGATGTTGGCAACATTTGCTCAACATCTGTTTGCCTTTGCCACCCTCTGAGGCTGAGAGAGAGAGAGACTCTCAGCCTTAGCAGTGTGCCTACAAGTCATTTCTGTCCAGGTTTGCAAATGCTGGAAACACGTGTGTGTGTGTAAGAAAGGTTGTCTTTGCCACCCTCTGAAGCTGAGAGAGTGTGACTCCCAGCCATGGATCTCTGGGATGTGTAGCTTGTTGTGACTTCAAGCCATTTCCATCCAGGTGTGCAAATGCTGGAAACGTGTGTGTGTGTGTGTGTGTGCGCGTGCAAGTTGTCTCTGGCCTCCTCTTGAGGCTGAGAGAGTGTGACTCTCAGCCCCAGCTGTGTGCCTTAAGAAAACCCTGTTTCGGCTGGGAGCCACATCGGCTCAACATCTGCCACCAGGGCAAGCTGCAGACCCCTGACCTCCATCGGATCGGATCCAACGCGCCTCCTCCTCCTCCTCCTCCTGCTCCCCGCTGCCTGGCTCACCTTCCCGGGGACCCCTCTGTGGTCGGTGCTGCCCTGCCAGAACCTGCGCCCGTACCCGGCGATATATCCGACCATCTTGTCCTCGTAGGGGAAGTCCACCTTCCAGATGAGGGAGCCGTAGCCGAAGACCCACATCCTGCTCCTGGCCCCGCGGAGCTCTTCTGCCGCCGCCTCCCTCCCCGGAGCAGGGCAGCCGCAGCCTCCGCATCCAGAGCCCTCCATGCCGCCCTCTCCGGCCCCCGCCGGGCGCCACGGGGCTTGTAGTGCTTCAGCAGCCCTCCGCCGGGGCTGGGGCTCTCCTGGGCCGGGAATGGGGCCTCTTCCCCCGCCACCAGGCGCCCCGTGCCTCTGGCTTCCTCCCTGGAGGCGGAAGGCAAGGCAAGGGCAAGGCAAGGCCGACTTAGAGCCCTGGAAAGAAGGGAGGGAACTACAGCTCCCAGCATCCCCTGCGGCGCCAGGCAAAAGGGGCGGAGTCTCGCCTGGCAGGGTCCCCCCTCCCTCCCTCCCTCCCTCCCCTGCCATTCATTAACCCCAGACTGTGCTGAATGGAGCTCCCCAAGGAGTTATTGCAGAAGAAGACCAGCAGGTGCTTTGTGGCGGTGGTTGTTGTTGTATTTGTGTGCCTTCAAGTCGCTTCTGAGTGATTATGGCAAACCTTATCACTTTTTACCCCCACTCAGTCCATTTGGAATATAATCACTTTAAATCAAATTAAACCAATCAATATAAAACAACAACAACAACAACAACAACATTCACTTCGCTGAACAGGTCACAGCGGAGTATAGAGATGTCATCTGCGTATTGCTGATTATTATTGTTGTTGTTGTTATTTTATTTTATTTTTATCCTGCCTTTCTCCCAGTTGGTTAAAACAAGTAAAATAAACCTGCCTATGAAAATAATTAAAGATAATACATATTAATACATCTTAACATTCAAACAATAAACCATAGCAGACAACAGACTAGAATAACGTTGGATAACAATCATGTAATGTCTGGGAAGGCTTCTCTGAACAGTATTGTCGTCGTCTTGTCGTGTGCCTTGAAGTCATTTCTGACCCTCAGGCGACCCTTACCAATTTTTGCAATCAATCCATTTTGAAGATAATTGGTTGAAAATCAAATCAAATCAATCTATGTAAAAAATATTCACTTCGCTTAACAGGTCAGTGGTGTATAGAAATGTCAGTTGTGTATTACTTATTCAATTACCAAAGCATTTTTTCAAAGCTTTTATTTGTTGTGTGCCTTCAAGTTGTTTCTGACCCATGACGACACTTTGCGCCAGCCTAGGCATGTACTAGTGTTGCGTAGGGGTCGAGCGTCTGCATGCCCCGCAACCCTCGTACGTGGCAGAGGTAGCATCATCATGGCGGCCACCGTGATGACTTCACACATGCTCTGCGTCCAAAAGGCATGGCATGTGCGTGACATTTCCATGCAGCCCCAGGTTACATATGGCGGCCTGGACGTGCCATGGGAAGGAGGTCCGAAATGGAGCTCCTTTTGGGCTCCGCATTGTTCCCGCAGCAACCAAACGGCTACAGGAATGATGCCAGGGAGAAGGGGCCAGGTGGCCCCTTTCTCCCATGGCTGTGGCTCCCGGGGTGTCCAGGGGCATGAAGCCCCAAGGACACCCCTTTTCTGCGCCACAGTAAAACTTTCTGTGGCCCGGAAAAACTTTGGATTGGGGCTGCAGGGCTGCCGATGAGGCTGCCCTGCCCCCAACCCAGAGATAAAAGGGGCGCTACAGACCCTTATCAATCTTTCAGTCAACCCATTTAAAAAATAATCAATTTAAATCATAGAATCATAGAGTTGGAAGAGACCGCAAGGGCCATCCAGTCTAACCCCCTGCCATGCAGGAACCCTCCATCAAAGCATCCCTGACAGATGGCCATCCAGCCTCTGTTTGAAGACCTCCAAGGAGGGAGACTCCACTACACTCCGAGGGAGTGCATTCCACTGTCAAACAGCCCTTACTGTCAGGAAGTTCCTCCTAATGTTGAGGTGGAATCTCTTTTCCTGGAGCTTGCATCCATTGCTCCAGGTCCTAGTCTCTGGAGCAGCAGAAAACAAGCTTGCTCCCTCCTCAATGTGACATCCCTTCAAGTATTTAAACAGGGCTATCATATCACCTCTTAACCTTCTCTTCTGAGTTTAAATCAAATTGAATCAATCAGTTTTAAAAAACGATCACTTTGCTTAATAGATTAGTGGGGTACAGAAATGTCAACTGCATACTACTTATTCAATTGCTAAAGTATTTGTGTGTGCCCTCAAGTCATTTCTGACTTAGGTGACCCAAGGTACATTAATTTTCAATTAATTTGTTTTAAAAACAATCAATTTAAATCAAATTAAATCAATCAATTTTAAAAATATTCACTTCGCTTAAAAGGTCAGTGGTGCACAGAAATGTCAACTGCATGCAACTTATTCAATTAGCAAAGTAGTCAAAGAAACATCTTGTGTGCCTTCAAGTTGTTTCTGACCTATGGCGACCCTAAGCCTGGCGAACCTTATCAATTGTTCAATCAACCCGTTTTAAAAATAATAATTTAAAATAATTTATTTAAAACGAAAAAAATTGTCTTCAGGCTAGGTGTATATGAAGGTATATATGAAACATAAATGGATTTCATATTTGGACTTGGGTCCCAGCTCCTAGATACCTTATTAAATATATTCAAATATTTCAAAATCTGAAAAATATTAGCTAGGCCAAGCATTTGGGGTATTCTCGCTTGGCCATGAAACCCCCGGATGACCTTGCACAAGTCACATGCTCTTAGCCACAGAGGAAGGGAATGGCAAACCACTGAATAAATCTTGCCACGAAAAACCCATGATAGGTTTGCTTTAGGGTCGCCATAAGTCAGAAACAACTTGAAGGTATATGACACACTCAGCCTATATAACACCAGCACCCCATGGTTACAATTGGAGGATGATCCCCATTTCACTCTGGTTCAGACAATGAACAGCTTCTGATATAAAACTAAGAGACCTGTGGTATATTTACAGCTATATCACATCATTTTTTGTATGCCATTTATGTTTGGATTAATAATAATAATAAAGATTTATTTATAGCCCTCCCAATCACGAAGAATCCGGGCGGGTTACAACAATAAAATACATCAATTACAATAGAGTTAAAAATCAAACCCTAGACCTACCCCCCCCCCATACCCAGTACTAAAACAGAATTAAACAATAATAGTATAAAAAACATTAAAAGCATTTTTAAAAAGGCAGAAGCATAGGCGGGGAAGAACAGACAAATGAGGGGACAATATCTCTATATCTGGGGAGGGTAACTAAGTTGGAAAGGCCTGCTGGAAGAGATCTGTCTTGAGTGCTTTCTTAAAAGGGTGGAAATGTGACGGATCTCCTCCGGCAGGTCGTTCCATAGTTTAGGAGCAGTAGTAGAGATTACACTACTCATTTTAAAATTACGATTGCCAGTAATGAGTTACAAGTAGAAAATGACAGGTTCACAGTGATAGAGGTAGTATGGTGGCATAGGGAATTATTCAGCTGACATATCAGCCACAAACCAGTGTGGTGTAGTGGTCTGACCCTGGGTTAGGACCCTAAAGACAAGTAGAAATCCCTATTCAGCCATGGAAACCCATTGGATGACTGTGGGCAAGTCATATTCTCTAGGCCTCAGGGGAAGGCAATGACAAATCCTCCTAAAGACAATATCTGTTGACAGAGAAAAATAAAGAGGGGGAAAAAGAGAAGGGAATGCAGTTGTGCAAAAATCCAAACCTAGCTAGCGACAAAGAACAAAAGACTGGTAACAAGTGCATTTATGATTCTCTTACTGTTGTGTGCCTTCAAATTGTTTCCAGTTTACAGCAACACTATGGCAAACACATCATGGGGTTTTCTTGGCAAGATTTGTTCAGAGGGGGATTTCTCTTTGCCTTCCTCTGAGGTTCAGAAAGTGCGTGACTTGCCTAAAATTATCCAGTAGATTTTTGTGACTGAGTGGGGATTCAAACTCTAGTCTCCAGAGTTGTGGTCCATCATTCAAACTTAGCTACTCAAACTAGTACAGCACACTGGCTCCCATGATTCTCTTACTGCCAAATGCCTCTTTCTTGTATTTTCATAGAGGTTTCTAAGGGTTTGACTACACATTGCAAAGCACCAACGTCCTTCATTAATTTACTTTTAAAAGAAAACAAAAGATACTGCTATTTTTTTAAAAAAAAATTCCCTAACACACACACACACGCACGCACGCACATGCACAGACAGACAGACATCTTGGAGATGGGACTCAGGTCTAAACACAAATTCATGTATATTTCATCTACACTTTATACACATAGCCTGAAGGCAATTTTATACAGGTTGAGTCTCCCTTATCTGGAATGCTTGGGACCAGAAATGTTTTGGATTTTGGGGTTTTTTGGGGGGATTTCAGAATACATGTATTTGCACATTTTACACAATACTTTAAATAATTTTCGGCATGAAACAAAGTTTGTGTACACGGCTATGACAGCCAAATAATTCCCTATGCCATAGTGTTACCTTTACTGCTGTGAAACTGTAATTTTCCACTTGCAGCTCAGGTGCAATCATTAAGAAGAGTAGTGTGGTGTTATATGTAATTCAAAAACAAATGGCATACAAAATAATGATGTTAAATAACTTTAAATATGCCACAGGTCTCTTAGTCTTATACATAAGCTGTTCATTATTGGAATCAGAGTGAAATTGAAATCATCTTCCCATTGTAAACAATGCTGGTGTTATGGAGATTGAGTTCACATTATCCGAAATGCTTGAGTCAAGAAGTGTTTTGGATTTCGAATATTTTTTGATTTTGGAATATGTTCATATACATAATGATGTATCTTGGAAGTGGGACTCATGTCTAAACATGAAATCCATTTAGAAGGCTTAGAACCAGACAGTTGGAAGTGACCACAAGGACCATCCAGTCCAATCCCCTGCCATGCAGGAACTCACCATCAAAGCACCTCCATGAATTTCATAGAGGTTTCTTAAGCAAGGCATACTCAAGAGGTTCATACATGCATTATACACATAGACTGAAGGTAGTTTTCTGCAATATTTTAAAATTTTGTGCATGAAACAAAGTTTGTATATACTGAACTTTCAGAAAGCAAAAGGGTCATTATCTCAGCCACCCAGGAAATATGTTGTGGATTTTAGAGCATTTTGGATTTTTGGCTAAGGAGTAAGTCTGGGAAATAAGATGGTGTGATACAAATATTTCTTGCCTATTATTTTGACTTCCATTTGAACAATCCAGTGCCTGAGAATAGGTGTGTATGTGAAACGAAGATATTTTGCCTACATCCCCCTCTACAGTATGCACCTGCTTAGAAGTAAATCCTGTTGAGTTTGCTCTCAGGTAAACTGCAGCCTCAGTATACTTTACATAGTTCTTATTGAAATTAAAGGGGCTTCTGATGAAATGTGGCAACATCAGTCTGTTAATTCTTCAAATGTTTTAATTTGTTATAGGTTGGAGACTCAGATCAATGAAGAATGATTATAGGATTTCACATCTTTTTCATCTAGGGCATGGCTAATCAGCAACAGTTTTCAGATTCAAAGCAGTTTGAAGTTAAGATTTCAAATGTCAGGGAGATACAAAGTCGTATCTTCATTACACATATTTGAGAAGACTTCATTAAAATGAATTTATAATAGAGGCTCCCATCAGATATGTTTGGCTGAGTAGATTTATACTCCAGTGGAGTGTAATGTTTGCTGAGAGAGTAAGTGTTGTTGACTTTCTGATCTCCGGTAGCTTTGAGGTGTATGTGTTTATTTTATTTTCCCTCCCTCCCTTTTCTGTTTTGTTAGATCTCTTAGAATGGATTTTACAGAGGCCTATTCTGACAGATGCTCTGCTGTTGGCCTTGCAGCAAGACAAGGTGATACCAAACGTTTGAAAAAACTCATCAGACAAGGATACAGTGTTGATGTTCCAGATAACCGGGGTTGGATGCCAATCCATGAGGCAGCCTTCCATAACACAAGCAAATGTCTGAAGCTCTTAATCGGCACAGGTGAGATATAATAGGGTTTTGCATGGAAAAATACAAATGAAGTAAGGAAGACAAGTTTCTGTTTCCATGGATTACACTGTGTTTTCCAGTATTGGAGTATGGAATGGCCCAAAAAAGTCAAAATTGTCAACAAGAATGTGGCATCTTTTTTAGCCCAAGATCTGAGTTTGATTTCAGAGAGGTTGTCTGCGTCTTCAGTACATTGATGGGTAGGGCTGAAATGGCACCCCCCCCCCCCACCCCCACCCCCCAATTATAAGTTATAAAACTTATTTCCGCTAGTAAGGAAGTCATACAATGGAAGGTCTTTTAGAGAAAAACCCTATACAGAACCCAGGAGACTGCCAGGTGATACTGCCATTGGGAAGGAGGCATGGCCATCTGTAAAAGCTGAGAGGGCCAGATGAGGACTCAGGACCTGAGGTTCCCCTTTCATGAACTACAGTGTAGTTGGCATTGATTTCTGAAGTAAGTACTCCAGAAATGTACAGAACTGACCTTGATTGTGGAAGGAGTGAATAACAGATCCCCTTCTCTGTAAGAGTCAAACTGTCTGCCAATTTGGGCTTCAGAGTTTAAATCCTGCTGGAATTCCAACCAGAATAGACCAGTTGAATCAGTTGTTGAGTGCTGAGTCCATGCAAATGTAAATCTGATTTATTCAGTGAAAATGCTCAAGTTGGGACTGTTGGTAGGATTCAGGCCCTTGAATGCAGAACCTCAGTAGATGATAGGTACCATGTAAGAGCTAAGAAGCTCTGCTACCTGTCATAAACTCTCAAGTTTAAATCTAATCTCTGACAGAGTTTGCACAGAAGCAGGAACTGTGGGAGGAAATTATAATGTGTGAGAGGAAGGCGGAGAAAGGGGAAGATGGAGTCAAGGAGCTTTTGTAAACTTATAACACTGTGGCACAGTCTGAGGTTACATGCAAACTGAGTTACTGTCTGGTGGACTAAGAATGGATTTACACTGTAAATAATGCAGTTTGACACCACTTTAACTACCATGCTCCATCTTACAGAATCTGGGACTTTATAAATTCATGAGGTCCTAGCACTCTTTGCCAGAGAAAGCTAAAGACCTTACAAAACTTCAAATCCCAGGATTCCATAGGCTGGAGCTACATCATTTAAAGTGGTGTCAAATTGCATTATTATGTACTCAAAATCTGTGTTAGTAAGGCCTTTGTGTGCTTTAAATTGTTGGCCAAGAGTCCATGTTTAATAGTTAATCTTTTCTTCATGGGATAATTCTGCCCATGACCAATCTGTGGCAAGAACAGGAATGGCAACTTGGTGACATCTAAGTAGTTTTGGTTATAGCTCTTTGTCTCTTATCAAAGGAGAGTATTAAAAATGTGATTTCTTCTTCGTGGTCTCTGCGAATCATACAAATGGGTTTCACTGCGCCTGCGCAGTGCTGCTCGGAACCTACTGGAATCACTGGGCAAAGTTTACTTTGCAACATATAGAAACTTTTTGGCGGTAACTCCGCCCACCCGTTATAAGGCCCCTGCCTTCCCGCTCTTTCCCCAGTTTCTTTTTTCCGCCGCGCTAGCTGCTTCAGGGAACTTCGCTCGCTTTAGCTTGCATTTGGAATCACTTCTCATCTTGACTTCGGACCGTTTTTCACCACTCTTTGTCTCCCGCCCCTGGTAACTTCGGACTCTCGGACTGTTGACCTCGCTTTGAATTCTCCTCTGGCTCTGACGACTTCGGAAATGCCTGCACCTTTCAAGAAGTGCGACATTTGCGGGGGCAAGGTGCCTGTCCAAGACTCGCACTCCTCCTGCCTGTTGTGCCTCGGCCAGAACCATGACCACAAGGCCTGCCTTGTCTGCAGATCTCTCTTCTCAGGCCCGGAAAAAACTGTGAGTCCCGGCTTACTTCGGCAATCGCCCTGGGCAAGGTGCAGGGGAGGTTCGCGCTTGTCATCTGTCTCGCCTTCTGCTCCCCCTGCTTCATCTAGGGCCGTGTGTCCAGTGTGACGTCCGCCAGGGCCGCCGTTTCCAGTGTGCTGGGTGTCCCGGCCGGGACAGTTCCTCCCACTACCTCCGATGTGGTTGTGGCTCGAAACCGCCCAGCGCCACCGACGAACCCTCCAAGCGCCCCCACAAGTCTTCGGGGACTGAGGGTTACCGAGCCGGCGTCCAAGTCTACAAAGAGACCGGGGCTCGCACGCGAGGAAGGAACGAGGCAGAGGTCAACTCGCCTCGCCTTCATCATCCAGGGCATCCAAGCAATCTCGCCACGCCCCTAAGCCGAGAGAACCGGCTGTGCTTTCGGGAGCAACCCACGTCCCGTCCTCTGACAGGGCAAGGTCCCCAAGACCCTCCTCATCTGGTGGCGGCTGTCCTCCTGGATCTTCCGGACAATCCTTTCTTTCCATCGGAGGAGGACCCCGAGGCCGGGAAAGAAGAGGCACCACGACAAGACGGGTCGTGACCCTGCCCCTAAAAAGTCCCAAGCCGTCCAAGGATCAGGCCGGTACCGACCCGCCTAAGGCGAAGGCAAGAGGCGTTCCCCTTCTAAAAGGCCCGCGCTTCCACTCCGGCAGCTCCCCTTGATCCAGAGCCTGGCCCGAGGTTCAGCTGACTCCGGTACCAGACACCCACCGCCTCAGCCACTATGGACTTTGTCCACGGGACAGAGGACACCGCTCCTCTTTCTCTGAAGAACAGTCGCCTCCCACTCCGGGAACGACGACTACGAGGACCCGCCCCGTAGACAGGAGATACCGGACCTATTCCTCGACACCCAATCGGCCAGTACTACATGTCGGTTACAGAGGACAGGGCAATTAGGGAGTTCACCAGACTGAACCCCTGTCCAACGGACCCTCAGCAGGGTACCTCGACCAGACGGGTCCCGACTGTCTCCGTCTACGAGAGGCCTCCATCCACCCTCACCGGCGCTCACGCTCCTCGACTGATCTCATCCCGGCCCCGAACGAGACCCCAAGTCCAGAGTGGCAGATGCCCTCTCCTCTGACTTGGACTCCCTGGAGGAGCCCTTGCCTCCGTCCGAGGCACCATCTGATGAAGATGTCCTCTGCGTGTCGGCTTCACCTCAGAGGTGCACAATCCTGAGCCGTCTTCCCCATCGGACGACGTCTGTTCCTTCAGTGAGCACGTCGTGAAGATGGCCAGGGCTCTCGACATCGAGCTCGCTTTCCCGGACAACGACGCTAGGATCCGGTGGAACGTCGAGTGCATGACGAGTTCCTACTCCAACCTGCTCCCTTTGCTTCCGTCACTGCAGACCATCGTCAAAAGGCTTGGGACTCCCCGGCCACCGTCTGCTCGTCTCGTAGGTGGAGTCTCTCTACATGGCTCCGGCAAGCTGTCCCTGGTTGGCCGACCACCCCAGGCCGAATTCGGCGATTGTGGAGGGACCCAACACAGCTTCGTTCCGAAGCAGGCAACCTCCCTGTCCCGACGGGAGAGCGAAGAATGGATGGCCTGGCCAAGAAGGCCTGCTCGGCAGCGGCCCTTGCGGTGAAGGCTGTCAACTACACCGCCTGCATGGGGGCCTACATCCAGACCCTCATGGAAAGGATCTCCCCCCTCATCCCGGACATTCCGGATGACATCCAGAGGTAGTTGGTCGAGGTCAGGGACGAGACCCACTCCATCGGAAGCTGGCTCATCACCACTTCCAGAAACATGGCTGACTGTGCAGGAAGGGCCATGTCTACATCCATGGCACTCAGACGACATGCTGGTTGACGGCCTCAGACCTCAACCTACCTCCATCAAGGCAGCCATTGAGGACATGCCGCTTGACGGGACCGGGCTCTTCCATGCTGAAACCGACGACCGCCTGAACAGGAAGTTCAGAATGAAGGGCGGCAAAGAAGCATGGCATGTCCTCCGCACCTGCTTCTCCATTCCGGAGCGTCAACGCCCGTGGCAGCGCGCAAGGTCAGTCACAGGGGACCTTCTCCGGGATCGGCAGTCCCAACAACAGGGCTCCCAGAGACGTCGCTTCCCCTCGCAGTCTTCCTCCTCCTCTGGAGCCTTCATGTCCACTCCCCCCCTTGGACCCTTCTCGACGAAGTGCGCACCTTGCTTGGAAAGGGGGCAATCTCCCTTTACCGCCCGACCAATGTCCTAGGGCCTTTTTCTCCAGTACTTCACGGTACGAAAGCGGATGGGGGCTCAGGCCATCCTGGACTTAAGACAATTGAACTTGTTCCTTGATTACTACGCCGTTTTCGATGATAACTTTGGCTTCCATTCTACCTCTCCTGCGCCAGGGCCTGTGGTTTGCGACCGTAGACCTGAAGGACGCCTACTTCCACATCGGGATCCGAGAGTCCACCGGAGATTCCTCGCCTTCGCTGTCGGCTCCGCCTCGTACCAATACAGCGTTCTTCCCTTTGGCTTGGCCACGGCTCCAAGGGTCTTCACAAAGTGCATGGCACCTGTGTGGCATACTGCATCAAAAGGGCTTCATGGTCTTTCCCTACCTGGACGACTGGCTGTTTGAGCCGAATGCCGACACGAGCTTGCAGGAGGCAGTCTCATTCGCCTTGCACCTCTTGGACTCCCTCAGCGCTGGTCTCAAAGGGAAAAGTCCCACTTCACAACGACCAGGCAGGTCAAGTTCATCGGGGCCATCCTCGACTCCGAAGTTGCTCCGCCTTTCTCCCTCGGACCGTTTCCAAGCCTTGACAGCGTCACTCAGGCCTTGCATCTCCCCACAGAAGGTGAGGGCCAGAGATGTCCAAGTCGCCCTAGGCCCATGGCATCGACAACGTTCGTCACCCTTGGCAAGACTTCTCTTCAACTCTGCTCCTGTTCCTCTCCGTCTTCTCTCCGATAGAGGACCCCCGTCCAGGTGGCTCACGGTCCGAGACCGACGCGCCTTCCCTGGTGGTGGTTGGTCCGCCGCAATGTCTGCACCGGGATGCCTTTTCGTCATCCCCAGTCGCAACTGACTCTGACAAACCGATGCATCCCTGGAGGGATGGGACGCTCACCTGCTCGACTTGGTTGTCAAAGCAGTGGTCCGCACAGGACAAGCTCCTCCACATCAACGCCTTAGAGATGCTGGCAGTGGAAAGGCATTGAGGCATTCGAGTTCGCCGTCACAGGAAAGGTGCTCCTCCTGAGGACGGACATACCACCGTGATGTATTACATCAACAACAAGGTGGCACCAGGTCCAAAACCCTGCTCGACCTCACACTCCGCATCTGGGACTGGTGCATCCAGAGACGCGTCCTCCTCCAGGCGATTCACCTTCCCGGGGAGGACAACGAGTTGGCAGATCGCCTCAGCAGATCTCCCTCGGTGTGCCACGAGTGGAGCTCATCCCGGACGGACAGCGACCTCTTCGGCCGGTGGGGAACCCCCGGATCGACTCTTCGCGACCAGGTGGACAGCCACTGTCCCCTGGTTCTGCTCCAGGAAGCGAATGGACGGATCCCTCGGAGACGCATTCGCCTTCCTCTGGACGGGGGAGTTCTCTAGCCTTTCCTCCGTTCCCTCTCATCATCAGGGTGGTGTCCAAGATGACGACGGACCGCTCGCATGCGATCCTGATCAACCCCGTGGTGGCCGAGACAGCCTGGTTCGCATCCTTCTCCACCTCTCCAGGAGATGCTTCCTCCGTCTCGACCCTCGTCCGGACTGCTGTCGATCCACGGACGGACGGATTCTCCACCCGGACATCGAGAGCCTGCCGCTGGTAGCCTGAGGAGTTCAGCCCTGCTGCCCTGCCGGAGGCAGTGAGGACGGTGATCCTTGGCTGCGAGGAAACCTTCCACCCACGGTCCTATGCCCTGAAGTGGAGAGATTTGGCCTCTTCCTCGACCGAAAGGGCTTGTCTCCTGCTCAGGTTTCCACTCCAGTTGTGCTGGAGTTTTTGATGGCACTTTTGGATGAGGGGCTGTCCCTCACATCTATCAAATGCTACCTGTCTGCCATTTGTGCCAAATACCAGTTCGGGGGAGGGTTTCCTTCTTCAAGGACCCCTTGGTGAAGGGGTTCCTTAAGGGATGTGTGCCAACCTGTATCCTCCTCTGTCGGTACCACCACGGCTTGGAGTTTGGAGACGGTACTGTCCGCCCTCCAATCCAGCCCTTTGAACCGATGGCCACAGCGGATTGAGACTAACTGACTTGGAAAACGCCTTTTCTTGTGGCCATCACCTCTGCCTGCCGTGCGGGCGAACTCTGTGCCTTACGGAGAGACCAGCCATTCCTGAGGTTCCACAAGGACAAGGTTGTCCTCTGCACGGACATTACTTTCCTGCCGAAGGTAGTGTCTGCTTTCCACATGTGCAAGACATTGTGTTGCCTACTCTCGCATCCAGCCCGACTTCGGATGGGAGCGACGCCTGCACTCTCTTGATGCCAGGAGAGCACTGGCGTTTTATTTGGACAGAACTGCTGCCTCCAGTCGGTCCGAGAGACTTTTCCAATGCTACTCGGAACCGAAGAAGGGGTTGCCGGTTTCAGCGCAGAGGTTTTCCAAATGGGTGGCTGGTACCATCCACCTCTGCTATGAACTTCTGGGCAAACCTCTCCCTGGCGGGGTTCGGTCTCATTCCACAAGGGCAATGTCAGCATCTTCTGCATTCCTGTCGGGGATTCCCTTGGAGGATGTCTGCAAGGCTGCTGTCTGGTCCCAACCTCTAACTTTTATTAAACATTATAGGTTGGACACCAGGGCCATCCGAGACGCAGCTTTCGGGAGGGTTGTGTTGGTTTCAGGGTTGCATTGATTGCACTACTGATAGTTTATGTGCCAGTGCTTATGTACATGTGTCACTGTTTTTACATTCTGTTGAATGTTGGTTGCACAGTGTCTATGGGACCGGTCTTGCATGACCTCTGCTCCCTCCTCAGGTTTAGCAATGTTATTGCTATGTTTGCCCTTTGCATGAACAAAAAAAGACTGGCTCTTTTTATGGTTCAAGGTGTTTATTATTGTAATAAATATACCTTTGGTTTACCATAGCTTTGGTTTCAGGACACTCCCTCCGCCGCTTACCTAAGCTTGTCAGTCTAAACCCATTTGTATGATTCGCAGAGACCACGAAGAAGAAGGACAGGTTGCTTACCTGTAACGGTATTTCTTTGAGTGGTCATCTGCGAATACATACAAATCCCACCCGTCCGTCCCCTCAGTGTCCTGCTCTCATTAGCTCTTTCCATCGCCTGCTTGGCGGAAAAATTGCGGAACTGGGGAAAGAGCGGGAAGGCAGGGGCCTTATAATGGGTGGGCGGAGTTACCGCCAAAAAGTTTCTATATGTTGCAAAGTAAACTTTGCCCAGTGATTCCAGTAGGTTCCGAGCAGCACTGCGCAGGCGCAGTGAAACCCATTTGTATGTATTCGCAGATTACCACTCGAAGAAATACCGTTACAGGTAAGCAACCTGTCCTTCTTTGTTGCAGTCTAATGTGGAGCAATCTATTGTAGCTGCTCCCACCTGTACCACCTCAGCCCTCGATTACGCTGCATTTGTAGATGACATGTTCACCAGCATAAACAGTTAAATATAGAGTAATACCTCTTGAACATACCTTAAAGCAGGAGAGGGAAAATTTTGGCTTTCCACACATTTTGGATTTCAACATCTGTACTATAATTTCAACACCTGTACAACACTTGTATATAGTTTTGGAGTTATAGTACAATATATTGAGAGGTCACCAGCTTGCAGAAAGGTTGTTTCAAGGCTTTCTGTTATGATTCTTCATCTTCTACCCCCTTTGTTTATATGCACCCAGTTTTGTTACCAGGAATGTGATGCCAGTTATTGGAAAGCTATTGGGTTTTCACATAAACACTGGTTTTCCAACCTTGTCATTGTATTCAGTGTCTTTGTAACTGTGAAAAGTCACCAGGTATCTGAAATTCTCTGCAAAATTTATTTAAATTTTATACCATTTTCCTCCCAATATGGGGATTGAAGGCAGCTGACAATTTGAGTTAAAACAGAATACAGTTAAAACAATGGATAGCACAAAAGTTTCCCCCCCAAAAAATCCAATGAAATGATCATATTAAAAACATGAATTTAAACCAGTTTTTAAAAGACAGTCAAACTATAACAATACTGATAAGAATACAAATACAAAACACCCCAATTAAATGACCTGCTCCAGATTGTAAACAGAGATGACTTCACCTGCTGGCCAAAAGAGAGCAGAGGGGGCCAACCTAGTTTCTCTTGGGAAGGAATTCTTAAGCCTGGGAGTAGCTGCTAAGAAGGTTCTCTCCTGTTTCCCCATCAAACATGCCTGTGATGGTTGTGGAACTGAAAGATCTTAAACTTTCAGATATGGCTTTCAGATAGTATGGACACATGCTGTATAGGGCTTTATACTCTTGAGTGCCAAAATGCTGTTCCCAGATGTAGAATGTAAAATAAGCTTCTCTCATTGATCTCACTTTAAAACAAGTGATTTAATGTTTAAAAAATATTTGCTTTTGTGTTTCCACATCCAGCACCTTCTGATAACTACATAAGATCAAAGACATTTGAAGGCACTTGTCCATTGCATCTTTCGGCAAGTCGAGGAAGCTTGGAATGTGCTGCTATACTTCTGGAATCTGGAGCTGATCCTAATGAGCTGACTAATGATGCAACAACACCTTTATTTTTAGGTAAGTACAGCCTGTGCTGGAAATAAGAATTACTGAGAGTATTAGATGACTGAATCTTAACTAGAGGTGTGCGAGAAATTCATTGCTCACATTTCAAGGTGAGCATACCATTTTGAACTTCCCAGACCTAGATGTTAATTGGAACAAAGTTTGCTCTCAAAGTCAGTACAATTCTAACATTTGTGATGTAATTGTCATACATACACAAAAACATACACAAAGTGTCTACATTTTGAAAAAATTGATACAAATATGCAAGTTTTAGAAAAATGCACATGGAAATTCATGCACATTATTTTAAAAGTCCATAAAAGCCCTGGTGGTACAGTGGTTAAATGCCTGTACTACAGCCACTCACTCACAAGCCACGAGTTGTGAGTTCAATACCAGCCAGGGGCTCAGGGTCAACTTAGCCTGGCATTCATCTGTAGGACGCTAAAATGAGTACCCAGCTTTTTGGAGGCAACACATTGTAAACTGCTTAGGAAGTGCTGAAGTGCACTGATAAGTGGTATAGAAATGTACTTGCTATTGCTATTGGTATGAAGATATATGCACACTTTCATTCAGACTGACACCCTCCCCAAAGTAATCAAGAAAAATAAGGGTGAAAAAAATGAAGTTCCAAAAAATTCCCCATTTCCTATCCCTAGCAATTTGTAAAATATAGGTTGTGCAGGTCTTTAAGCATGAAGCTGCTAGGCAAAAGAATTCATTAATGTTTCTGCCATGGAAGAATTCTCCCATCTGGGCTAATTGCGATGGAATTTTAGACTTTCATTCACTGAGTCATTCAAACAGCCTAGCATACTGTGTGCAAACCACTTTTCCATGTTGGAGGAGTTTTCCAAAGCAAATTATGATCTGACTAATGTGTCTGCGTGTTGTTACTTAAATTATAAGAATTTGAGAAATTCCACTGATAGAGAAGTCTTAATATATCTAACTGAGGTCTCTGAATTGATATTATATGTTAATGATAATAGGTAGTTTGGTATCTGCTTGTCCCCTCCTATGCTCACTCCCTTAAAAAAGCAGGTCTGTGGCCATATATTAGACAGAATCTCTTTCAAGAGCTAGAACATGATACCAGACGAATATACCTATCATTAGAAAATATGAAGTGACTACCTCAGGTAGCTATTTTTACAGATATATTTTACTTCATTTATTATTACTGCTAGATAATGAGGAGAGGTGTTTGTGGGATTTTTTTGCTTTAGATGTCAAAATTACTTGGCTGGCTTTGGCTATTCCATGCTTTGACTTGGCCAAGGGGAACAGGCCACTGATGTGCCTCATGCCTCAGACCACAAAATTTCTTGGGCTGACTGGGGACTTAAAGATTAAACCTGACCTAAAGATTAAACCTGACCTGTTCTGTTCATATAATCCTCTCCAGTGCAAGGTGGGCAAACTGTATTTTGTTTCTAAATTAAGGGCTTTCAAAAGAAAGTAAATGAGCTTGGTTTATCTGCCATGGGCTGTCCTGAAAGGGCAAATTTACAAAACATTTGGAAAGGAATTATACAAGAGTTTGATGCTTACTGGAGGAAATATAAAAAATAACAACAATGGATCTTTAAATAATTTAGGGCTAAGAATATTTGAAGTGTGTCAGCAGGTGTCAGTATTACCAAAGGAATGGTGAAATGCTGTATTGATTTTAAACAGCTAGCACTGAGTTGTATTCTCATAGAAAAAGGTGCACTTAACGTGTGTATGTGTGTGTTTGTGTGTGTCTGCAAAGAGGAGTGATAAAGTGAAATGGTTTTCTTCAGAAGGTTATTCTGTGGACTCTACATTTTGCAGCCATCTGTAATCTGGATTGTAAAACACTGAGGTGGGATTCATGGTGGCCAGATGTGGAAGAATATTGATGTATAGATGAGGTGTGCAGGGTGATCATGAGGCTAGGACAAGGAGGGAATCCTCTGGTGCTGGAAGATATGCAGTGGAAACAAGTTTTTTCTAGATGTTTGCACATGTGTGGACTCCCTGAAGGCCTTGATTAGAGGCTCTGTATATGATCTGTGGAGAAAACTTTCTGCTCATGTCCATCTTATGAATCTCTCAAGTAGCCAGGTCAGCTTTATCATTGCCATGCTTCTGTGGAGATGCAGCCACAGCACTGTCATCAGGTGTCTGGTTGTGATCCTCCATGTCATCTGATCCCTGGCTGAAGCCCTGGATGGAGTTTTTCCATTTCAGCCAACAGGCCATAAAACAACAAAGTGTGTATAAAACGCATAAAACATATAAAACATATAAAGCTTATTAAAATGGGGCTATAGAACAGATATTCATGACGTACTCGTAATATGTACATTTGTATATATACAGAAGCACTCACAGATGCATTAGATAATACTAAGCCATAAAACACATAGCCAAAATGGATATTTGTTTGGGTATTCAGAATATAAAAGATAAGGCTGTTCATTTACCGTATATTCCGGCATATAAGACGACCGGGCGTATAAGACGACCCCCAACTTTACAACTTAAAATAGAGTATTTGGGATATACTCACCGTATAAGACCACCCCTCTCTTCCACGATAAGTCAGAAAGGAGCTGAAGGCACACAACAACAACAACAACAACAACAACAGTGGCAGCAGAAAAGAAAGAGGGGGGAGGAGAAAAAAGGAGAAGGAGAAAGAAGAAAAGGAGAAGAAAGAAGAATAGGAAAAAGAGGATAAAAAGAAAAGGAGGAGGAGGAAGAGGAAAAGAAGAAGCGGAGGAGGAAGAGGGGGAGAAAGAATAAGAGTGAGAGGGGAAGAAAAAGTAGAGGAGGAGGAGGAGAAAAAGAAGAGGGGAAGAAGAAGAGGAGGAGGAGAAAGCAGAAGATTAAGGGGAAGAAAAAGAGGAGGAAGAGGAGGAGGAGGAGAAAGAAGAAGAGGAAGAGGGGAAGAAAAAGAAGGGGAGGAGAAGAAGAAGAAAAAGAAGAGGGGAAGAGGAGGAGAAAGAGGAAGGGCCTAGCTAGTTGGCTGCCTTCTCCCGAGGCAGGGGAGCCGCGAGGCATGTCCTCCGCCTCGGAGAAGGCCTTGCAACCATGGGCTCTCTTTAGGACCCAACCAGCTGGCTTGGCCTTCTGATAATGTCCCTAGAGTTGGAAGAGACCCAAGGGCCATCTAGTCCAACCCCATTCTGCCATGCAGCAAATCACAATCAAAGCATCCCCAACAGATGGCCATCCAGCCTCTGCTTAACAACCTCCAAAGAAGGAGACTCCAGTACACTCCGAGGAAAGAGTGTGTTCCACTTCTGAAATAGCATACACAACATTATTTCACTTGCCTCGACAACTCTTCCTGCCCTTCCTCTTGATGCATTTACACTGTAGAATTAATGCAGTTTGAAGCCACTTTAAGAGCCACTGCTCCATCCTATTGGAATCCTAGGATTTGTAATTTTATAAGGTCTTTTGCCTTCTCTGCCCAAAGAATGCGGGGGTGTGTGTGCTCCAAACTACAAATCCCAGGGATGCTGTATGGATGGAGCCGTGGCAGTTAAGTGGCTCCTATTGGAATTCTAGGATTTGTAGTTTTATAAAGCTTATAAAAACCTACAAATCCTATGCTTCTGTGTGGATGGAGCCATGACAATTAAAGTGGATGGCGCTTTCTACTTCTACAATGTAGATACACCGTGAGAGGCATGTGAGAAAGAAAGAAAGAAAGAAAGAAAGAAAGAAAGAAAGTGGGAAGCCTGGAAAAAGCCTCCAGACAGACTCTTAAGGAGCAGCCTGGCTGGTTTCTCTGCGCGCCAAGAGGAGTTGTTTTTCTTTTTCTCTCCAGTTAGCCAAAGAAAAGAAACAAAGGTCCAAAACACAGGGCAGCAATAGTCCAGTTTGAGAGGACTTTAACTGCCCTGGCCCAGTGCTAGGGAATCCTGGGAACTGGAGTTTATTGTGGCACCAGAGCTCTCTGACAGAGAAGGCTCAATCTCTCACAAAACTACATATCCCAGAATTCCCTAGCACTGAGCCAGAGCAGTTAAAGCAGTCTCAGACTGGATTATTGCTGCAGTGTGTTTTGGACTATAGTCTCCAGCCTGGCAACAAAAAGTGGGTCCTTGCTTCCTCCTTCCCAACCGACTGGGGAGCTCTCTCTTTCCCCCAACAGGGCTCCATCCTTCACAAGAGAAGGGAAGAGGAGAAGCAGAGGCAGAGGCAGAGTGCAGGAAACCCTCAGCTCCTTCTCTTGGGAAGGACTGAGCCTCAGGAGGGAAGGTAGAAAGACCTTCCCAGAGAGGAATGCCACCGCTTTCCCCCTGGGTGCCCGGGAAAAGGAGGACAGGAGGGGAAGGGAGAGGAGGGAGCAAGGAAGGAAGGAAGAGAAGAAAAGGAAGAAAAAGGGGAGGGAGAGAAGGAAGGAGGGAGGGAGGGAAGGAAGGAAGGAAGGAAGGAAGGAAG
>NC_056522.1:15937149-16000086 GCF_019175285.1 Sceloporus undulatus
ACAGGTGATATATACTAGGGTTTTGCATGGAAAAAATACAAATGAAAGTAAGGACGGGGACAAGTTTCTGTTTCCATGGATTACACTGTGTTTTCCAGGTATTTGGGTATGGAATGGCCCAAAAAGTCAAAATTGTCACAAGCTGTGGCAATCTTTTTTAGCCAAGATCTGAGTTTGATTTCAGCGAGGTTGTCTGCGTCTTCAGTACATTGATGGTAGGGCTGATGATAATGGCACCCCACCCCCCCCCACCCCACCCCCCAAATTATAAGTTATAAAAACTTATTCCGCTAGTAAGGAAGTCATACAATGGAAGGCTTTTAGAGAAAAACCCTCACAGAACCCAGGAGACTGCCCGGTGATACTGCCATTGGGAACGGCGGCATGGCCATCTGTAAAAGCTCTTGTGAGAGGGCCGATTGAGGAAGGGACTCAGGCCCTGAGGTTCCCCTTTCAGAATCTACAGTGTAGTTGGCATTGATTTCTGACGTAAGTACTCCAGAAATAAATGTACAGACACTGACCTTGATGTGGAAGATTGTGACTAACGATCCCCTTCTCGTAAGAGTCATGTCTCCATTTGGGCTTCAGGTTTAATCCTGCTGGAATTCCAACCAGAATAGACAGGTTGAATCAGTTGTTGGTGCTGAGTCATGCAAATGTAAGGATTTATTCAGGTGAAATGCTCAGTTGGACTGTTGGTAGGATTCAGCCCTGAATGCAGAACCTCAGTAGTGAAGGTCCATGGTAAGAGTAAGAACTCTGCACCTGCATTACTCTCAAGTTTAATCTAATCTCTGGACGAGTTTGCCGAAGCAGGGAACTGTGGGGAAATTTAATGTGTGAGGGAAGGCGGGAGAAAGGGGAAGATGGAGTCAGGAGTTTGTAAACTTATAACACTGTGGCACGTCTGAGGTTATGCACTGAGTTACTGTCTGGTGGCTAGAATGGATTTAACTGTAAATAATGCAGTTTGACACCACTAACTCCCTGCTCCATCTTACAGAATCTGGGACTTTATAAATTCATGAGGTCCTAGCACTCTTTGCAGAGAAAGCTAAGACCTTACAAAACTTCAAAATCCGGCAGGATTCCATAGGCTGGGCTACATCATTTAAGGTGTCATTGCTTATTATGTCTCAAATCTGTGTTGTAAGGCTTTGTGTGCTTTAATTGTGGCAAGAGGCCATGTTTATAGTTAATCTTTTCTTCATGGGATAATTCTGCCCATGACCAATCTGTGGCAAGCAACAGGGAATGGCAACTTGGTGACATCTAGTAGTTTTGGTTATAGCTCTTTGTCTTTATCAAAGGGAGTATAAAAATGTGATTTTCTTCGTGGTCTCTGCGAATCATACAAATGGGTTTATGCGCCGCGCAGTGCTGCTCGGACCTACTGGACACTGGGCAAAGTTTACTTTGCAACATTGAAACTTTTGGCGGTAACTCCGGCCCACCGTATAGGCCCCTGCCTTCCGCTCTTTCCCCAGTTCTTTTTTCGCCGCGCTAGTGCTTCAGGGAACTTCGCCGCTTTAGCTGCATTGGAATACTTCTCATCTTGTTCGGACCGGTTTCACCACTCTTTGCTCCCGCCCCTGGTAACTTCGGATCTCGGTGTTGACTCGCTTTGAATTCCCTCTGGCCTGAGACTCGGAAATGCCTGCACCTTTCAAGCGTGCGACATTGCGGGGGGGCAGGTGCCTGTCCAAGACTCGCATCCCCTGCCTGTTGTGCCTCGGCCAGAACCATGACACCAAGGCTGCTGCTCTGCAGATCTCCTCTTCTCAGGCCGGCAAATCGTGAGTCCCGGCGTTACTTCGGCATCGCCTGGGAAGGGCAAGGGGGGAGGTCGCGCTTGTCATCCGTCCCGCCTTCGCTCCCCCTGCTTCATCTAGGGCCAGGTGTGTCCAGTGTTGTGACGTTCCGCCAGGGCCGCCGTTTTCCAGTGTGCTGGGTGTCCCGGCCGGGACAGTCCCTCCCACTACCTCCGATGTGGTCCGTGGCTCGAAAACCGCCCAGCGCCACCGACGAACCCCCAAGCGCCCCCACAAGTCTTCGGGACTGAGGGTTACCGAGCCGGCGTTCCAGTTACAAAGAGACCGGAGGGCTTGCACGCGAGGAAGGGAAACCGAGGCAAGAGGTCCAACTCGCCTCGCCTTCATCATCCAGGGATCCAAGCAATCTCGCCACGCCCCTAAGCCGAGAGAACCGGCTGTGCTTTCGGGAGGCAACCCACGTCCCGTCCTCTGACAGGGCAAGGTCCCAAGACTCTCCTCATCTGGAGTGGCGGCTTGTCCTCCTGGATCTTCCGGACAATCCTTTCTTTCCACGGAGGAGACCCCGAGGCGGGTAAGAAGAGGCACCACGACAAGACGGGTCGTGACCCTGCCCCTAAAAAGTCCCAGCCGTCAAAGATCCGGCGGTACCGACCCGCCTAAGGCGAAGGACAAGAGGCGTTCCCCTTCTAAGAAGGCCCACGCTTCCCACTCCGGCAGCTCCCTTGATCCAGAGCCTGCGCCCGAGGTTCAGCTGACTCCCGGTACCAGACACGCCACCGCCTCACCCCACTATGGATCTTTGTCCACGGGACAGATGGACACCGCTCCTCTTTTCCTGAAGAACAGTCGCCTCCCCACTCCGGGAACGACGACTCCGAGGACCCGCCCCGTAGACAGGAGATACCGGACCTATTCCTCGACACCCAATCGGGGCCAAGTACTACATGTCGGTACAGAGGACAGGGCAATTAGGGAGTTCACCAGACTGAACCCCTGTCCAAGACCCTCAGCAGGGTACCTCGACCAGATCGGTCCCGACTGTCTCCGTCTACGAGAGGCCTCCATCCCCACCTCCCGGCGCTCACGCTCCTTGACTGATCTTCATCCGGCCCGAACGAGACCCCAAGTCCAAGTGGCAGATGCCCTCTCCTCTGACTTGGACTCGATGAGGAGCCCTTGCCTCCGTCCGAGGCACCTTGATGAAGATGTCCTCTCGTGTCGGCTTCACCTCAGAGGATGCACAATCTGAGCGTCTTCCCATCGGACGACGCTGTTCCTCAGTGGCACGTCGTGAAGATGGCCAGGGCTCTCGACATCGAGCTCGCTTTCCCGGCAACGACGCTCAGGATCCGGTGGACGTCGGGTGCATGACAAGTGCCTACTCCACCTGCCTCCCTTTGCTTCCGTCCTGCAGCCATCGTCAAAAGGTCTTGGGACTCACGGCTACCCTGTCTGCCTCGTCTCGTAAGGTGGAGTCTCTCACAGAGTTGCTCTGGCGAGCTGTCCCTGTTGGCCGACCACCCCAGGCCGAATTCGGCGATTGTGGAGGGAGCCAACACAGCTTCGTTCCGAAGCAGCAGGCACTCCCCTGTCGACCGGAGGCGAAGAAATGGATGGCCTGGCCAAGAAGGCTGCTCGGCAGCGGCCCTTGCGGTGAAGGCGTCAATACACGCTGCAGGGGGCCTACATCCGACCCTCATGGAACGGATCTCCCCCCTCATCCCGGCATTCCGGATGACACCAGAGGCAGTGGTCGGGTCAGGGACGAGACCACTCCCATCGGAAGCTGGCTCATCCCACTTCCAGAAACCTGGCTGACTGTGAGGAAGGGCCATTCTGCATCATGGCACTCAGACGCACGCCTGGTTGCGGCCTCCAGACCTCAACCCTACCGTAAGGCAGCCATTGAGGACATGCGCTGACGGGACCGGGCTCTTCCTGCTGAAACCGCGACCGCCTGAACGGCAGTTCAGAATGAAGGCGGCGGCGAAGAAGCATGGCATGTCCTCCGCACCTGCTTCTCCATTCTGGAACGTAACGCCCGTGGCAGCCGCAAGGTCAGTCACAGGGGACCTTCTCCGGGATCGGCAGTCCCAAACAACAGGGTCCAGAGGACGTCGCTTCCCCTCGCAGTCTCTCCTCCTCTGGAGCCTTCATGTCCACTCCCCCCTCGGACACCCTTCTCGACGAAGTGCGCACTTGCTTGGAAAGGGGGCAATCTCCCCTTTACGCCCCGACCATGTCTAGGGCCTTTTTCTCCAGGTACTTCACGGTACGAAGCGATGGGGGCTCAGGCCCATCCTGACTTAGACAATTGAACTTGTTCCTTGATTACGCCGTTTTCGAATGGTAATTTGGTTCCATTCTACCTCTCCTCGCCAGGGCCTTTGGTTGCGACCGTAGACTGAAGGACGCCTACTTCCACATGATCCGAGAGTCCACCGGAGATTCCTCGCCTTCGTGTCGGCTCCGCCTGTACCAATACAGCGTTTTCCCTTTGGCTGGCCACGGCTCCAGGGTCTTCACAAAGTGCATGGCACCTGTGTGGGCATACCTGCATCAAAAGGGCTCATGTCTTTCCCTACTGGACGACTGGCTGTTTGCAGCCGAATCCCGACACGAGCTGCCGGAGGCGTCTCATTCGCCTTGCACCTCTTGACTCCCTCAGGCTGTCGTAACGGAAAAGTCCCACTTCACACCGACAGGCAGGTCAAGTTCATGGGGCCATCTCGACTCCGAAGTTGCTCCGCTTTCTCCTCCGGACCGTTTCCAGGCCTTGACAGCGTCACTCAGGCCTTGCATTCTCCACAGAAGGGTGCGGGCCAGAGATGTCAAGTCGCCCTAGGCCACATGGCATCGACAACGTTCGTCACCCCCTTGGGCAAGACTTCGTCTTCGACCTCTGCAATCCTGGTTCTCTCCGTCTTCTCTCCGATAGAGGACCCCCATCCAGGTGGCTCACGGTACCGAGACCGATAGCGCTTCCCTGAGATGGTGGTTGACCGCCGCCAATGTCTGCACCGGGATGCCTTTTCGTCACCCAGTCGCAACTGACTCTGACAACCGATGCACCCTGGAGGGATGGGCGCTCACCTGCTCGACTTGGTTGTCAAAGACAGGTGGTCCGCACCGGACAAGCTCCTCCCATCAACGCCTTAGAGATGCTGGCAGTGGAAAGGCATTGAGGGGCATTCGAGTTCGCCGTCACAGAAAGGTGTCCTCCTGAGGACGGACAATACCACCGTGATGTTTACATCAACAAACAAGGGCACCAGGTCCAAAACCTGCTCGACCTCACACTCCACATCTGGGACTGGTGCATCCAGAGACGCGTCCTCCTCCAGGCGATTCACCTTCCCGGGGAGGACACGAGTTGGCAGATCGCCTCAGCAGATCTCCATCGGTGTGCCACGGTGGAGGCTCCATCCCGAGGCGGACAGCGACCTCTTCGGCGGGGGGAACCCCCCGGATCGACCTTTCGCGACCAGGTGTACAGCCCTGTCCCTGGTTCTGCTCCAGGAAGCGAATGGACGGATCCCTCGGAGACGCATTCGCCTTCCTCTGGACGGGGGAGTTCTCTACGCCTTTCCTCCGTTCCCTCATCATCAGGGTGGTGTCCAAGATGATGAGGACGCTCGCATGCGATCTGATCACCCGTGGTGGCGAGACAGCGTGGTTCGCATCCCTTCTCCACCTCTCCAGGAGATGCTTCCTCCGTCTCGCACCTCGTCCGGACTGCTGTCGATCCAGGACGGACGGATTCTCCACCGGACATCGAGAGCTGCCGCTGGTAGCCTGGAGGATTCAGCCCTGACTGCCCTGCCGGAGGCGTGAGGACGGTGATCCTGGCTGCGAGGAAACCTTCCACCCAGCGGTCCATGCCCTGAGTGGAAGAGATTTGGCCTCTTCCTCGACCAAAGGGCTTGTCTCCTGCTCAGGTTTCCACTCGTTGTGCTGGAGTTTTGATGGCACTTTGGTGAGGGGCTGTCCCTCACATCCATCAATGCTACCTGTTGCCATTTGTGCCAAATACCAGTTCGGGGGGAGGGTTTCCTTCTTCAAGGACCCCTTGGTGAAGGGGTTCCTTAAGGGATGTGCCAACCTGTATCCTCCTGTCGGTACCACCACCGGCTTGGAGTTTGGAGCGGTACTGTCCGCCCTCCAATCCAAGCCCTTTGAACCGATGGCCACAGCGGATTGAGACTATGACTTGGAAACCGCTTTCTTGTGGCCATCACCTCTGGCCTGCCGTGCGGGCGAACTCTGTGCTACGGAGAGGACCAGCCATTCTGAGGTTCCACAAGGACAAGGTGGTCCTCTGCAGGACATTACTTTCCTGCCGAAGGTAGTGTCTGCTTCCACATGTGCCAGACTTGTGTTGCCTACTCTCGCATCCAGCCGACTTCGGATGCGGAGCGACGCCTGCACTCTCTTGATGCCAGGAGAGCACTGCGTTTTATTTGGACAGACTGCTGCCTCCAGTCGGTCCGAGAGACTTTTCATGCTACTCGGAACCGAAAGGGGTTGCCGGTTTCGCGCAGAGGTTTTCCAAATGGGTGGCTGGTACCATCCACCTCTGCTATGAACTTCTGGCAAACCTCTCCCTGGGGGGTTCGGTCTCATTCCACAAGGGCAATGTCAGCATCTTCTGCATTCCTGTCGGGGATTCCCTTGGAGGATTTCTGCACGGCTGCGTCTGGTCCCAACCTCTAACTTTTATTAACATTATAGGTTGGACACCAGGGCCATCCGAGACGCCAGCTTTCGGGAGGGTTGTGTTGGTTCAGGGTTGCATGATTGCACTACTGATAGTTTTGTGCCAGTGCTTATGTACATGTGTCACTGTTTTTACTTCTGTTGAATGTTGGTTGCACAGTGTCTATGGGACCGGTCTGCATGACCTCTGCTCCCTCTCAGGTTTAGCAATGTTATTGCTATGTTTGCCCTTTGCATGAACAAAAAAGACTGGCTCTTTTTTGGTCAAGGTGTTTTATTATTGTAATAAATATACCTTTGGTTTTACCATAGCTTTGGTTTCAGGACACTCCCTCCGCCGCTTACCTAGCTTGTTAGTCTAAACCCATTTGTATGATTCGCAGAGACCACGAAGAAGAAGGACAGGTTGCTTTACCTGTAACGGTATTTCTTTGAGTGGTCATCTGCGAATACATACAAATCCCACCCGTCCGTCCCTCAGTGTCCTGCTCTCATTAGCTCTTTCATCGCCTGCTTGGCGGAAAAAATTGCGGAACTGGGGAAAGAGCGGGAGGCAGGGGCCTTATAATGGGTGGCGGCGAGTTACCGCACAAAAGTTTCTATATGTTGCAAAGTAAACTTTGCCAGTGATTCCAGTAGGTTCCGAGAGCAGCACTGCGCAGGCGCAGTGAAACCCATTTGTATGTATTCGCAGTACCACTCAGAAGAAAACCGTTACAGGTAAGCAACCTGTCCTTCTTTGTTGCAGTCTAATGTGGAGCAATCTATTGTAGCTGCTCCCACCTGTACCACCTCAGCCCTCGATTACGCTGCATTGTAGATGACAGTTCACCAGCATAAAACATTTAAATATAGAGATACCTCTTGAACATACCTTAAAGCAGGAGAGGGAAAATTTGGCTTTCCACACATTTTGGATTTCAACATCTGTACTTAATTTCAACACCTGTACAACACTTGTATATAGTTTTGGAGTTATAGTACAATATATTGAGAGGTCACCCGCTTGCAGAAAGGTTGTTTCAAGGCTTTCTGTTATGATTCTTCATCTTCTACCCCTTTGTTTATATGCACCCAGTTTTGTTACCAGGAATGTGATGCCCGTTATTGGAAAGCTATTGGGTTTTTCACATAAACACTGGTTTTCCAACCTTGTCATGTATTCAGTGTCTTGTAATGTGAAAAGCACCAGGTATCTGAAATCCTGCAAAAATTATAAATTTACACATTTTCCTCCAATATGGGGATTGAAGGCGCTGACAATTGAGTTAAAAACAGAATACAGTTAAAACAATGGATAGCACAAAAGTTTCCCCCCAAAAAATCCCATGAATGATCATATTAAAAACATGAATTTAAACCAGTTTTTAAAAGACAGTCAAAACTATAACAATACTGATAAGAATACAAATACAAAACACCCCAATTAAATGACCTGCCTCCAGATTGTAACAGAGATGACTTCACCTGCTGGCCAAAGAGAGCAGAGGGGGCCAACCTAGTTTCTCTTGGGAAGGAATTCTTAAGCTGGGAGTACTGCTAGAAAGGTTCTCTCCTGTTTCCCCATCACCATGCCTGTGATGGTGTGGAACTGAAAGATCTTAAACTTTCAGATCATGGCTTTCAGATAGTATGGACACATGCTGTATAGGGCTTTATACTCTTGAGTGCCAAAATGCTGTTCCCCGATGTAGAATGTAAAATAAGCTTCTCATTGATCTCACTTTAAACAAGTGATTTAATGTTTAAAAAAATTTGCTTTTGTGTTTCCACATCCAGCACTTCTGATAACTACTAAGATCAAAGACATTTGAAGGCACTTGTCCATTGCATCTTTCGGCAAGTCGAGGAAGCTGGATGTGCTGCTATACTTCTGGAATCTGGAGCTGATCCTAATGAGCTGACTAATGATGCAACAACACCTTTATTTTTAGGTAAGTACAGCCTGTGCTGGAAATAAGAATTACTGAGAGTATTAGATGACTGAATCTTACTAGAGGTGTGCGAGAAGAGTCATTGCTCACATTTCAAGGTGAGCATACCATTTTGAAATTCCCAGACCTAGTGTTAATTGGAACAAAGTTTGCCTTCAAAGTCAGTACAATTCTAACATTTGTGATGTAATTGTCTACATACACAAAAACATACACAAAGTGTCTACCATTTTGAAAAAATTGATACAAATATGCAAGTTTAGAAAAATGCACATGGAATTCATCCACTTATTTTTAAAGTCCATAAAGCCCTGGTGGTACAGTGGTTAAATGCCTGTACTACAGCCACTCACTCAAAGCCACGAGTTGTGAGTCAATACCAGCCAGGGCTCAGGTCAACTTAGCCTGGCATTCATCTGTAGGACGCTAAAATGAGTACCAGCTTTTTGAGGGGCAACACATTGTAAACTGCTTAGGAAGTGCTGAGTGCACTGATAAGTGGTATAGAAATGTACTTGCTATTGCTATTGGTATGAAGATTATGCACACTTTCATTCAGACTGACACCCTCCCCCAAGTAATCAAGAAAAATAAGGGTGAAAAAATGAAGTTCCAAAAAATTCCCCATTTCCTATCCCTAGCATTTGTAAAATATAGGTTGTGCAGGTCTTTAAGCATGAAGCTGCTAGGCAAAAAGAATTCATTATGTTTCTGCCATGGAAAGATTCTCCCATCTGGGCTAATTGCGATGGAATTTTAGACTTTCATTCACTGAGTCATTCAAACAGCCTAGCATACTGTGTGCAAACCACTTTTCCAGTTGGAGGAGTTTTCCAAAGCAAATTATGATCGACTATGTGTCTGCGTGTTGTTACTTAAATTATAAGAATTTGAGAAATTCCACTGATAGAGAAGTCTTAATATATCTAACTGAGGTCTCTGAATTGATATTATATGTTAATGATAATAGGTAGTTTGGTATCTGCTTGTCCCCTCCTTGCTCACTCCCTTAAAAAGCAGAGGTCTGTGGCCATTATTAGACAGAATCTCTTTCAAGAGCTAGAGACATGATACCAGACGAATATACCTATCATTAGAAATATGAATGACATACACCTCAGGTAGCTTTTTACAGATATATTTTAACTTCATTTATTTTACTGCTAGAGATAATGAGGAGAGGTGTTTGTGGGATTTTTTTGCTTTGATGTCAAAATTACTTGGCTGGCTTTGGCTATTCCATGCTTTGACTTGGCCAAGGGGAACAGGCCACTGATGTGCCTCATGCCTCAGACCACAAATTTCTTGGGCTGACTGGGGACTTAAAGATTAAACCTGACTAAGATAACCTGACCGTTCTGTTCATATATCCTCTCCAGTGCAAGGTGGGCAAACTGTATTTTGTTTCTAAATTAAGGGCTTTCAAAAAAGTAATGAGCTTGGTTTATCTGCCATGGGCTGTCCTGAAAGGGCAAATTACAAAAACATTTGGAAAGGAATTATACAAGAGTTTGTGCTTACTGGGAGGAAGGATAAAATAAAAAATAACACACAATGGATCTTTAAATAATTTAGGCTAAGATATTGAAGTGTGTGTCAGAGGTGTCAGTTTACCAAAGGAATGGTGAAAGTGAAATGCTGTATTGATTTTAAACAGCTAGCACTGAGTTGTATTCTCATAGAAAAAAGGTTTGCACTAACGTGTGTGTGTGTGTTTGTGGTGTGTCTGCAAAAAGGAGTGATAAAGTGAAATGGTTTTCTTCAGAAGGTTTTCTGTGGACTCTACATTTTGCAGCCATCTGTAATCTGGATTGTAAACACTGAGGTGGATTCATGGTGGCCAGATGTGGAAGAATATTGATGTATAGATGAGGTGTGCGGGTGTCATGAGGCTAGGACAAGGAGGGAATCTCTGGTGCTGGAAGGATATGCAGTGGAAAACAAGTTTTTTCTCATGTTTGCACATGTGTGGACTCCCTGAAGGCCTTGATTAGAGGCTCTGTATATGATTGTGGAGAAACTTTCTGCTCCTGTCCATCTTATGAATCTCTCAAGTAGCCAGGTCAGCTTATTCATTGCCATGCTTCTGTGGAGATGCAGCCACAGCACTGTCATCAGGTGCTGGTTGTGACCTCCAGTCATCTGATCCCTGGCTGAAGCCCGGATGGAGTTTTTCCATTTCAGCCAACAGGCCATAAACAACAAGTGTGTATAAAACGCACAAAAAACATATAAAACATATAAAGCTTATTAAAATGGGGCTATAGAACAGATATTCATGACGTACTCGTAATATGTACATTTGTATATATACAGAAGCACTCACAGATGCATAGATAATACTAAGCCATTAAAACACATAGCCAAAATGGATATTTGTTTGGGTATTCAGAATATAAAAGATAAGGCTGTTATTTACCGTATATTCCGGCATATAAGACGACGGGCGTATAAGACGCCCCCAACTTTACAACTTAAAATAGAGTATTTGGGATATACTCACCGTATATAGACCACCCCTCTCTTCCACGATAAGTCAGAAAAGGAGCTGAAGGCACACAACAACAACAACAGCAGCGGCAGCAGAAAAGAAGAAAGGGGGGAGGAGGAAAAAAGGAGAAGGAGAAAGAAGAAAGGAGAAGAAAGAAGAATAGGAAAAAGAGGATAAAAAGAAAAGGAGGAGGAGGAAGAGGAAAAGAAGAAGAGCGGAGAGGAGGGAGAGAGAGAGAGGGAGAAAGAATAAGATGAGAGGGGAAGAAAAAGGAGGAGGAGGAGAAAGAAGAGGGAAGAGAGAAGAGGGGAGGAGAAGAAGATAAGGGGAGAGAAAAAGAGGAAGGGAGGAGGAGGAGAAAGAAGAGAGGAGAGGGGAAGAAAAAAGAAAGGGAGGAGAAGAAGAAGAAAAAGAAGAGGGGAGAGAGGAGGAGAAAGAGGAAGGGCCTAGCTAGTTGGCTGCCTTCTCCGAGGCAGGGGAGCCGCGAGGCATGTCCTCCGCCTCGGAGAAGGCCTTGCAACCATGGGCTCTCTTAGGACCCAACCAGCTGGCTTGGCCTTCTGATAATGTCCCTAGGTTGGAAGAGACCCAAGGGCCATCTAGTCCAACCCCATTCTGCCATGCAGCAAATCACAATCAAAGCATCCCAACAGATGGCCATCCAGCCTCTGCTAACAACCTCCAAAGAAGGAGACTCCAGTACACTCCGAGGAAGAGTGTGTTCCACTTCTGAAATAGCATACACAACATTATTTCACTTGCCTCGACAACTCTTCCTGCCCTTCCTCTTGATGCATTTACACTGTAGAATTAATGCAGTTTGAAGCCACTTTAAGAGCCGCTGCTCCATCCTATTGGAATCCTAGGATTTGTTGTAGTTTATAAGGTCTTTTGCCTTCTCTCCCAAAGAATGCTGGGGTGTGTGTGTGCTCCAAACTACACATCCCGGGATTCTGTATGGATGGAGCCGTGGCAGTTCAAGTGGCTCCTATTGGAATTTAGGATTTGTAGTTTTATAAAGCTTATAAAACCTACAAATCCTATGCTTTTGTGTGGATGGAGCCATGACAATTAAAGTGGATGGCGCTTTCTACTTCTACAATGTAGATACACCGTGAGAGGCATGTGAGAAAGAAAGAAAGAAAGAAAAGAAGAAAAGAAGAAAGAAAGAAGTGGGAAGCCTGGAAAAAGCCTCCAGACAGGACTCTTAAGGAGCAGCCTGGCTGGTTTCTCTGCGCCAAGAGGAGTTGTTTTTCTTTTTCTCTCCAGTTAGCCAAGAAAAGAAACAAAGGTCCAAAACACAGGGCAGCAATAGTCCAGTTTGAGAGGACTTTAACTGCCCTGGCCCAGTGCTAGGGAATCCTGGGAACTGGAGTTTATTGTGCACCAGAGCTCTCTGACAGAGAAGGCTCCAATCTCTCACAAAACTACATATCCCAGAATTCCCTAGCACTGAGCCAGAGCGTTAAAGCAGTCTCAGACTGGATTATTGCTGCGTGTGTTTTGGACTATAGTCTCCAGCCTGGCAACAAAAGTGGGTCCTTGCTTCCTCCTTCCAACCGATGGGGAGCTCTCTCTTTCCCCACAGGGCTCCATCCTTCAAGGAGAGGAAGAGGAGAAGCAGAGGCAGAGGCAGAGTGCAGGAAACCCTCAGCTCCTTTCTTGGGAAGGATGAGCCTCAGGAGGGAGGTAGAACAAAGACCTCCCCAGAGAGGAATGCCACCGCTTTCCCCCCTGGGTGCCCGGGAAAAGGAGGACAGGAGGGGAAGGGAGAGGAGGGAGCAAGGAAGGAAGGAAGAGAAGAAAAGGAAGAAAAAGGGGAGGGAGAGAAGGAAGGAGGGAGGGAGGGAAGGAAGGAAGGAAGGAAGGAAGGAAGGAAGGAAGGGGGAAAAGGGAAGGAAGGAAAGGAAAGGTAGTGGAGAAAGAGAAAGAAACCTAGGAAGGGAAGGGAAGAAGAAGGGAGGAAAGGGAAGGAAAGAAAGGGAAGGAAGGAAGGAAGGGAAGGGAGAGGGGAGGGGAGGGGAGAGCAGGGGAAGGAAGGAAGGAAGGAAGGAAGGAAGGGAAGGGAGGGGAGTGGAGGGAGGAACGGACGCGGGCTCTCTTTAGGACCCAGCCGGCTGGCTTGGCCTTCTCCGAGGCCGAGAACATGCTGCGCAGCTCCTCTGCCTTTGGGAGAAGGCTAAGCCAGCCGGCTGGGTCCTAAAGAGAGCCCTCAGCAGGAAAGCCTCCCGAAGGCAAAGAAGCCGCATGGTGTGTCCTCCGCCTTGGGAGAAGGCTTTGCCGCTGCGGCTCTCTTTAGGACCCAGCTGGCTGGCTTGGCCTTTTTTTTTTCCGGCATACAAGACGACCCCCGAGTTTGGGAAAGATTTTCCTGGGCTAAAAAGTCGTCTTATAGACCGGAAAATACGGTAGTTTGGGTCATAATCTTACCTGTTTTAACAACAGAGAAAAGGAACTTTGCCACTACTTCTGTTTTGCTTTTCTTAGAATCATTTAACAGGTACTCCAAGTACCAATTGTTAGGTCTACCCGGAAACTTAAGCAGGAGGGGAGAAATTAATCTTAGCCTCTCATCCTTGTAAAAAATACAAAAAAAATAGGACATGCTCTAGAGGTACTAGACTTCTCCCCTCCTCTCTGTCCCCTGCATTTGGATCATCTGTGCAACTTTGAATGGTGGGACTTCCATGAGCTGGCTGAGTGTACAACCCCAAGTCAGCCCAACAAGATGTCCAGATGAATTATTTCCTTTGCATACATGATTACACCCCACCATGCTGTGATTGCTCTTTCTTTGACACTGATGCCTCAAAAAATAAAGAATCTTTAAAAGTGAGGCTTGAATTTGAGAAGTATTGAATTCTGTCATGTTTTTATAACTGAATTGTTAAGCATACACTTAATAAACAGTATTCTTCACATTTCCAAAATCGCTGTCCATGTATAGACTCTTGACAGTGGAAAACTGACAAGTCACGCTGAGGGAAGGTTTCCAAGAAAAATCCTCTTATCTCTGTGGGAAAAATTATGGTCCCTCACACCTCCAGTTTTGGTAAGGATATTGCTCAAACACTTTCCTTATGCTACCATGTGATATCTCCAACTAGCAGTGGGCAGTTTTTTGGCACTTGCCACTGCCAGCTGTGAACAGGGCAAGGGATTTATGGGAAGTTGAGATTTCTCCATTAATTTTCACCAGTTTCTGCTTGCATGTGCTAAAACTTAACATTTCAGTCTATATTTAGCAGCTGAATATACATATTGAAACCTTCACCCATCATGCAAATGCATTTCACAAGCCTGCTTTAAATATGTCAGAATATGTATTCGATAGCACCCAGCAAAGACACATTTACAGTCCAGAACATTTTCTTAGCAACATTTATAAAAATGTACTGAGTTGAGTCAAGATGTTCTCATCTTTCCTCTTTGCAATTAAAATGTATCTGTTTAACATTTTCTGCTCTTTAGAGTGTTCCCATTATATATCTTTTTCTAAAGTGCTCCTTTCTGATGCACTTTATTTATGTGTTCTTGATTGGGTTGCTTATATAAATTGAAGGTTCCCCTGTCCTTGTTTCTTTAGTAGTCTTTAAAAAAAACATTGCTGAGGAAAATATTCCAAATATTGGTTTATATTTTTAAATGTTCTGAGGCCTGTAGATTGCAGTGGGCCCGTGGTATCTGCTGGGGTTTAGTTGCAGCACCCCATATGGATAGTAAAATTTGTAGATGTTCAAGTCCCATTATATACAGTGGGGTTGTAAAATGGTGTTCCTTATATCAAATAGGAAAATCAAAGTTTGCTTCTTGGAATTTAAAAAAAAAATTTCAAGCTGTGGATGGTTGAACCCTTGGATGCACAATCTGAGAATACAGAGGGCCACATGTATTTGGCAAAGACAAGCATATCTTTTTTTCAGTATGATGACTACATTTGTGGGAAATACAGTGAGAGAAAGAAATAAGGATTTTTTCTTTGACCTTATGTTGGATTTGACTTAGGAGAGGTCCATAAGTTGAGTGAGAGGCAGATCGATGGCTATAATGGTTTTCTTGGGATGGCAAGCTCAGCCATCCTAAATTTGTGCATCCCCACATAGATGGCAGGACTGGTTAGAAGATAGATTGATATCTACTAGTAGATCACTGTATGGGTTAGCAAGACCATCAGAGAACAGGTTGCTCATCTATAAATCTGAATTAATGAATGGAATTCATGATCTGTAGTAACTCAAGTGCTATTTTTATTGGTGTTGTGTGCAAACTGCCAGCTTGCAATAAATACCACAGACTATTTTTAGGGAATAGAAAGTATTTAATGAGGCAGTTACATGTCCAATAGCCATAGGAGGATGAGGTCTGTGGTTAAGGCAAAGATTCAAAAGAGGAAGATGAGAGAGTCAGACCAAAGAATATATATTGTATTCAAAGAAGCAATATAACTTACAAGACAAGGAAGGAGCATCACTGAGAACACCTAGTGTCTTGTTTCTACCTTTATTCCTTTTTTTAAACACATAGCTGTCTGTGCAAATGGAATTGTAATTCTCCACTTCCAACAGTTTTATTGGGGGTTATCCAAATACGTGGTTCATGGAATGCAGTTCCTGAGCTTCCATTTTGCTTCTGGTTCTGCTAACAGCTGAGAGGCCTTCTTCTTGGTCTTCATCAAAAAATAGTGAATAATGGCAACCACAATAGCTCAGTAAGTCCCATCTTCAAGCCTTAAACATTCCTAGTTCCCAGTTCAAGGCCTTGGTACTTGGGTGCTCAGGAAAACATGATGACTGATTATGGTTAGAGAGAGAGGTCATCACTCAGTAGTACTGAGTAATCTCATACCCACAAATTAATAGATTTTCAGATAACATTTGAAAATTCTTCCAGATTATTTAGGTTATCCTTTAAATTATGGAATTGTCCTAGCTTCATACTGGCACACATGTAACTGTTTCTGGATACAGGAGAGCATTTGTGCTTTCCTGCTTTAATGTGCTGACTTCTGCCAAGTACGTTTCCTACGTGGGTGTGTATTTATTGTATATTTTTTATATGCAGATGAAACCCATCTTATATTGGGAGAAAGGCAGGATATAAAATATACATACATACATGTAGGTATGGTGTAGAGGTTTGAGTGTCAGACTACGATTCTGGAGACCAGGGTTTGATAATCAGCAGTAGTAATATGGTATGCAAATGACATCATATTACTAGCAGAAAATAACAAAGACTTGGAACAATTACTGAAGAAAGTAGGTGCAGAAAGTGCAAAGACAGGTTTACAATTAAACGTTAAGAAAACAAAAGCAATGATCATAGATAATATACATAACTTTAAAGTATATGATGACATTGAACTAGTTCAGGATTTTCCAGACCATGCCTCAATATTTAATCAGAATGGAGACTGCAGTCAAGACTTCAAAAGAAGACTTGGACTTGGAAGGAAAGCTAAGCAGGAAAGACAAGACCCTGAAATGAAAAATATATATCACTAAGTACTAAAATCAGGATGTTCCATACTATAATGCTGTGATGGTGAACCTATGGCATGCAAAGCCATTTTTTGTGGCATGCAGAGGGTAGGGAAGAGGAGAAACAGGCGAACTGGTGGTTGAAGGCACGGGAGGGTGCAGGGAAGGAGGAGGAAACGGTGTATGCCTGTTCCTCTTCTTCCCCCCTTGCCCCCCGAGTCTTCAGCTGTCTCCGGAGAGGCAGCTGAAGGCCCAGGAGGGCGGGGGGAAGAAGTCCTGCCCCTGGGGGGTGTAAGTCCCATACCCCCCCAGATGTTCCACCCCTGGCACCTGGACTGGGCTCTGAAGACTAATGGTTACTCCACCTCAGACATCAGAAGGGCTTTCAGACCCAGAAAAAACCCATAGAAATGAAGACGAACAACCACCAAAGAAAAGGCATTTTTACCATACATCAAAAGTCACAGACAGAATAGGGAAACTGGTGAGGAAACACAACCTCTAGATGCTCTGCAAACTGACCAATAAAATCCAACAAATGCTGTGCTCAGCGAAGGACAGGAGAGACCCTCTCATGGCCACAGGAGTTTACTGCATGCCATGCAGCTGTGGTCAAGTCTACATAGGGACCACCAAATGCAGTGTTCAAACAAGACTCAATGAACACAAGAGACACTGCAGATTGGATTAGCCAGAAAAATCAGCAGTAGGCGAACACGTTATAAACCATCCTGGTCAAAAAATGCCATTTGAAAACACTGAAATTCTGGACCATGCCAACAACTATCAGGTCAGAATGCACAGGGAAGCCATTGAAATCCATAAACATCTGGATAACTTCAACCGGAAAGAAGAAACCCTGAAAGTAAACAAAGGCCCCATACAGACAGGCCAAAATAAAGCTGCTTCAGGTCACTTTGGAGGTATGCTGTTTCAATGATGCATGTGTGCTAAGACTCCGGAAGCCGCGCCAAAGCCGCAATCCAGTCCCAAGGACTAGAGTGCAACTTTGACACAGTTTCCGGATTCTTAATACGCATGCATCATTGAAACAGCATACCTCCAAAGTGACCCGCAGTAGCTTTATTTTGGCCTGTCTGTATGGGGCCTACGTTTGGCTACCAGTCCTGAAAAACAGCAAAATCAAGACACAGCAAATGCAAATGAAAACTACCCAGGGTGAGGGAGGTTTCCCAGTAGTGGATCATTAATTAAATAGATACTCTGAGGCACTGCCATTCAGCAACAGACCAACACAGAGATTAACATGTAAATCACTTCTTCTGAATCAAGGGTCACACCGTGTATATATCCCACTCACTTTCATGCCAGCATTCTCTGAAGATGCCAGCCACATCTGCAGGAATAAACTCTTCCAGAACACGGCCACATAGCCAAAAAATTCCACAAAAAACTATATTCAACTATGCTTAATTATTTAGCCACCTTATTGCCGGTGTTAGAGTGATAAAGGAGGGAATATTTTGGTGGTGGTAGATGGCCAAATGGAGACGTAATTGTGGATAGAGAAAGTTAAATCCATATCCGGGGATTTTTACAAGTTAGTAAAGAATCTCTTGGGAGGAGATTTGAAGCCTTTAAATCTAGTCTAGTCAGTCATTTCTTGTGTGCAAGTACAGAGGGAGAAGAAACAGTTTCTGAAGCTGTTCTTGTAGTACTCTGAAGAGGCATGTGGAGGGAAAGCCTTTAAAAAACTATTCTCTGGGGAAGTACTCCAGTGGCCGATTCTGACTCTGCTCAAAGGGTTTTGTTTGTTTTTCAAAAAAATAAAATAAATAAACCAGTGTTTGGTTTTGTGCAGGTGACCTTCATTTTGTTTTCGAGAGAGGAAAAGATTAAAATGTGGATGTCTGTCTGGAGGAGAAATGCCTTTCTCAGAGTTGCCACTTAAGAGCTAGCCTTCAAAACACTGCAGTGGAAATCTGCCCAAAAGCCAACTTTGGGGGCACTTGTGGAAATCCAGTCTGATATCTCTTTGCTATTTTGGGTTTTATTGTTGTTTTGTTCTCAGATGTTATTCAGTCTTTTATTTTCAAAGAAATTCTGCCTCTGTAACCACCTGATGTGTAGGGATTTGGGGCTGCAAACTGGCAGAGTTAATAGATCAATGGGAGAGGCAAGTCTGTTGAGGGAATTAAGAACAGTCAAAGCAAATTCTTGGCTTAAATGGAGAGTACAAGTCTTGTCAGTGCTGTGAGACCATAATAATCAGACAAGGGAAAGCTCTGAAAGGATGCACACTCTTTAGTTTTTCCTTTTTAAAAATCTATTTTAAAAAAGCAAATATAAAGACACAGTGCTATTAAAGAGCCTGTGTTTAGTGCTCCTATATATGTGGGTAACTACTGGACTCCAGGAGTTATAAAAATACACTAAACTCTCCAACCCGACCTGTTCTGTATAATTTTTTTCTGTTTATTTTCCTTAAATAAAACATTTGATTGTTCTGTGGTATTTTTGCATTTAAATTTGAACATTGAACTGAAGGTACATTGAATGTCAGACACTAGCTAACACCTTTTTCCTTGTATTGGATCAAAGGTAGCAAACAAAATGAGTTAAAAACAAGTACAGTAAAAACACTGGAAAGTACAAAAGTTAAAAAAAATTAAATGAACACTCATATTAAAACATTTATTCATAGAATCATAGAATCATAGTATTATAGAGTTGGAAGAGACCACAAGGACCATCCAGTCCAACCCCCTGCAATGCAGGAACTCTCAATCAAAGCATTCCCCCAACAGATGTCATCCAGAGGAGACTGGAGACTCCACTACCCTCCAAGGGAATGTGTTCCACTGTCGAACAGCCCTTACTGTCAGGAAGTTCCTCCTAAAGTTGAGGTGGAATCTCTTTTCCTGTAGCTTGCATCCATTGTTCTGTGTTCTAGTCTCTGGAGCAGCAGAAAACAAGCTTGCTCCCTCCTCAATATGACATCCTTTCAAATATTTAAACAAGGCTATCCTATCACCTCTTAACCTTCTCTTTTCCAGGCTAAACATCCCCAGCTCCCTAAGTCGTTCCTCATAGGACATGATTTCCAGACCCTTCACCATTTTAGTCGCCTTCCTTTGGACATGCTCCAGTTTCTCAACATCCTTTTTAAATTGTGGTGCCCAGAACTGGACACAATATTCCAGGTGGGGCCTGACAAAAGCAGAATAGAGTGGCATTATTACTACCCTTGATCTAGACACTATACTTTTATTGATGCAGCCTTTTTAGTTGCCTCATCACACTGTTGACTCATGTTCAATTTGTGGTCTACTTGGACTCCTAGATCCCTTTCACACGGAGTGTCGTTCAGCCAGATGTCACCCATCCTATATCTCTGCATTTCATTTTTCTGCCCTAAATACAGTACCTTACATTTTTCTGTGTTGAATATCATTTTGTTAGCTTTGGCCCAGCTTTTGAATTTTGATCCTGTCCTCTGGGGTATTAGCTACTCCTCCTAGTTTGGTGTCACCTGCAAATTTGATAAGTATGCCCCTAATTCTGTCATCCAAGTCATTGATAAAAATGTTGAATAGCACTGGGCCCAGGACAGAGCCCTGTTGCACCCCACTGGTCACTTCTGTCCAGGATGAAAAGGAGACACTGTTGAGCCCCCTTTGGGTTCGACCAGTCAACCAATTACAAATCCAAGTAACAGTTACCTTGTCTAACCCACATTCTACAAGTTTCATCCTCCATCTTGAGGGAGAGAGAAGCAGGCTAGCTCCACCAGGCCTGCCTGGAAGAAGACAAGCCCTCCCTTCATCCTCCATCTTGAGGGAGAGAGAGGCAGGCTAGCTCCACCAGGCCTGCCTGGAAGAAGACAAGCCCTCCCTTCATCCTCCATCTTGAGGGAGAGAGAGGCAGGCTAGGTCCAAGAAGCCAAGTCCTCCCTCCAGTCCATCTGCCTTGGTCCAGGCCTTAGAGGTTGAGAAGAACTTCTGGACCTCATCCCCTTTCCCAATACTACTCCTTTCTCCTTTTGTGTCGTGTCTTTTAGATTGTAAGCCTGAGGGCAGGGAACCATCTTATTAAAAAGATTGTATGTACAGCACTGTTTAAATTTACAGCGCTTTATAAATAAAGGTTAATAATAATAATAATAATAATAATAATAATAATAATAATAATAATAATAATAATATCACGGGGTACCTTGTCAAAGGCCTTACTGAAATCAAGGTCAAAACAGTTTTAAAAATGCTCCTTGTCCAAACTACTGTGGAACTTGACTTCAGCATATTGGAAACACTTGTTTGGAATCACAACATCTGTTTTTAGGTTGTTTTTTTTTTTAAATAAACTTAGTTGAATTTAAAATGTAAATGCAATACATTCATACAGACAGCATAAGCAAAATGGTGAGAAATAATAATCCAGAAAATATATTCAGCATATGTTTATCTTCAACGCAATTTAGATAATTTTCATAGTAAAAAATGCCGAATGCATATTTTACCCTAATGCTGCAGAAATAATTAATTTTAACACAGCTTTAACTCCCATGACTCAATGGCTATTGGAATTCTGGGATTTGTAATTTTGTGTGAGATTTAGCCATCTCTGTCAGAAAACTCTGGTGCCACAACAAACCACAAATCCTAAGATTCCATAGGATGGAGCCATGACAGCTAAAGCAGTGTCAAACTGCATTATTTTTGCAGTGCCGATTAGACTGTTATCTTTAGGTTCTGTGTCTCACTTTGGAAATCAATTGAAAATGTTGCTTTATTTCTAGTAGCAAATTATTCATACAGGCTCTACTTTCCCAATCATATTTTACAAAGTCTGATAGATTTGTTAATAATATTTGCTTCTGTTGTAATTTCACCACCCTCTCCTTCTCCCCCCCCCCCCCCCGAGTATCTCACCTATTTTGCTGTTACTCAGCTAAATCCAAATTTAGCCTCAGCTACAATAGACAAATCGATAGTAGGTAGTGGCTAACAAGGTTGCATTCATTTCAATGGGTCTGCTGTATTTGGAATTAAAATTGGATTTAGACTAATGAGTTTTCAACCTATTCTTGCTACTCAGGTTCATCAGTATATATTTAAAAATCCAGTAAAGCATAATCCACACTTCCTCTCCCATTCACAGCTTTCCAGCTTTCCCTTTTGCCAACATACACGCATAGTACATATGTAATTCTCAAAACTCCAGAACTGTTGTTTGGTACGTTCAAACACCATTTTCATTTTTGTGGCAGTATAACACCATTGCTACATATGTTACAGAAAGAGGAAATTCTCACTCCTGCATTTATAGAGAGATAGAGGGACTGAGTAAGTGAATGTTAGTTTATAGCCATTTTTATGTATTTCATATACTGTATATTGTTTTCAAGAAAGTATTCTCATTTTGTCTGCTGTCTGCTTGCAGATAAAATCTTGAACTGTTGATGAAGTAGCAGAGAATGACTGGTGAAACACACGAATGTTTCTGAAGCTGTCTCTTAGCCTGAAGGAAAAATCGCAGTACAATTATTGCATTTGTTGTTAGAGATTGCAACTGTGATGTGCTATTTACAAAGATAAGCAAATAATAGATCTTTTCAGTTTTGTGGTGGCATGCAAAGCAAATGTTAAATTAGAAAACTACAAGCATAGTACAACTACCCCAGGTGGAATCCCACATCTCCATCATAAAAAGTGGATGCCATCATTCTCAGTCTGAGTTCACCATCGGGAAAGTCTGAGGCTGTTCTATTCCTTGTGTGACAGACTATGAGTTAGTTGTAAGAAATATACTGTACATTGCAATTCTTGGGCTGGACTGGATTGGAGCCTGCAGATCTGAGCCAAGACCCTCATGCATGCCCTCCCCTGAGCATTTTACTTGAGGGGCATAACTTACAGTATTGTTCGATCATGCCTAGTGGAGTGGTGTTGAGTGCATGTCAGGAAGGAGACCAAAGAGAGGAGTAGAAATGCTTGTCTTCAGTTAAGGTTTTTGTAATGAGTTGGCCTAGTCCACTGAATTCAGTGTCCTTCAGGTGAAGTGGCAGAGCTTTGGAGTCGTGGTCTGGATGAAGGAATTTGCAGAAAGTTTCAGTTCAGTCTTCTTTGGAGCAGGTTGCTCACCTGCACCTTTGAAGGCAGTAGTGCTACTCTTCTGTCTCTCTACCCAGCAAGTGCCATAGAGTCATGCTGTATCTCCGTATGGAGCAAATCAAGCCTGAACTTTCTAGAAGCCAAGATGGCTAAAGTGAGACTGTGGGACTTTGGACATATCATGAGAAGGTTGAGGGCATAGCATTGATGATATACGCCCCAAACGTGGCAGAAACTGTGCCGAACCCACGTGATCAGGAAAGAACTGGCCAAAAGGAGTGGTAAAATACCACTCCAAATTGGCTTTGACTTAAGCCAACCCTATGAATGATACCTCTAAAATCCCCAGTCCCTCTTCTAACTCTTTGATTCTATGATTCTAGCCCTGCTCAGATCTTGCAGACTCAGGCTGTTGTTTCCTTGATTGAGTCTATCTATGTGTAATGCATTCTTCCCCCTTTCCTGCTGCCTTCTACTGGCCCAAGCATTATTGTATTTTCTGGTGAGTCATGTCTTCTCATGAACCTGTGACATTTGGCCCATCTGTTTTGGGCCTCTATGACACATAACACACACACACACACACACACACAAAACCCTATCATAACGAATCCCCCCAGGTATCAGGCATGCTAAGATGAGTGTCTCGGCAAAAGTCTCTCAGATCAATCCTATGTTTACTTTCTGTGTTTATCTTTGTGATCACAATCACAAAATAAAGCATGCTAAATGTAAGGTATGTAGGTGACGAAAATCAAGTGTTGTGATTAACAGATGTCTTTTACCACTTCCAGAGCATCTCTGCAAAAAAAGTTATAACATTTGCCTATTTTTGACTTTCATTTTCTCATCTCCACCATCTATCTGCTCTACTTAATCTCACTGGAGTGGAAAGGCATTCTTCAGTTGTGAGTGTGTTTCAAGAGTGCACAGTCAGCCAGATAACTAAGCTACCAGTACCAGCTGACCGGATTTAGCCTGTCCTTCCTTTTCTTTCTCCATGATTCAGTCAGTGAGCATAGCCCCAAAGCATCTTAAGCAGTGTGTAGATGGGGTGAACAGCTCAATCTTTAAAAATCATTTCTGCTCACTAACTCAGTTCAAAAAGTTTTTTTTAAATCAATAAAAACAGAGTAGGGAAGAAATGCAGTCAGAATGTACAATAAAAATAGGAAAATAAATTTTAATCCAACAATACTTCCTAAAATCTACATGATGTAAATTAGGACAGCAAATAAATTTATTGTCACGAGAGGTACAAACTGAGCAAGAAGGAATCTAGCTTTTCTCCCAGACTGCTTTGTATATTTTTAAGGGCAGTCAGGTGGGTCATTATAGGATAAAAAGGTAAGCATTTCCTCTTTGACTTGATTGTCAAGTCGTGTCTGACTGCAAGGGATGGTGCTCATCCCTGTAACTAAGGCAAGGGAGCCAACGTTGTCAACGACAACTCTATGATCATGTGGCCAGCATGACTGCACAGAATGCTGTTACCATCTCACCAAAGTGGCACCTGTTTATCTACTTGCACTTTTACATGCTTTTGAACTGCTAGGTTGGCAGAAGCTGGGACTAGTGACAGAAGCTCACTTGGTCACATGGTGCTTGGGTCTTAAACCACTGACATTGCAGTCACTAGAGTAGGTGTATTAACCACTGAGCCACCATGTCCCATCCTAGGATACTCTGCACCAAATGGAGGGTGTTATACCAGCTGTGACAAACTAGAATGTCAGGTTTGTCAGATTTTAAGTGTGTGGTCTCCAAGCTTTGGTCTCCAGATGTAGTGGAACTATATTTCCCAATAATCCCTGACGTTTGTCATGCTGTGGCTGGAGCTTCTGGGCATCAAAGTCCAAAGACATCTAGGCTTCCTGAGTTTCTGAACCATTGTTTTCAGGCATTGGAAAAATGACTTAAAAGGGGACATGGTGGCGATACAGACCGGCGAATGAGGCTGCGGTAGGGCGGAGCATTCGCACACTTCCAAAACCTACCGTGTGCCCCAGGTGCCATCTTGGCGCACGCTCATCTATATGGGGCATGCCATGATGAAGCATGCGCGTCACAGTGCCCAAATGGTGCTGGCCGGAAGGGGTGTCATGATGGCATGTGAGCTCCTGAGAGGGAGCAGATTGTTGCCGTGGTGTGCGCTTGCCATGGCAACGATATGGGGCAAACAGGCGGCGTTTAGCCCCCTGTCTGTCGAGTCCCCTAGTTGAGCAAAGAAAACTTCTAATTGCCCTATAAGATTGCTTAGTTAACAATTTATCAAGAGATTCATTTCTTCTTCTTTACCTTGAACTGGGATTATGGTTTCTTGCTATACTGGATGTGTAAAATTGATTTACCCAGTACCACAAATACTGTTTTGTAAATGGCTACCATATTATCTATATTTTGTGCAATTTCCCTCTGACTTTACTATTTCTGTTGGATGTTGTTATTTCTGTTTTGCTAAAGTGTTTTAATTTTGTGCTTATATTTTAATTGTGTTGATTTTATTTTAATGTTATTATTGAGAGTTGCTTGGCATGCTGCTCCCCCCCCTTTGGCTGAATGACAGGATGTACATGTAATAAATAGGTAATAAATATTTTTCTGTACTTTAGGATGGCAACTCATGTGTTTGTTGAAATGGATTACAAACTCATGCAAACCTATAATCAATCTTTTCATATTTAAGGAGCTGTAGACTCAGCTGCTTTTAAAATAACTTTTAAAATATTTAACTCATTCTCTTGTCTCCATGGTAAGAGGAAATGAATTAGAGGTTCATGCCCAATGATTTCCAGAACAAAATTCCAGACAAATTCCAGATAAAAATTAGCATGTGCTTTATAGACTGTAGCAAAGCCTTGGACTGCATAGATCATGAAAAGCTTTTAAACAAATAGCAGTGCGACAACACTTGATAGTCCTAATGAGGAATCTGTACCTAGGACAGGAGGCAACTGTTAGAATACGGGGAATACAGAGAAACAGAATGGTTCCCAATTTGCAAAGGGATAAGGCAGGGCTGTATTCTACCATCCTATTTGTTCAACTTTCATGCAGAAAATATCATATCTCTTCCTTCTGGAAAGAAGGCTGCTGTTAGAACAGAATATGGAGAAAAAGGATGGTTCCCAATTGACAAAGGGTTCAGGGGAGTCTGCATTCTGTCACCCTACTCATTCAACCTATATGCAGGAAAATATAAACAGAACAGGCTTAGACTCAGAGGAAGGATGTGTGAAGATTGAAAGAAGGAACATCAACAGTCTTAGATATGCAGATGACACCATATTACTAGTGGAAAATATAATTTGAAACAATTACTAAGGAAAGTTAAATAAGAAAATGCAAAGGCAGGCTTACTGTACTGCTGAACATTAAAAATAATGACTATGGATAACTCAGCCTAGGTAATGAGGAAATTGAACTAGTTAAAGAGTTAAAGAGTTCCTATACTTTGGATCAAACACTGAACAGAATGGAGACTGTAGTCAAGAAATAAGAAGATTTGGGGCTGGTATAGATCGCCCTAAAGCAGTGCTTCTCAATTATTTTCTGTCATGCCCCCCCTAGGAAGAAGAAAACATTTCGCGCCCCCCATGCGACTGTAAATAGTATCATTTGTCTATAAAATTGTTATAAGTACACCTCTGCATAACAGAGCCTCGCGCTCCCCTTTACGGAGCCTCGCGCCCCCCCCTGGGGGGCCCGCCCCACTATTTGAGAAACACTGCCCTAAAGGGACAGCTTGATGCTGCCCTTTGAGTGCTGATTTGGGGCTGTAGCAACCACATACCACAGCCTCGATCTGGTGTTTTTCCGTTCCAAAAAGAAACGGCAAAATGCCGCTTCTTTTTAGGCCCCCCCCCCCAAAAAAGGCAGCTTTTCTGCTGCGGTGCTGGCTTTTCTGCACTCCTACGGTATGTTATTATTGTTTATACATTTGCTTTATAATTCTTTTTCCACCATGGCTCTGAAGCTGGAAGTACTCATATGTAGGTTTAGGAGTTACACACTGGTAACCGATTTGTATTCATGATCCCTACCTATTCAGTAGGGATTGTAGAAGTCCTCTAGTCGTGACTTACTGGACAGCAGCCACTGTGAATGACTGAGGTCTGTCTGACCACTACACTGTGCTGGCTCTTTGGTCTCTCTTTGCAAATGCATTTTTGTAGCTAGCAAAGATACTGGGCTTGCAAGAGAAAACCATGTGATGTCCTGTGGTTCATTTGCTTGTTTTCCCTTAATCTCTTTCTTCTCCAGCAGCCTTAAAGTAGTGATCTCAATTTTTTCCCATTCACTTGACTCAGAGTCCCTGTAATGTCTGAATAATGATTTGTCTGAAGTGTTAATTGAGAACAAGTCAGGAACTGAAATTGCAGTTTGACCCTGTCTTATTCTAGAAGCCCGTTTCTAATACAGTGATGAGCAACCTCTACGATTATGATAGCCATTTTGCCACCCTGTAGTCCTTGGAGATTTGTATACCCTCCAACCTCTCTTACACACCCAGGATGACAGATCACATTCGTAGAAATCTCGTGTGGGGGTGATTTGCCACTTAGATAAAATTATGCTTTCCCAACCTGTTTTAGTTTTTAAAAAAGGGAGGAGTTTTTAGAAACAGGAAGTGACCAGATGAACCTGAGGCGGGAGAGAAGAATTACATGGGGAGAGAGTGGCCTGGACCTGCATTGGGGGGAGTTAAAAGGAGTCCTGCACTGGGGACCTTGTGTAGGGCCTGAGGTGGCTCATGGGCAACACTCTGTTCACCCTGTTCTAAGCAACCTGTGTGTGGAGAACTGTGTAAGAGGAGGAGACAAGAGGGGAAGTAGCTGAGGTCAAGGATGCACTTGTCCAGTGTGTAAGTCCTTGTTTTGTTAGCAGTTCCTTTTGATGAGCTTTTGATAGGTTTCCACTTGCCCCAGAAGAGATCTAGGGATTTCTGTAGTTATTGTCATTCAAACTTGCATTGTTATTGAAAACTAAGCTACCTGACATGAAGCATTTGTGGTACATGCTGTGTGTGTTGAATGCTAAAAATATGTTATCAATGACTCTGTTTAAATTTCTTCATCTTTTACCACTGAAGCAAGGATAAACTTGGAGTTCCTGTGGAAATACATGAGTAGTCATGCTTGTATAATAATACTGCATGACCACTTACAGAATTAATTCTGATTTTGGTAGCAGAAGACAAATTGCTAGTGATGATGGTGGTGATTAAGATGTATGATGATAATGATTTTTAACTTTCTACTTGAAGCTGTTGAAAATGGACATACTGATGTGATAAAGCTTCTTCTTCAACATGGAGCAAATATTAATGGGTCCCACTGCTGGTCTGAATGGAATTCTTTGCACCAGGCTGCTTTTCAGGTAATCTATAAATCCATAATTTCATTTCCATATAAATAAAGTTTCTCTCTCCCTTTTTTCTTCTTCCAAATGACAGCTTTGTATAGCCTTTTCGTACCACTTCCCTTTTCTGATTTATGACAACCTGGTGCTGAGAAGTCAGTCTAAATGCAAATGATCATTTTGAATGAGCTGCAGTGAGTGTTAAACAGTAGACATTTTAAATAGCAAAAAGATTACACACGTTTAAGAAATGATCAGATATAAAAAGGGAGATAAATTTGTTATTGGACATAAATTTACTTGAAATAATTGTTTTGTCCCATCTTATTTCCTTACATATATTTTATCTTTCATGAGAATTTCTATTTTGAAAATCAGTTAGCAAACTACCTTTCCATCTGGAATCAAATCAGTGTTTCCAGAAACATGCTGCTCATAATGGTAACCCTGTTTGGATGTTTCCAGTCCAGTGCCATAACATCTAGTACAGTTTTGCCTGCTCCCTTCTGTGCAAGTTGCTTATTTTAGCCTTGTATTTCTACCTGCCATTGGCTTAAAAGGTTAAAGTTAGACATCAACAATCAGACACATAAATACAGGATGAGTGACACCTGGCTTGAGAAACACATGTGTAAAAATATCTAGAGATCTTAGTAGACCACAAGTTAAGCATTAGTCAACAGGATGATTTGGCAACAAAAATCCCAGTGTTAGCTTAAGCTGTGTTAACAGAACTATAATGTTCAGATCAAAGAAAGTATAGTAATAGTAACACTTTAATCAAATGTCAACTGATTAAAGGGCATAACATTGATAAGCTGGGATGTTTCCAAAGGTTGACCAAGAAGATGGCAAAGGCTGAGGAAACCGAGCCCTATGAGGAATTGTTGGGAGAGATGGGTATGTTGAGTCTGGGGAAGAGAAGATTAAGAAGTGATGTGACAGCTGTTAGGGATGATGGGAGTTGCAGCTCTTCTCCTGGCTTTCACTCTCACCACCCTGGTCAGCGGAAGAACAACCAGTTTGACCAGTAGCTCTGAGAATTGGCTGAAGATGTCTTCCAATCTTCTCGGGAGTCTGCTGGTTCTTGTTTAGCTCTCAAGACACCAGTCAACACAGTAGTCTTCTTTAATAAAAGATCTACTTTTATTCTAATATATACACTATGCACAAAAGCAATTCACTACTCACAAAATCCACACTACTATACTCCTCAATACCCACACTACTATACTCCTCTATACCCACAAAAAGTATTGCCATACATTATTGCTTATATAGACATTTGTCTCTCTATTCATTATACAGTTGCCACCTCCTGGGCGTGTACAAACATTATGATTGACATACCATACTTGGCTCAATCTAGGCCTCATATTGCATCATACATTACTGTCCACTCAATGACTCTCAGGTGATATCAATTTGCATCTTTTCACTTTGTCATTGCCTCATATGTCCTTGGCTTTCAGGACCTTCTAATTACATTACTTACAACACCTGTGTGACAATTCAATAACTTTTACTGTGTCATGTTAGTTTCAAATACATTCATATACATATTATATTTCTTGTGACTATATATCCCATGTGGCTTTTTCCTGACAACAGCTATACCTGAAAGGCTGTCAGGTAGAAGATACAGTAAGCTTCCTTTCTACTACTACAGAGGATACAGCCCAGACTAGTGGATTCAAATTACAAGAAAGAAGATTCTGTCTAAATATTAAGATAACTTGTTTGAACAAGACTGCATTGGAAAATGATGGATTCTCCTTCACTGGAGGTTTTTAAATAGAGGTTGGATGACCACCTGTCAGGAATGATTCAGTGGTAGATCCCTGGACAAGCAAGAGGTTGGACTAGACAACTCTTTGAGTTTCTTTGCTTCTACATTGTGCTAGAACTCTGAAGGGGAGGATTGGATGTGACTGGGTTGTACTTGTATCTTCTGTTTTTTGGTACAGCCATTTGATGTGGTGAGCTTTTGATATGAGGGTCAGTTTCAACTTGTAGGTAAGTGATATCCATATGTACAGTGTGCCTGCACCATGCGTGGATGCATTTTACATGGTTTCCAGCTTATGCGGAAGCCGCGTGGGCAGAACAACAATGGCGTGTGTGCCGCGCTGCCACATGCACGCACCCCATTATTTCCTATGGGGCTCGAGCATTGGTGGATTTTCCCTTATGTGGAGGGATTTGGAACGGATCCCCCGCGTAAGGAGAGGGCCCGCTATAGTGTGATAGCACTGGTAAATGACACTCAGATTTTTCATTCTCATTGTTAAAAAAACATACATATTAGATCAAGAGTCCATATATACTTCCCTGTCTGGTGAGCACCCTGGTTCTCTCTGAATTGCTGAGAATTTGTGAGGGGAAAATCTACCTTCCTTGTGTTGTCTTTGCAAAAGATAGAAATGAATTAAAGCCCACCCCCACCCCCACCCCGGCCTGGTCTTTGGCAGACACTGAGAAAGGGCAGGAGGGAACATTGGCATTGGCAACCATGTATAATGGCTGGATGCTATATTTAAATAAATTCAGAGAGCTGCCAGTTTTGTTGCTTTGTTTAACATCAACATTTTCATTTTTCTTCAGAGATATCCTGAGATACTGAAATTACTACTTGACCAAGGAGCCAACATAGAATCTGTGGATGACTTTGGGATCACACCTTTATTTGTTGCTGCACAGTATGGAAAACTGGAATGTTTAAGAATACTTATCTCATACGGTAACTCAGATTCTATGAAACTACAAGTCTGAGATTGATTTCATTGGTATAAGCTGGGGTGAATGATATGCAGATGGGCCATTCTGTTCATGTCCTTCATGTCTTTTGAGAGCCTTCTGACCAAGTGGTTGAGGTGTTGTGTTGTAGTGGAGCCTAGTGTGTCAGGGGTAGGATGTTTTGATTGTCAGGGATGATGGTGTCACCAGCCACCCCCCTCCCCTTTTTTAATAGATTTGACACCCATCTGTGAAGATGCATTCATTACCTGTGTATTTCTGTGTTTGGACTCTGGCCTACCAACTCTATGAGTCTGAGCATTTATTAAAGTATTTCTAACATGGCTGTTATCAACAGATCTCAAGGTAGAGTGAATCTGGAGGGCTTTTCACAACTGGGGCACTAAAGTTGAAAATGCAGTTATAAATTTCCTCATTTTTTGATTCTTTGTAATTAATTCAATAATAGAATTTAGCACAGTTTGATGTTTTATTTTTAGCTTCTTAAGCTTCTTTTTACAGCTTGGATTCTCATATGTTGCAGCATGGGGTTTTAGACCTTTCCCCCCATCATGCTTTTTTATATATATATATATTCAGAAAACGGTCCCTTTTAACTACTTTTATCCTCCTCCATCAAATAACAAATGTAAGCTGCAGCTTGGGAATAATTTAGGTAATATAGGCGCAGTACAGACCACTGAAAAACAGTGGCCTGCCAGCGCCTGTTTTTCCTCCAGAGGGAAGCCGCAGTTGCCAAATAGTGCAGCTTCCCTCTGGTGGAAAAAGAACCCACAAAAGTGGGTTCTTTTAAAGCTGCAGGGGCGGCATTATGTAAGCACTGTGTAGCAACGTGCGGACACCACGTAGCGTTTAAGTAACAATGGTGGCGCCCATGTATACAGGGTGCCACCATTATTATGTCACCGCCACGTACTAGGGTTGCAGGGCATGCGGTTGCTCCGCGCCCGTGCAACCCTAGTACGTGGCCAGGCCAGCGCAAAGTGCTGGTCTGGACCACACCATAAATAGCCTAGGGAAAAATCTTACTCATGTTTACTAGGCCTCTGATCGTACTGCCCTCAACATTGGGAGATGGTACTGATTATCATGAACTAGTACACTGGCCTAAAATGTATCAGTTAATTCAGAAGTGAAGGTCAGTTTGGAAAGACTGTTTATCATGACCACCAATAAATCTCAAGAGTTGTTGCTCAATACACAAAGCAGAGCTAGGTGGCTAAATCCTTGCTCTTCCCTAGGCCATTGGCATATTTTGCTGTTGACATTCTTTAAAAAAACAGCAGAAGATGTATGGACAGTCTTTCAGTGGTATTCAGAGGTTGGAAACATTCCTATTTTAGACAACAAGCCATCCTGGATTGGGGAGCTTTAGTTTAACAGGTAAAAATTGAAAGCAGTCGACGGCTCAGGTGGATGCGACGGTCAGGAACACTTGCTTTCAGCTTCAGCTGTTACGCCAACTGCACCCCTTCCTGGAGCGGGAAGACCTTGAAACAGTAATACATGCACTGGTAATCTCTCAGCTCGACTTTTGTAATGCATTCTACATGGGGCTACCTCTGTGTCAAGTTTAGAAACTTCAACTAGTACAGAATATGGCAACCAGGCTGGTTACTGGCACATCTAGATTTGCCCACATTACCTCAGTTTTAAAATCCCTTTACTGGCTGCCTCTCAGTTTCCAGGCAAGATACAAAGTGTTGGTTTTAACCTTTAAAGCCCTACATGGCTTGGGTCCTGATTTCTTGCGGGAACGCCTTCTCCCATATCATCCTCCCGCACTCTTCGTTCTTCTGCTTCAACCAAAGATGACTAGACTTTCGGCAGTGACCCAGCGTTCCTTTTCAGCGGTTGCTAATAGACTCTGGAATGATCTGCCAGACGAGATCTGTCAGATTACCACCTTGGAAACTTTTAAAAAAGCTATTAAGATGGATCTCTCCCAGCAGGCCTTTCTAGACTAGGTCCACCTCTATTTACCTGCCCCCCCCCCCTTTCCCCATCCCCTTTTCCATCCTATCTGGACCCTGCTATAAATTTCTTACAAATCTTCTATTGATTTTAACTGTTATTTTATACTATTGTTTTAATGTCTTTCAGGTTTAATCTCTTTTTAGTATTACTATTTTATACTGGGGGGGAGGGATAGCAATTTTTAGAACTTTTAATTGTATCTCATTTTATTGTTGTAATCTGCTTGGATTCCAAGTGATTAAGTGGAATAATAATAATAATAATAGTTGTATTGTGAGGTGGAATATTCCTCCTTCTCTTCCTCCTCCTCCTCCCCCTTGTTTATACTGTACCACACTTTCCCCCAAAATTTGCGATTTCTTTTTTTTAAAATATTTTTTATTACACAAAAATATGATATATACAATATACAAATATGAATACCGAACAAATACAAATACAAACATATTACACAACAAAGCACAAATACATTAAACATACATGCTTATTTGTTACCATTTAAAATTCTCTTCAAGTACTTCCAGCACCCATTATGGTACTTAGCTATCTTAACATATACTATATTCCACCACATCCAGCTTGAATTTCTTAGCTTTTGTTATCCTGCCTATCTATTCAAGGATAGAAGCAAACTCATTTCAAGTTGGCATCTCTCAGAGTAATAAAGGCCTATAATCTAACTTCATCCAGAACAATCAATATATTGAAATGCCGTGCCATATCTATGGTATCTTAAGCCCACAATATATATCCAGACATTTCCATCTCTTATTTACTATCTTCATATCTTTGTTCCTCAAGCTCTCTGTCAACATATCCATTTCCTTAGCTTCTCTCAGTTTAATTAACCAAACATCTTCCTCAGGGATTTCCTTCCTTTTCCAATATTGTGCATAGATAATTCGACCCAATGTTACCATATAAAGAATTAAGAACGACATCTCCCTTATCCTCGGGTCATCCAGTATACAAATCATATTTAACAAAAAAATACGAGGATCCAATGGTATATCTACCTGGAGAATGTTTAGCATTAATCTATGTATATTCCCCCAAAACTTTCTAGCCACCTTACAATCCCACCAAAGGTGGAAAAAAGAGCCCTCCTGCTTCCCACATTTCCAGCAGGCGTTACTTGCAGTTTTATAGATTTTGTTAATCTTTACAGGCGTCATATACCATCTGAAAAGCATTTTAGTATAATTCTCCTTATAGTTTTGACAAACTGTAAATCTTTTTGTATCTTTCCAAGACTCTTCCCAGTGTTCTAAGTCAATAGGTCTCTGTAGGTCCTGTGACCACTTAACCATCGAGTGTTTGACAGTTTCATCCTCCAACTGTCTCTCTTTTAAGATTTTGTAATATTGTGAGAGATGCCCCTTCCCTTTATCCAACAGAACCTTATCCAGTTCATTATTTTCCTTATTGAAACCTTTCAACTTTAAGTCTACTCTAAATCTATCTGCAAGTTGGAAATAGAAATACCAGTCAATTTTATGACTATCTACAATGATAGCTTCCCTCTGTTTCAATGACACAATATTATCAGGTCTCCAAAAGATCAGATCTTTATATGTCAGCCATGGATTCTTATAATCTCTAGTTCTTCTAAAGAGGGCTTCTTGAGTAGACACCCATTGAGGTAAGCCAGTATAGAAAATATCCTTAACCTTGTCCCAAACAAAAAGGAGGGCGTTCCTCAAAAAATGGTGTTTAAATCCCTTATGTTCTTTAACTTTGTCATACCAAAGATAGGCATGAATTCCAAACCTCAGATCTACACATTCCAAAGCCATCAGCCTTTCATTCTGTAACTTGACCCAGTTTTCAATCCAGCATAAACATGAAGCAAAATAATACAGTTCAAAATTAGGCAATGCACATCCTCCTCAAAGAACTTCATCGGTTAGTAATTTCCATCTCACTCTAGCCCGCTTTCCCTCCCAAAGAAATTTAGAAAACTCTTTTTGCCATAAGGCAAAATATTTTCTATCAGCGATCACCGGAAGGTTTTGAAACAAATATAGAAACCGAGGAAGGATATTCATCTTCAAGGTCGCTATTCTCCCGTAAAAGGAGAAGTGTAACTTCGACCATGTTATCATATCTTTTTTAACATCTCTCCATAGCTTACCATAATTATTCTGAAACAAATCAATGTTCTTGCTAGTTAAATAAATTCCTAAATACTTGGCCTTGCTAACAACTTTGTAACCTGAAATTTTGCTTAGTTCTAATTGTTCTGATTTATCCATGTTTTTAGTTAGTAATTCGGACTTGCTCTGATTGACCTTCAACCCAGAAAATTCTGTAAACGTCTGCATTGTGCTATTTAAAGCTGGCATAGTATGAACTGGATCCTCTAGAAAGCAAATAAGATCGTCCACAAATGCTCTTGCTTTAAAAGAGTGTTTTCTAATACATATTCCCTTGATGTCATCGTTGAACCTAATATTGTTCATTAGAACTTCAAATGCTGCTATAAACAGAAGTGGTGACAAAGGGCAACCCTGTCTCGTTCCACGCTCGATGTTAAAATAATCTGTTTTCTCGCCATTAACTAAGAGCTGCGCTCTGTGATGACTATATATAGCAGATATCCATGTTAAGAGATTGTTGCCCAAATTCATCTGTCTTAGTAATTCTTTCAGAAAACTCCAGTGTATCCTATCAAAGGCCTTCTCTTGGTCCACCAATAACAAAGCCAGCTTCTTACTACAATTGGTTTCACAATGTTCAATTATATTCAGCACAATTCTTAGGTTGTCCTTTCCATGGCGATTGGGCAAAAACCCACATTGATCCTCATGGATATGATTAGCTAGTGTCCTCCTTATTCTATCGGCCAGTATGCTTGTATATATCTTATAGTCCACGTTGGTCAATGAAATAGGCCTAAAGTTGCTTATATCCTCTTTAATATTGACATTTTTTGGGATTAATACAATCAAGGCATCTTTCCATGTGTCAGGTAGGCCATTAACTAAAATGTCATTAATAGTATCTTTCAAAGGGCCAACCAGCACCTCCTCCATTTTTTTATAATATATAGCAGAGAGACCATCAGGTCCGGGGGATTTATTAATTTTCAATTTCTTGATAGCTCTAGATACTTCTTCTGTAGTCACCTCGTGGTTTATTTTAAGGTTTTCCTCTTCCGTAAAGAACAGTGATGTCTGATGTTTCAAGAAGTCTTGCAATCTCTTACTATTATTATAGCTCTCTTCTGAATTGCTATATAAATTTTGGAAGTAACTTTTAAAAAGTTCTTTAATATCTTTTTGTTCAGTGTATTTTTTACCATTATAGCTGATACATGAGATCATCTGCCTCTCTTTCTGTTTTTTCAGTTGGGCTTCTAATAGTTTCCCAGCTTTATTCCCCTGTTCAAAAGTTTTTTGTTTTACTATTAACATTTTCTTTTTTATTTCCTTAACATCCAATGACTTTAACTCTTGTTTAAGAATTTCTATACTCCCTTTCAGTTTTTTATCACCCTTTTGTTTCCATTCTTTCTCTCTGTCCTCTAGTTCTTCTTGGAGTTTTGACCTTTTGCGATTAATTTCTTTTTGTTTAATGGAGTTTAACTTAATCAAAATCCCTCTGATTACTGCTTTACTGGAATCCCAAATTATTTTCTTTTTCATTCCTTCTGTATCATTTTCCTTAAAATAATATGTCAACGCTTCCTTTGTGCTATTAACTGCATCTTCATCATTCAAGAGATCCTGTGGCAGTCTCCATTGCAAATTTTTTCTTGGTTCAAGAAGTTCCATACAAATTAAATTATGGTCAGAAAAAGACGTTACCCGAGTCTCCATAGATTTTATAAACGGTAATAATTCCTTAGTCGCCATGAACATATCAATTCTAGAGAAAGAATTGTGCACCTCAGAGTAAAAGGTATAACTTCTGGAATGGTCATATTTGAACCGCCACACATCTTGGAATCCATAGTCCTCATATAACCGAAAGAAGGATTTTGGGAGTTTTCCTTGATTCTTTCTTATCCTTCTAGGACCTTCACACTTCCTATCTATTTCCGGGGAAACAACAGCATTAAAATCACCCAACAGAAGTAAGCTACTATAATGGCATTCAGACAGCGCATTATGCAATTTATTAAAAAATTTCTCTCTGTTTTCATTCGGAGCGTAAATTCCTACTGCCAGAAAAGTTAAATTGGGAACCTTGACCTCTACCGCTACATAAGAGCCATTGATGTCCCTGAAGATCTCCTTGGATGCCCACTTCTTATTTACAAAGATCGTCACACCCCTTTTTTTCTTGTCTAAAGAGGAGTTATAACAAGCTCCCAGTTTCGGGTTTCTCAATAGTCTTTCTTCTTTTGTTCTTATTCTGGTTTCCTGGATACAGATTACGTCACCTTTCAGCTTTTCCAAATAATGAAATACCATACTCCTTTTAAATTTAGAATTGATTCCCTTTACATTCAAGGTGACTATACTGCTGCTATATTTCCTGCAGAAAAAACTCCTATTCCTGAAATAATAAATTTGTTTTAAGATTAATTTACAGTGGATGCAGCAGCCGATCTCCTGGCCCTCTCATGCACCCACTTCTTTGGATGCAGTACAGAGTGATAACAAATGGTCAGGTATAAAGAATATTTACATAGTTGTGGGAATGGAATGTAATAGGATCCAGAAAGATGCAAATCATGACCTTTGCCTTAAATTTTTGGAATTTTTAAAGGGCACATTATGCAGCCCTTTGAAAATTTAGGGTAAAGGTTGATCATCTTTCTGGATCCTGTTACATTCCATCACAGTCCCACAGCTTTGTAAATATGTCTTCCCAGACTATGCAAAGTCATACTACTCTTAGTGTGCACAGGCTTACCATAGCTTTGACCATCTTAAGCATGCTTGCATAGGAAGCAGGTGCCATTTCTATCATTCCCTTTAGGAGGGGAGTGCTGGTTTGTGACCTACGAAATAAGGCTATGGCTCTCAAGAGTGCATTTTTCATCTTTCAAAGAATCAAAAAAGAGCCAGTGGCAAAAGGCTCAGTTGCAGTCTCTACAAAGGCAAATGCTGAGAGACCAAGATTATAATCCTCTGCGTGCTTATTTAGGAGTATACCCCACTTAATTCATTGTATCTTAATACTGAATAAATATAGAAAGAATTGTACATGAAATGACACTACACATTTTAAACTGGTTTTTGGTTTTGTTTGGTAACTAGTTTTCATGACTTCAAGCATCACCCTCTTTTTATTAACATTTGTGAGCGTGCAATTTATTGACTTTAGGATTAAAACAGACAAACGGAACTGCACATTTAACTTGTCAGATGCAACGCCAGTTGCTGTAGTACTGACTAACAGCTTATATAGCTTTAAAAGGGATTTGAGAGATTCAGGGAGAGATAGCTGAATGGCGCCTACATATTCAGTGGCAGTATATCTTTCATTGTCAGATATACAAGGGAAATCTATTGCTGTCATGCTCTGCTTGAGGATCTCAATAATTATTGTCCAGTTAGTCTGACATCAATAGTAGGAAAGATTCTAGAGCAGATAATTAAACAAAGTGTCAGTGCACATTTAGAAGGGAATGCCATAATCACAAAAATTCAGCATGGGTTTCTGAGAAACAAGTCATGCCACAGACTAATCTCATCTCTTTTTAAAATAAAGTTACCAGCTTGGTAGATAAAGGGAACACTGTGGATATAGCATATCTTGATTTCAGTAAGGTCTTTGACAAGGCCTCCCATGACATTCTTACCAATACAGTAGTAAAATGTGAGTTAAACAATGCAACTGTTAAATGAATTAACAAAGGGTACTCAGCAATGGCTCTTCATCCTGGAGAGAAGTGACCAGTGGGGTGCCACAGGGTTCCGTCCTGGGCCCAGTGCTGTTCAACATCTTTATTAATGACTTGGATGAAGGGATAAGGGGCATGCTTATCAAATTTGCAGATGACACCAAATTAGGAGGAGTAGCTAATACCCCAGAGGAGAGGATCAAAATTCGAAATGACCTTAGTAGATTAGAAAGCTGGTCCAAAGCTAACAAAATGAATTTAAATAGGGAGAAATGTAAGGTACTGCACTTTAAGAAAAAAAAAATGAAATGCATAGATATAGACCATTCAGTGACAGGAATGTTTCTGAGATGCAGAGTAATTTTTGTGCTAATCATTATCACCTTTCTTATCAGTTTATTGAAATTCTTCATCAGGAGCAAATGTCAATTGTCAAGCCAAGGACCGGGCCACACCACTATTTATTGCTGCCCAGGAAGGCAAGGACGGATGTGTGGAACTGTTGTTATCCAGTGGAGCGGATCCAAACTTGTACTGTAATGAAGAGGAATGGCAATTGCCTATCCATGCTGCGGCACAAATGGGACATTGCAAGTAGGTTTATGAAAGAGATTGTTCCTAGATTTTGTTAACTCTGGTAGAAAAAAGTTGGATGTATGTAGATGTGGTTGTACCTTGAGATGTGGGATGTCATTAGCACAAGTAGTCCTTCCATTGATGCAGATTGCAATTATTCCATGACAACAGACAAAGCATAGACATTTTTCTGATATGTGGAGAGAGAGGAAGAAACCAGTATGGGGCTGTAGAGGAAGAAAGTCAGACAAGCAAAGGAACCCTATAAGCCCAAGGAAGTATGGGAAGATCATACAGAAGTCCATAGATTGTGGAGGACACTAATATTGAACTCAGATGGTTTGGAGAGCTGATTTTTTATTCTCTTCCAACTAGAAATGTAAATTTTCTAAAAAAAATTTGAAGCCATAGAGAATTGTTTTTTTTTAAAAAAATAAGACATTTTCTGAAAAATGTAATATTACTATTCATTACAGATTCAAAGTCACTTGATTAAATTAGGAAGATATCATGCATTCTGTATAACTTGGCTTGGCCTAAAAATTTCATATCTTATATATGAAAAGTACAGTTTATTTTGAAAATAATTGCAAATTGAGTTGCAAATTGCAAATTTCCACAGAAGGGAAGGCCATTTTTTCTGGCTACATTTGGAGGTCTGTTCAAGTTTGGTGGTGATGTAGAAAGTGGTCTTGTCAGAGGGAGGGAATTTAGAAGTTCCATCATGGGCAAGCCAATCAAAGCTGATGGGTTGGCCTCAGATATATGTGGAGTAGAATCAATAGACTTAGAATCAATAGACTTAGATTAGCCATGATTAATTTGTCCAACTGGTTTCCTTTGGGACTTCTCATAGCATGGCTATATATTTGCCAACAAGTCTCTGCTGTGTTTTTCTTCTTTCAGTGAATGCCACCCTCTGAGAGTTGGGTAGTTTGAAACAGGTTCTTCAGCAAATATAAAGCAAAAGTTGTTTAAAAGGGGCTAAATCTATATAAGCCAAGCATGGTTTCCCTCCCATTATTTTAGCAAGATATTTTGGAGTTATCCCAGAGCTTGGATTTTTGTGTGGAGGGGCTATAATGTGTAGCCCCCAACCAACCCCTGACAGATTCTGGAAGGGATAGTCCAAAAAAGTAACTTTTCTACAATCTAGATTTATATTTAAAGTAATTTCAAAAAACAGTCTTGTTACCTATCCCCCATAAAAATAAAAATATTTTAAACATGTGAATTTTGGGTTTTATAATTTTGTAATTAAGAAGAGTGAAAGGCAATGGTTTTCAGGTTTCAGGAATGATATCTAAGGCTCATGGCAAAAGCTTTACATTTGCATAGAAATATGAAATCATAACATCCAGTTTTTATGTCCATAGTATATTGCGAATGCTCATACCAGTTACTGACCGGCTCTGTGGCAGTGCTGAAGGCAAAGTGAGTCCTGTCTACTCAGCAGTCTATGGTGAACATGTAGATTGCTTGGAACGATTGCTCAAAGAAGGCTATAGCCCAGATGCCCAACCTTGTCCAATCTTCAGCTGCAGGTCACCCATGTCCCTGGCTATCCAAAAAGGGTATGTGTGTTGCTTATGGTTATTATGGGATTCAAGACCCAGTAGACCTAGGCTAATGTGGATGGGTAGTGGATGTCCTGTACCCAAAGATCCTCAGACTTTATGCTTTCAGGAAACCCTTTCTTCGTTAGTGTTTCTGCAGAGAAACTGCTTCCTAACTCATATTAGATTCTGGGGAATTGCCCATGGTGTATATTCAGTCCCATGTTGTGCCATAGCCAAGCCTGTATAACCTCACTGAGGATGTACCTTAGAAGACACCCAACACTCCCCTGCAGTTGCATATTCTGGGGAAAGATTGATGGTAGGTGAGATGTCTTCAGGATCTCATGGCTAATTTTCCCTTGTCAAAAATTATTGGACAAGTTTCCAAGCAATAACTCATTCTTTGGAACATGGTTAAAATCACCTAATCTTCCTGAGTCTCAAAGTGTGAGTGTTATATTAAATCCATTATCAGATTTCCTAATGGCTTTCACTTTCACTCAGAGTGGCTGGGGAAATGGTGAGAATGTTGGTTCAGGGCCACAATGCTTGTGGTTTCTTTCTCCAATGCTTCTGTGAGATAGACTTTCCATAGTTGTATTAAGAGTAGTTTCTTTAAAATTAATTGGATTTAATGGATTTTTGTGGGTTTTTTGGGCTATGTGGCCATGCTCTGGAAGAATTTATTCCTGACATTTCGCCTGCATCTGTGGTTGGCATATCTCTGAAGATGACAGCCACAGATGCAGGTGAAACATCAGGAATATCTATCAAGAGTGGGGTACACAAAACCCTGGGGCTAAATCCACCTAACAGTTGAATTATCTAGCCCACATTTTACTAACTTTTTTGCAAGGATATCATGGGGGACCTTGTCAAAAGCCTTACTGAAATTGATACACTACATCCACAGCATTTCCCACACCTACCAACCTTGTTAAAACTTGTTAGTTAAAGCAAAAGGATTTACGAGAGATACTTATATAAGTTTTACTCATTAAGTGAAATAAACATGTCAAATTGGATCACACATCAATGCACAGCAGTGGATATACCACTCCCCAAGTTCCAGTCCACACTCTTCTGGAACTCCCAGAACACTAGTTGACTTTTTCCTGACTATTTTTGACCATAGTGAAAATGCTTCTTAATAATAATAATAATAATAATAATAATAATAAATTTTATTTATATCCCACCTTTCCAATATTTTGATCAAGGCGGCTTGCAATACAGATAAAAACATATCGATAAAAAGTTAAAAACAGCATTAAAAAAGAACAACAATCAAGTAGAAGTACAAGGGCAGGTCAGGTACACAATCCAGGGTCGTTGATAGAGGGGCAAAGAATAAAATGATTATGGTGGGAAGGCTTGCAGAAATAAATATGTTTTCAAGTTCTTTTTGAAAAGAACTAAGGACGCGGTGGAACGGAGCTCGACAGGGAGATTGTTCCAAAGTTTGGGGGGCAGTGATAGAAAAAGCCCTCTGTGAGGTCCTCACATGGCGTGTCTTAGGGACCTCCAACAGTTTCATCCCTGTTGTTCTGAGTGTGCGGGGCGGATTGTATGGGGAGAGGCGGTCCTCCAAGTACCCTGGGCCCAAGCCATTTAGGGCTTTATAGGTCAAAATCAACACCTTGTATTGAGCCCGGAAGCGAATAGGCAGCCAATGAAGATCTTTCAAAATAGGTGTTATATGGTCAGGCCTGGAGCTACCAGCGACCAATCTTACTGTCATATTCTGCACCAACTGTAGCTTCCAGGTTTGGTACAAGGGTTGCCCCATGTAGAGCGCGTTGCAGAAATCCAGTTGAGAGGTTACCAGAGCATGTACAACAGTTTCAAGGTCCCTATGGTCCAGGCGTCCCGCAGCTGGCATATCAGTCGGAGCTGATAACAAGCACTCCTGATTGTCACATCCACCTGAGATGACAACTGGAGCGACGAGTCAAGGAGCACTCCCAAGCTACGCACCGAGTCCTTCAAAGGGAGTGTGACCCCATTCAGGACTGGGTGACAGATCTCACCACCCGGAACCGAGGAACCTATCGCCAGTACTTCCGTTTTCCCTGGATTCACACTGAGTTTGTTTTCCCTCATCCAGCCCATTACCAACTCCAAGCAGGCATTTAGAGAAGAGATGCCATCCCTAGTTACTGCATCAGTTGGAGACACAGAGAAACAGATTTGGGTGTCATCAGCGTACTGATAACACCGCGCCCCGTGTCTCTGGATGATCTCTCCCAGCGGTTTCATGTAAATGTTGAATAGCATGGGAGACAGAATAGCTCCTTGAGGGACACCAGATGTAAGGGCCCTCTTATCGGAGCAAACGTCCCCCAGCTGCACCATCTGGAATCTACCCGAGAGGTAGGATCGGAACCACTGGAGCGCAGTGCCCCCAATGCCTAACTCCCTCAGGCGTTCCAGAAGGATACCGTGGTCAATGGTATCGAAAGCCACTGAGATGTCCAAAAGCACTAACAGGAACACGCTTCTCCTGTCCATGCCCATGTCCATGATAGGTTATGTCCCAGTTTAATGAAAAGGGAGAAATATGGAAAATAGGCTACTGTCAGAGTGCGGGACCAGAATCCTGGACAATCAACCAGTCAGCTTAATTGATAAATCAACAGTAATTTATTGATGGTTCCAGAATCGGAATTCCACATCACTCAGCTTCATAGCTGAGACTGACCCCTCCCAACCAACCCAATGCATAAATCCCCCTTAGCAAACTACTCCTCCTTTCAGCAAAAGCCCACGCTAGCAAAACCCCTCCCATTCCTCCCTGGTTCCCATCCACCACAATTCCCCCCTCCGTAGCTCATCTCCCCAACCTAGAGACTGCATTCCAAACCTCTGAGAACCAGGCCTTCAAGGCCACCCGATAAGCACCACCTGGAGCTAACAGTTACAACCCAGCTTTCCCTCTACAAGCCCAGCTAAGCCTACCCTAGCCCCCATTATCCACAACCACAATATATCTGGTAGAATACACCAGGATTCTAACAGCTTTGGATCTTCTGTCTTTATAGCTTCCCCCCTGCACTTTCTTATACAGTGTAAGCCTTCCTTCTCAAATTACTAAATTTGTGATTCTCTACATTTATCTGAGAGTAAGGGCTGAAACAGACAGCCCCAAAAGGGCGCCTTCAAGGCTTCCCTGCTGAAGCCGGATTGGGGCTGCAGCAAGCACACACTGCAGCCCCAGTCTGCATTGAAGGCAGCTGAAAAAGGAGTGGCAAAGATCCACTGCTTCTTGGGCCAGGAAAAATTTGGTTTTTCATGCCCCTCAGCATCTTGAAGCCAGCTGCAAGGCACTCTGGCGGCATGTGGCATATAAATGCTGTGCTGCCAGAGTGTCTTGAAGCTGCCCACATTTAAACAACTATGCAGCTTCAAGATGTCTTGGGAGCATGCAGTATCTAAACACCAAGCCCCCATGTGGAAGCAGGCTTTACCGAGCCATCTGTTTTGGCCCTTAGTAAATTCTGATGCCCTTACTCCTGAATAGTGATAGGATTGCACATTTAGACTGCAAACCTGTATGCACATATCTGGAAGTTAGTCGAATTAAACTCAGCAGGGCTTATTTCTAAGAAAATAGGCATGGGATTTTACTCTAAGAAAGCCATAAGCTCCTGCAGTTCTGGGTCATATATAGGCACTAAAGTACCTTGTCAGAAGCTCCTTTGGGAAGCTTTCTGCTTTGAAGAAGAAGCTTGTTGAACACACAGATAGTCTAATTTCCTCTCTTTCAAAGTGTCTTATCAGCAATCTCTGTCTCCTGGGAACTTGACATGATTTTGTAATTGAGTCAAGCATATTCTTAATTAGCATGGTTTTCTTATTCCACAGACTCCTTCTGTCTGAAATGAATGTTGGTATCCTCTCATAATATCCATCCCTTGCTTGCTTATTTTTAAGAATAAAAGGAATAGTATTAACATGGCAACATATATGGCTTCTGTTGAATCTTCCTTTTCATTTTTAAGCCTTGGTGAGGTAGTAAAATTTTTTTGCTAATGTGGACCTGTTCTGTGTTCCAGGTGGAAATAGGAGAGAAATTTGAATGAAAATGTGGGTGTTAATATAATATTTCTCAGACATGTATCTCCCTCCCTCCCACCCTGTCAGCTTTTGGCTGGCTTTCTGATGTAGTCTTCAAAAGTAGTTTATAATCTTAAGAGACCCATACAGAAGAATTGGTGGTAGGTGGAGGGCTAAAGGGGAAGTAAGCAGATTCAAGTACCATAATGACATGTAGACTGGTCATTGCAAGATACAGTTCTGAGAGGAGACAAACTGATCTTAGTATGGACAGATGTTTCTAACCAGTTGGTCTGAAATCTGAAATACTTCAAAATCCAAAATTGTCCACATGGATGGCTGAGATAGTGACACTTTTGCTTTCTGATTGTTTGATGTAAACAAACTTTGCTTCATGCACAAAATTATTAAAAATAAAAATAGTGTGTATAAAATTACTTTCAGGCTATGTGTATAAGGTGTTTACGACACATAAATGAATTTCATGTTTAAATTTGGGTGAAAATATCTAATTATGTATTATGCAAATATTCCAAAATCTGGAAAAAATCTGAAATCCAAAACGCTTCTGGTCCCAGGCATTTCAGATAAGGAGACTCAACCTGTATTTAGAAAAGAAAGTACAGTTGGTGTAGTGTTCTTAAAGGCTTGCATGCAGTGAGACAAGTGTTGATGGAAATTTTCTGTGCCTTACACCTTTGCTCATAGTCAGCTGTTGTGGTCTCTGTGTGCTTGGTGAGGTTCTTTTCACCAGTTCAAATGGATTTCTTATATGATAAAGTGGACTAAAACCAATAGGGTTTTTTCTCTTTTTTTGAGCATTCCTTGTCAGTTTTTCACCTGTTTTCCCCCCTGTTTTAAACATTGTTCTCATGCATCCCAGATATATTTTTACAGCTTTATTAGTATCTGATCATTCAGAACAGGCACCATGCATTTAGTCATGGCCCAACGGCCAGTTGTTTTTTCATAGGATCATAGAATCATAGAGCTGGAAGAGACCACAAGGGCCATCCAGTCCAACTCCCTGCCATGCAGGAAGTCACAATCAAAGCATCCCTAACAAATGGCCATCCAGCCTCTCTTTAAAGACCTCCAAATAAGGAGATTCCACCACAATCTGAGGGAGAGTGTTCCACTGTCAAACAACTCTCACTGTCAGAAAGTTTCCCCTAATGTTGAGGTGGAATCTCTTTTCCTGTAGCTTGCATCCATTGTTCCCTGTCCTATTCTCTGGAGCAGCAGAAAACAAGCTTGCTTCATCCTCAATAGGACATCCCTTCAAATATTTAAACAAGGCTAGCATATCACCTCTTAATCTTCTTTTCTCCAGGCTAAACATACCCAGCTCCCTAAGTCTCTCCTCATAGGGCATGGTTTCCAGACCCTTCACCATTTTTGTAGTCCTTCTCTGGACACACTCCAGCTTCTCAACATCTTTTTTGAATTGTGGTGCCCAGAACTGGACACAGTATTCTAGGTGAGGCCTGACCAAGGCAGAATAGAGTGACACTATTACTTCCTTTGATCTAGACACTATACAGCGGGCCCTCCCCTTACACTGGGATCTGTTCTAGATACCCTAGCGTAAGGGGAAATCTGTGTATGCTTGCGCCCCATTAGGAATAAGGGTGTGTGTGCTCATGGTGGCATGCACACCATTACTTTCATTGCAGCACAGATTCCACATAAGCTGGAAGCTGCGTATAGTGTGCCTGCGTATGGCATGGGTGCACTGTACTTCTATTGATGCAGCCTAGAATCTCATTGGCCTTTTTAGCTGCTGCATCACACTGTTGTCTCATTTTCAACTTGTGGTCTACTATGAATCCTAGATCCCTTTCACACTTATGACCTTATCACATTACACTCTTAAAATGGATCTAGGTAGCTTTAACTGCTGTGGTTGCTTCCTGTTGCATTCTGGGACTTGTAGTTTAGGAAGGGGCATTTAGAATATTCAGCCAGAAAGCTCTTAAGCCTCACTGAACTACAAACCCCAAAATGCAACAAAAGGCAGTCAGAGCAGTTAAAAGTGACCTAGCCCTGTTTTAAGAGTATAATGCGATAAGGTACATAGTCTCATCCAGCCAAGTGTCCCCCATCCTATATCTGTTTTTGTTTATTCAACTTCCAGTAATCTAGCCAGAAGTTCAAGAGTGAGTTATCTACCAATCAGATTGATAGAGAGGCACATCCAATCTCTAAGATGCAGCTTATTTACAATATAACTAGTTTTCCACAGTAATGGAACCAGTTAGTATCTAGGTCAGTGCATCATACCTACCTTGTAAGTGAAGGAATTTAGGACATGATCACTCTTGATTCACAATTATCTAGTATTGTTGATAGATCAGATGTTAGGGATGGAATCTGTGGCCTTGCCCATGTACAGCAGGTGGTCTGGCACTGAGATGCAGCTTTCCCCCTCAATAAATATAACAGAAATGTTGGCATTTTATCAATGTGACAGTATAAAACAGGGTGGTCAGCTCTTGTGGATTAGGGGAATATGTATTGTCCTTCAGGGGTCATTTCAATGCCTCTCTTCTCTACTGCTCCCTCTACCTTTCAACATTGTTTTTTTCTTTTTTTAAAATGGCTTTGGGGCCTCAAAATCAGCATTATGTCTGTAGCCCATGGACCTCACTTTCACTATCCTGGTATAATAATTCATTTTTCAGTGTGTTGTAGGAAACCAAGGGGGTCCTCCATTTGAAGATCAGGAAAAATGAACAAGCTTTCCAGAAAGACAGATTGCCCTTACCATAGTTCTGTCAGAATGTGAAATTGTAGGATGCCTCTTAGGGTGTACTCTTCCCAGTTCATGCAGTATGACACTTCATGGTCTGACAAGGCTGACCATTGCTCTGCGTGAGCTGAGACTAGAAGTTTGGCAGCAGCAGTAAAGCTTGGAAACCATTGCATTAAGTTGACTCACTATATATCTATTGACTCACTGTATATCTGTCTATTCTATATTTGTCACTATAGATGTGAATTAATTCCTCTTCTTCTGAAATATGGCATCAAACCTCTGGAAACAGATTTAAGCCTGTGCTTACACCAGGGAAAGTTCTTGTTATTTCAGCATTTCTTGAAGCAGGGTTGCAAACTCCCATGTGGACAGCACCTAACAGAATTTTCAAAGTGTGCAATTAATGCTGGAGACGAATATAGAAAGTGGCTGCCTTCTCTCCTGTTGGCTGGGTTTAATCCAGTGAATCTCCTCTGTAAGTCATGGTAAGCACGTATATGAGTGACTGTGTCAACATATGTACCCACATGGTATGTGCATACATATAGCTTTTCATGTACAGCTGTACACATATGTACATTTGACACATGAGCATAGCCCATTCCTCTGCGTTCTGATGTGTGATCTGTATAAGTTGAAGGAGGTTTTAGAATCATATGGATGGGCACATATGGGGATCCCACCATGGGGATGCCAACCCTGGTCAGTTTGGGTTTGTATATCTCGTCAGGATCAGGGAACTCAGTTCCCAGTAACCAAGAAAATATCTTAGTGTGGTAAAAAACAAGAGTTTTATTTCAGCTATAGAAACAGAAGTTACCCATCTGAAGTTTTTGTCAGAACTAAAGGTCCATTCCCAAAATCATAGTGTAAAAGTTCCTATCATCCATCCCCCCTGCTTGGCCGTGGTTCTCATCCTTTGAATAAATATAAAATATAAAAATTTAAATACAAGGTCAAACAATGGGAAAAATATGCTGTGGATTTAGATTGCTGGTTTATTGCCTTGACAAGGGTGGAGAACTTAGAAAAGTTATTTTTCTGGGGAAAGCTATTTCAACTCTCCAAATCGTCCCACTAGGCTGGCTGGTGCATTCTGGGAGCTGAAGTCCAAAAAAGTAACCTTTCCAAGCTCTGAATGGTGGTTAAATGGAATCTCCATATTCAGAGTCAATCAGCATCAATATCATGGGCTCTATATCATGGCTCAGTATCAAATATCATAGGATCATCAGAAGGACACAATGGCTCAGTGGTTAAGACACTGACTGTGATGATTGCAAGATGGGCAGGTCAGCAGTTTGAGGCCCAAGGACTACAGAATGAAATGAGCTCCCACCACTAGTCGCAGCTTCTGCCAAAGTAGCAGTTGGAAAGCATGTAAAAGTGCAAGTGGATAAATAGGTACCACTTTGGTGGGAAGGTAAAAGCGTTCTGTGCAGTCATGCTGGCCACACGATCACAAAGCTTTCTTTGACAAATCTGGCTCTTCAGCTTAGTAACGGAAATGAACACCACCCCCTACAATCAGACATGATTAGACAATCTTGTCAATGGAAAATCTTTATCTTTACCTAGAGGTAAACAAGCACTATGGTAATTCTAACCATTGATTCTGAACAAGTTTCAACTATTGTTTTTGTTGACTGGCATAAATCTACTCATGACTGGCAATAATGTCAGTGCAGATATAACACTAGTTGATGATTAAGGCTGAAAACTATAGTGGTAGCAGTTGACACAGGAAGAAGAATGGTTGATACAAGGATGCTTTAAATGTGTTTAAAGACTGAGGCAAAACTATCTGAGACTTGTGAACTGCAAGCATGGGTATCTTTTAGCCGTGGTTAAGGTTAATTTTCAACTCATTTGAAATGTGGCGTTGAAGAAGAGTCCTGCAGATACCATGGGCAGCCGTGGTAAATGGATCCAAGGCAGATCAAGCCAAAATGACTACATTAAAGCTATTGTACTTTGGACAGATAATGAAACATGACTGATTAGTAAATACGATAATGCTTGGCAAGGTAGGAGGAAGTAGGAAATGAGGAAGACTGTATTACAAGTGGATAGTCTCAATCAACAAAACAGCTCTGAGTTTGCAGGATCTCTTTGAGACCTCTCATTTATAGTGCCACCATAGGACTATTCCAGTTTGACAGCAATTAACAGCGAAAAGCAATTAGCACTGATTGAGATTCACAGTGGATATTAGAGAAAAGGAAGGGCATGAGAGGAATGTAGTATGTGATCTTGTTGCACAACCCCTCAACCATGGCTTGCGGAGCATTATCTAGTTGGATGGAAGAATGGATGGAAAAATAGATATGGTAGCTCAATTTGCTAGCCCCAAGCCTTTGAAACAGAAGCAGGCTTGGAATAGAAATAAACAATTATTGGCAGACAGTGAGGTCAGAAGAAAAGGGACAGCAGAACTTGCTTACAGAAAGAGCATCTTGCCGATCTTTCAAAGAGCTTTGTTTTGTATCAGATTCCAACTGTATTATCTTATCCGTGAGGGCAGAAGGTCTGACTCCTTCAAGTAAAAAGAGAAAGCAGTCCCATGCTGTATTCCCAGAGCTTTCAGAGTAGGAAAAAAAAGCCATGTATACTACCACTCCTGTGTGGGGAAGGGGCACATAGAGTTACTTTTCTTTGCTGCAGAAGGGCAAAAATAATTTTGTCACTGAACATACTAGGCTTGCAGATGTATTAAAATAATAAAAACAGCCATGCATTTTGAAGCCAAATATCGTTAAAGGTCAGTGGATGCAGACAGCCTGAAAATGGTTCTTTAACCACTTCAGTCCCATGTTTTTGCCTTGAATGCAGTTAGCTACTTCCTCCAGGCTATTGAAATAAATCCTTTAATTTTAGTATTTGAATGAGTGTAGGTTTCTTAGCTGGCAGTCTGCCTACTTTCTGAGGACAATTTAACACAGGATTGACTCAAAGTTCAGACTGCCATCATAGCTCAGAGCATTCAGATCAAAGCTGAGAAGCAATGCGATTTTAGGCTGCATCAAGAGAAGTATAGTGTCTAGATCAAGAGAAGTAATAGTGCCACACTATTCTGCTCTGGTCAGGCCCCACCTGAATATTGTGTCCAGTTCTGGGCACCACAAAAAGGATGTTGAGAAACTGGAGCGTGTCCAAAGGAGGGCTAACAAAATGGTGAAGCGTCTCGAAACTATGCCCTAAGAGGAACAACTTAGGGAGCTGGGGATGTTTAGCCTGGAGAAAAGAAGGTTAAGGGGTGATATGATAGCCCTGTTTAATACTTGAAGGGATGTCATACTGAAGAGGGAGCAAGCTTGTTTTCTACTACTCCAGAGACTAGGACCTGGAACAATGGATGTAAGTTACAGGAAAAGAGATTCCACCTCAACATTAGGAAGAACTTCCTGACAGTAAGGGCTGTTCAACAGTGGAACAAACTCCCTTGGAGTGTAGTGGAATCTCCTTCCTTAGAAGTCTTTAAACAGAGGCTGGATGGCCATCTGTTGGGGATGCTTTGATTTAGATTTCCTGCATGGCAGGAGGTTGGAGGGCCCTTGCCGTCTTCCAACTCTATGATTCTAAGCAATGAGTTACAAATGGGTAGTTATTTGTACTTCATTCTTTCAACCTGATAATGAAAGTATAGCTAAAGTTATTATTACAGCAATATTCCTTTTCTGCTATAATTGTAACTTTTAGTTCCTTTTTCTAGTCCAGAAACTGCAGCCTCACTAAATTGTGGATGGTAAATATGACATGTTTTTACTGACCTATGCTGCTGTCTCATATTTTGTTGTGGATTGTGAGGTAACAGTGATGTGGGCAAAACAACAAAGTTTGTAGGAAAGGATGGCAGCTTGCAGCATTTAGATTTTTTTAAAAAAGTATAGCCGATAGCCAGGTAGATTATTTTTACCCCCAAAATTGCAAATCATGCCAGCAACGCGACATAAGAGTACAATTTGCCATTTAAATTTCATTTTTCTCTCTTCTGAGTCGTGCTAATCTTTTAAATGTTATTTTGAAGAAATAGGAAGTGACTATGAAAGGGAGATGGAAACAATTTGGTTTCCTTTCCCCTGTTTCTTTGGCACACGGGTGGGCAATTGTCTGAGACTAAGCGGCCACATTGCATCCCCAGGTGATCTTAGATGGCCAGTGGTTTTAAAATTTATATTATAAAGTTTGTAAACAATTTTGTCTGTTGAGCTGCCTTGGGTCCCTTTCTGGGAGAAAAGGGGCATAAGAATGAAATGAATGAATGAGTGAATGAATGAATAAGGGAGCCAGGTATGTTTAGCCTGGAGAAGCGAAGGTTAAGAGGTGACATAATAGTCATGTTTAAATATTGGAAGAGATATCATATTAAGGATGGGGCAAGCTTGTTTTCTGCTACTCCAGAGACTAGGCCATGGAGCAATGGATTTAATCTACAGGAAAAGATATTCCACCTAAACATAAGGAAGAACTTCCTGATAATAAGACCTGTTCAGTAGTGGAACACACTGCCACAGAGTGTGGTGGAGTTTCCTTCTTTGGAGGTTTTTAAAGAGGTGGATGGCCATCTGTCGGGAGTTCTTTGGTTGTGTATTTTGCATGGCAAGGGGTTGGACTGGAAGGCCCTTGGAGGAATCCTCCAACTATGATTCTGTGATTCATATACAGCCTCCTAGCCCTCAAAGTTTGCCACCCCTGGTTTATACTAATACTGAGAGGTTTGGCATTCACTGGCTCAGGGTCACCCAGTGAACATCATAGCTGATTGAAAAATTTGGGCTTGCTTTTCCTTGGACAAAGTGCCATTAATGAGTATGCTACATAGTTTTCATGATAACCAACTTTTGTTCATTCCTAGGGTTTATTCTGTAGAAAACGATGCTCTAAACCTGCTCCTGGAGTTCACTAACTGGAAGAGGCTTCCTCAGGATATGGAACAGATCCTTTCTGACCACAAAGGAACTTCCACCTGGGTGCCCTGTAGTCATTTTAGTACGTGAGCAACCCATTAATTCATTTATATGTATTCCATTTATTTCATAAATGGCAAAGTGTGTGTGTGTTTTTGTTTTTGTTTTTGGTGTGTGGGGGATTATAGACCAGTGGTGTCACTAGTGGGATGCAGGGGGTTCAGATTGCACCAGGTGACACTAAGGAGGGTGTCACCACTGCTCCTCAAATACCTACCTTTTGGCAGAAAAGGACTGGCATTCACCTGCTTCCCTTTAATATGCTTTAAGAGATGGTGGCAGTGGGGTGAAGCTCAGTGGGAGGAGAAAGGAGAGGACCCGGATTTTTTTAAATTTCAAAATTTTAAATTTTTTAAAAATTAAAAAAATTAAAAATTATTATTTTAAAATTTTGTTCAAAAACATCACATTTTAACCAATTCTTCACTATATATATGTAAATGCATTTAGGTTGTGTATATAATACTGTAATTTGAAGGAATAATTTTAATTATGTTTAGTTGTTTATGGCACAACTATTAGCATTGCATTCAGTGATATATAGGAATTATGATTTACGAGTAACATTAGTGCAAAAAAGCATTACTAAATATTTTATATGGTGTGAAATGGGAGATGGTCAATGGGAGGAGTGACACCATGAGCAAGGATGACACCAGCCCTAGTGACACCACTGTCATAGATAAAGCTTGAGCTGAAATACCTATTGTAAATACTGAGATAAATACTGAGATAAATTAATAAATTAGGTTGTAAGATTGGGATAATTTTGGGAATTCTAGTTCAAAGAAAGAAACTGTTATAAGCATTGGATATAATCTAGCTCAGTGTTTCCTAAATTTTTGTCCCCCAGATATTTAGAACTTTAGCTCCCAGAATTCCTGATTGCTGGGCAGACTGACTAGGGCTTCTGGGGGTTGAAGTCCAAAACACCTGGAGGACCAAAGTTAGAGAAACACTGATCTAACTTTTCAATTTTTTTTAAAAAAAAATCTAAAATAGATGTCTTTAACATTAGAAGATGAAAGCTCCAGCCTTATTGCTTGAATGCTGCATTCCTTACAATCTCACACTTTAATAATAGTAATAATAATAATAATAATAATAATAATAGTTTTTATTTATAAATATCCCGCCTCTCCCTGCGGATCAAGGCGGGAGTACAGCAACAAATTTAAAATTACAGTTAGTTAAAATACAGTCTCATATCATAAAATCCTAAAAACACATCAATAACCCTATACAAGTACAATATCACCATCTAATTTCCCATACATGCTCCAAATGAAGTGTCATCTTAAAGCTATTATAGCAGGTCAGGGGGATAGGCTCACCGGAAGAGATCCGTCTTGAGTGCCTTCTTGAAGGCATCTAACATGGTAATAAGACGGATCTCCTCCGGCAAGCCATTCCACAGTTTGGGGGCCATAGCAGTGAATGCCCTGTGGGAAGTAGACCTTAGTCTGGTCTTTGGATAATCCAATAGATTCTTCCCAGTTGTTCTGAGAGTGCGGGGCAGATTGTGTAGGGAGAGGCGTTCCTTCAAGTAACTTGGGCCCAAGCCATGCAGGGCTTTAAAGGTAATAACCAACACTTTGTATTGCGCCCAGAAACTAATCAGCAGCCAGTGAAGGGATTTTAAAACTGGTGTTATGTGGTCTGACCTATGTGTTCCGGTGACCAATCTGGCTGACATATTTTGCACAAGTTGAAGTTTCCGAGCTTGATACAAAGGTAGCCCCGTGTACTCAGTATTCACAGTGAATATACCACCTTACAGAGACGGCTGTATAATAGAGCCCCCACAAGATGGTGTGACATCAGGTTTTATTTAAATGGCTAGACACTGTAATTATTTCCTAGCCTGTTCTGTACTTGCTAAGTTCTTTAAAGAAGCGTGACATTGGGGAAGTAGTTATGTAATTATTTTCAAACAGAAAAATGTCACTGCTAGCTGAGGGGGCACTGGTAATTCTTCAGTGTTTACTTTCTCTTCTAAATGATATTTTATATCAAAATGAGCAAAATACAGTCCTGAGCTGCACATGGCCAGCCAATGTTGTTTTTGTGGCCCTTGATATCCCTAGAATCCTGAGGCCAACTTTTCTCTGGCTATAGAGATGTACCAAATATTCAGGTTTTCTTATCCTTGACAAGAATGTTCTTGACATAACATGACTCCCTAAATGGTCAACATCCACAAGTTTTTTTTTCCATTTCAGGACTGTTTTGTATAAAAATGGTTTGCAAAGAATAAACAAATATCCTTTAGTATTCCTGACCACAGGATCACCCCCAATATTTTCCTAAATGTACTGAAATCAGTTTCTTAAAGTCTAGAATGCAGATCTGACTGTGCATGGCTTCCCCTTCTCAAACTCCAGGAGATCCTGGTCACTCCCACCTAAGGATCCCACCACTTCTAGTTTGTATGAAAGAGGTTCCAGATTCGGCCCCTGACATTTGAAGTTCTTTTTAAAACTAGATCTTGGGAAGCAGGGCTGGGAGAAAAAAAGATCTGGAGGAGTCATTGTCAGCTGGAGAAGGCAATACTGAATTTGACAATACCCAATGAGCAGCTTTCTTTCCCAGCAGTGTGTCATAATGATTTTATTCATTTATACCCCTCCTTCTCAGTAATGAACATATTTAACAGCATATTTTAAATAGTACAGCTAAATGCTAAATAGTACAGCCTATGCTAAATGTTCAATAGAATTATAAATATAGAAGTTATTTAATAACAATTGAAATATTTATATATCATCCTAGCTTCCCGAGGGAAGGAGTTCAAAATTCTGGGAGCAGCCACTGAGTAGTCTTAGACTAGAAGGGTTCATGCAACATGGCCCTTCCAATTAGACTTCTGAAATCATGGTGCTGCTGTCTTTTTATAAATGATGTGATGGTCCTGCTTGATCCTACAAAAGGTCATCCAATTATTTCTAGCAGCAATAAGATTGCTGACCACCCACCAGGCAGGGAGATAGTGCAGATATGGTATCGGTATGCAAGCAATGATCAGTTGCTAACTAGAGACTCAGGAGAACGAAACCAACTTTTTTTAAAAAAAAGGAAATAATGGAAAGGTTAGTCCAGACTCTGATTGGAAAATGTTTCTTCTCCCTTGTGTGCAAAGCCAGCAAACATATGGAGACAGCTGAGCTTGAACATTTGTTTAATTAATGTCTCTCCATCGTTTTGCTGACTAGGTGTTTTCCTCATTATTTTCTCTCTGTTGCCTGCCTAAAGAACAAGTTTCTTTTTACAAATGTATGCTTTTTAATCACAGTCTTGCTTGTGTGGCATACCTTTTTTCTTTCTTTAGTAGAATCACTGTGATCCATCAGTGTGTTTAAGTTTGCCAAAGAAGAATGTAGATGCAGGATTTCTTAACACAGATTAGCTATGCATTATTATGTAGATTAAGGACACAAAATAAAAAGAGAAAGTTTTTCACTATACAGTGCACAATGTATTTAAGGGATTGGTTGACACAGGTTAAGATTATGGCTACAATTTAAATGGATTTAGGATTAGTTAATGATTAATGAACTGTTTTTCTTTCTTGTGACAGAATGTATGCCTTCGTTGTCTCATCTTTGCCGCCTGGAAATCCGATCACTCTTAACGACTGATCGCTTACGATCGGATCAGTTTATCCACCAGTTACCATTACCTGATTGCCTGCAGAACTTTTTACTTTATTCAGACGTATTAAATACATACACTATTTCAGAATACTTCCTTAGCTTGTGGGAAGCATATGAAGAAAATCCCTCACTGTCTTCTTCTAATTCTGAAAATGCAGAGAGAAGAGAAACGTACGATTGATGCAACATTGTCAAGGCATTAAAAGCTTCAGCTGTTGTGAAGACCAAATTCTTGAATCTACATTGTAGTTGCTGCAATAGTAGACATCTCTACTGTTGTTCCTTATAGACTATACTCTCCACAGACACCTTTTTGTATAGTTTCCAGCAGATAAGATTTTAAATATTATTAAATATTGCTTTCTGTCAAGGCAATATTCAAACATATGAATACTGGAGTATATAGAAATAAATATTGTTATTGATCACTCCAAAATAAAGAAAAATTCTATATATTATATGGTTGCTTTCCTTCACAGTTATAAATGGAATTAATAAAGATGTTACTGCAGTGGATCCCACTCTAAAGTCTCAATCCATGTGGCATCAACAGAATCTTGGTTATCAGGATTAAGACAAACCTTGGATAGCTCCTGCCAATTAGAGGAGACAGTACTAAATAGGATTGGCAAATTATCCAGTTCAACATAAGGTGGTTTCATTTATCATACATGTTGAAACATGGCCACTCATGTTCCTAAATCCCCAGAGTTTCTCAGTTCATCTTTATGGTGGTCAGTGAGTAACTCTGTTGTTGTTATCTGCCTTCAAGTCGACCTTTACTCATCCCGACCCTGTGAATGAGAGGTCTCCAAGCCCCACTATTCTCTACCTCCCTGCTCAGGTCCTGTAAGCTCAAGACCTGATCTCCCTAATTTGTCTCCCTAATTGAATCTATCCATCTTGCATGTGGTCTTCCTCGCTTTCTACATCCTTCTACCTTCCCCAGCATCATTGTCTTTTCTAATGAGTCGTGTCTTCTCATGATGTGGCCAAAGTACGACAGCCTCAATTTAGTCATCTTGGCTTCCAAGGATCGTTCAGGCTTGACCTGTTCTAGGACCCAATTATCCTCATAAGTTGCCATTTCCTTAAAACCAGAATGTCATAATTTATCTTAAGGAACTGTTGGGAGGGCAGAGATAATGGAGCGAAGTGAATGCTGATTGGTGGAATGTTGTAGGAAATTTGCTTAAGGAAATTTGTGAATGACAATTGTTTTTTTTGGTGGCACAGTGGTTAAATGCCTGTACTGCAGCCATTAACTCAAAACCACAAGGTTGCGAGTTCAAGACCAGCAAAAGGGCCCAAGCTCGACTCAGGCTTGCATCCTTCTGAGGTCGCTAAAATGAGTACCCAGGCTGTTGGGGGCAAATTAGCTTACTTGCTTATTAGCTTACTTGCTGTTCACCGCTATGATCTTTGGAATAGCGGTATATAAATAAAACTATTATTATTATTATTATTATTATTATTATTATTATTATTATTTCCCCAGTTGCAGTGAAAATTGGTTTAGCCTGGGGTTTGAGAAGAGTACAGCATGAGAAAGTGCTTAAGTGGGGTTTGAGTTAGACTAGAGATGGAGTGAGAGAAAGGAGTTTGAGTTGAGTGATTGGTAAGGGTTCTTCATAACATTGAAACTAAGAAAGTTTACACTGACAATTACATTGTTGTTATGATTTATGTTTTTGGAAATTACAAATGACAGTTTCAAATACACTGCATATTATATATGCTTTAAGACCAAACAAATTACTCTGACAATTGCATTTTAAGTTCAAGAGTTTATTGCTTTTTAATAAATACAACTTGTTTGAACTTTACAACTTGTGTCATGACACTCCCTCCTCCACTGACCTAAGCTTGTCAGTCCAACCCATTTGTGTGATTCGCAGAGACCACGAAGAAGGACAGGTTGCTTCCCCGTAACTGTATTTCAAATGGTCATCTGCAAATTCACACAAATCCTGCCCATCCTTCTCTCAGTCGTGTCCTGCTTATTGTTTCCTTTGGTCACTGCTATGCAGTGTATGGTATGGAACTGGAGAGGTACAGGACCGATAGGGGGTTTATATGGGGATGGGCAGAGCTACTGCCAAAAAATTGCAAACGAAGTTTTGCCTAGTGATTGCAGAAGTTTCTGAGCTTTACTGCGCAGCGCAGAATGACCCATTTGTGTGAATTTGCAGATGACCACTCAAAGAAATACAGTTACAGGTAAGCAATATGTCCTTTTCATCCATTTTGTATCTTTCTAATAACTGCAAATAAGAGAAACACAGAAAATCATAACCTCAGTCAGAAGCTCTCTTTTTTTTTCATTATATATTCTTGTTAATTTTCCTACAGGTCTTAGTACCTTAACTATTTTTCCTTTGCCTGTTGTTTCTTTTCTGTAAAAATCTTCCCGTGCTGAGACCAATAAAGGCATCCTCTGATATAATCTGGGTTTATATTTAGACCATACTCTTAGTAAGATATGTCTCACAAAATGATACTTGAAATCAGAATATACTTCAGATTTAGCATTCCATAAATACCCAAATCTCAGGTCTTGACCTCCTAATTCCAATCTTTCATTTCTCAGCATCAGCCATTCTTTTAACTCCACTAAGCAGGTAGCTAAGTAAACTTTCAGCTTAGGTAGATTCAAATCTCTCCTTTGTTTCATGTCTGGCGTTATTTCTAGTTTCAATCTTGATTTTTTTTCTCCTTGCCAGACAAAGCTCGACAATCCTTCTGCCATTGTTTAAATGGTAAGTCATTTAACATAACTGCTATTGTCTGAAACAGGAACAATGTTATAATAATAATAATAATAATAATAATAATAATAATAATATTTATTTATTTGTATCCGCCCTGTGGCGAACCAATCCGGGTCGTGGACAACGTGATTCTAACCGAGTAAAATATAAAATTAAAAACATTATAATCCCTCCCCTCCTTATAAAAGTATTAAAAAATATGACAGATTAAAAACACAATATCAAAACATAAAATATAGTTAAAACAAACTAAAAACCCTGGTGTCCCTCTGGAGATCCTCAACCATCACTGAAGATGGGGCCACGAGAGGAAAGGGGATCAGGGAGCCCAGGCCGGGATGGTTAATCTGGATAACACATTAATTTTTATCACTGATATTCTCACCAAAAGAGACAAATTTCATTACTCCCATATCTATATGTTCTTCTTGATGTCATTCCACATCTTCAGAAATTTTTTTGAAAGAACACATAGTTCATATTTGTCATAGTGATACCTAAATATTTCAACTTCTCAATTTTAAACCCAGTTTTCACCATCAATTCTGTTTCATCAGTCATCTCCATATTTTTAGTCAACATCACCATCTTCTGTTTCTTTATCTTGAACCCTGGCAAGTTCCCAGTGTCTTTTAATTTTCCCATTAATCATTTTACATTTTCTAGTGGATTTTCCAAAGTCATCACCAAATCTTCAGCAAATGCCCTTAATTTGTATGTTTCTTTTAAAAATCTTTATGACTCTAATCTCTTTATCTTGCCTTGTGACACTATTCAAGACCTTGAGTATTGAAATAAACAGAAGTGGTGACAATGGACATCGTTTCCTTGCTTCTTTTTGTTTCTCACATGGATTAGATAACTCTCCAGTATTATGTGTGCTTTTTGCACAGAATAAATCAGTCTAATCCATTCTATAAAGTTATCTCCAAAAGTAATCTCTTCCAATACTCTAAATAGGAATGTCCTAAAGACCTTTTCTGCATCTAAAAGAAATCAATGTGTCCTGTCTCTCATTGTGTTGTTCTAAATATTCCTATATTTGAGTATGTTTCTGATATTGTTTCTCAGTTGTGTATAGGTAAAAGTCCACACTGGTCTTTACAATTAAAATCTTGAAGAATACTTTTCACTCTGTCAAACAAAATTTTAGCAGACAACATATCAGCATTATTCAGCAGTGATACTGGTCTATAATTATGCCATTGGATAAGGTTGAGCCAGTCGCTGTTTATCGGCTTGATCTACCATGCAGTTTTGTTGTGGGGACAAAATGGAGAGTGAAGTCAAGTTGCCTCCAGTTGCTCAGAGGAAGTTAGAATAGTGTATATATCTCAGTGGTATATTTGTTGTTGTTGTTGTGTGCCTTCAAGTCATTTTCAACTTACAGCAACTCTAAGTCGATCCTATCATGGGTTTTTCTTGGCAAGATTTGTCCAGACAAGGTTTGCCATTGTCTTCTTCCAAGGTTGAGAGTATGTGACTTGCACAAGGTCATCCAGTGGGTGTCATGGCCAAACTGGGAATCAAACCCTGGTCTTCAGAGTTGTATTCCAACACTCTAACCACTACACCACACAGGCTCTACATGGTGGTATTTGTACCTAAAGAAACTATTCCTATGAAAATCTTTTCTTGGAATACAGCAAGGTGGATCTCCAAATTAGTCGATGCACATTTTAAAGATTTCTGTACCTACTTCCATTAATACACACACACACACACACATATATATATATATCAGGGAACTTGTGTTCTGTCAACAGACTTTCCTTCTGTCCTTGGCTAAGCAGTATATACTTTGCCAGCAAGCAGATCTAGAGCATGGGATAGTCAAATGCATGGTTTAGAAACTTTGATTTTGGACAATTACAACTCAAATATTTTACAGTTTAATGTAGGTAATAGCAAATTGTCTGGCCAAAGGGTTTAAAAATCTTTTTGATAAACCTATGATGCTCTCCTCACCATTCAAAATATGAAGACGTTTCTGTCTGAACTTATTTAGATCTGCCTCTTACCACTTTACCTGAGTCCAATCCAGTGTGACTAGACACCCTCCTTTTCCAGGACATGTCCTACATTTTAGCCTTTTGTACAGGAGGAATCCCAAAAATATCCTCCATGTTGTGCGTGAGGACAAAGCATGAATTTATATTTCTATGAATGTTTTTAATTTTTGTTTTGGGATCTCCTACATTTTGCAGCGCCCCGTGGTTAGGAGGCAGTTAGGATATCTGATCAGCCCAGTTCAACCATGAACATTTATATTAATAGCAGAGGATATGAATGCTAGAGTAAGGCAGAATAGTTGTATAATAAGTGGAAAACTGTCTCGTACCAGAATTCTTTCTATTTATTTTTCTATGAGGAATTCTGAAGATCCTGAGATTAACAAAGTGGTAGAATTCAAAGATACAGCCATGTTAGTCTGTAGCATCAGTATGTAGAGAGACCTTGCAGCACCTTTGAAACTAACTGAAATAAAGAAGTTGGCAGCATGAGCTTTTGTAGACACAGATTGAGGAAGTAGATGGAAGTCCATGAAAGCTCATGCTGCCAACTTCTTTATTTCAGTTAGTTTCAAAGGTGCTACAAGATCTCTCTGCGATTAACAAAGTTCCCCAATCTCATTTTGATCTTGTTTGTAAGGTCCACTTGTTTATTTGCAGTGTGACATGAATCAGGAGCTGTATAACACTTTGCATCAAAGGATAAGAGAGTGATCAACTTTACACACCTAACTCGGTCAGCATTTAGGTTTTCACTGGGCCACAGAGTGATCATTTGATAGAGCAGTACAAGAAACATTAAAGCCTCTCACTCCTACAGACTTAACTAACCAAGGTGTGCATATTTTATCAAGAATCAGATGGAAATTGTGGCAAGCAGACTCTATAGAGAATTCTAAGTCCTTTAGATGCTAGCACAGAGAGTATAAAAATAAAATTACTTTAACAAGAATTAGTGTATATGACAATCTTGCATTGAGTTGGGTCTGGAGACTCATAGATTTTGAGTTTTGGAAGGAAAAGGAAGAAATACACACACACACACACACACACCAAATTACTTCACCAGTCTGTTGCAAAAAGTCTTTCTAACAGAGATTTGTTGTACTGTATTTTTATAACGATTATTAAATTTTAATAAGTTTTAAAACTGTTTTAAATTTATGTTTTTAATACGATCTTTTGATTGATTTTTAAAAACATTTGTCCTATCTTTTGTTTTAACTGTATTGTATGTTAACGCCTATTGTAAGCCACTCTGGCTTCTATATTGGGAGAAAGGTGGGATATTGCCAATATTGCCAAAATCTGACCTTATCTCTCCGCCTGCACTGCCAAGATCCTGGTCCATGCCCTAGTGATCTCACGACTTGATTACTGTAACATCCTCCTGGCTGGGCTTCCTCTTTCTCACCTCCATCCTTTAATTTCTGTCCAGCATTCAGCTGCACACATTATCACTTCCACCCACCGCTCTGACCACATCTCTCCTGTGTTGGCATCCCTTCACTGGCTCCCTCTCCCTTTCCGCATTCAGTATAAGCTCCTGCTGTCGACATTCAAAGCCCTCCTTGGACTGGCCCCTCCTTACTTATCAGACCTTCTTTCTCCTCACCTTCCCACCAGGGCCCTCCGTTCTGGTAGTCAAGGTCTGCTGTCTCAGCCCAGGATTTCCTCTGCTCCATCCCGGATTCGCCCCTTTTCACTTGCTGCCCCTCACTCCTGGAACCTTCTTCCCCCACAAGCAAGAGCCATCACTTCTTTAACCAGCTTCAAAACGGAGTTGAAAACCATCCTGTTCAGAGAAGCCTTCCCAGGCATTGCATAATTGTCGCTTACTATTTGAGGTTCTTTTGTTGCCTGTTTATCGAACCATTTCCTGTATTGCTATGTACTGTATATGTATTATCCTACCTAAGAGTATGTATTTTCCCTGGAAGAAGATTAACCATCCATTATAAAGCCAAGCCCTCCCTCCAGTCCATCTGCCTTGGTCCAGGCCTTGGAGGTAGAGAGGAACTGCTGGACCTCATCCCCTTTCCCTCCACCACTCCCTTCTCCTTTTGTGTCATGTCTTTTTAGATTGTAAGCCCGAGGGCAGGGAACCATCTAATTAAAAAGATTGTATGTACAGCGCTGTGTAAATTTATAGCACTTCATAAGTAAAGGTTAATAATAATAATAATAATAATAATAATAATAATAATAATAATAATAATA
>NC_056522.1:16000096-16004107 GCF_019175285.1 Sceloporus undulatus
ATAATAATAATATAAATGCCAGAGTGTGTCTAGAGGAGGGTGACCAAAATGATGAAGGGTCTAGAAACCATTCCTTAGGAGGAGAGACGTAGGGAGCTGGGCATGTTTAGCCCAGAGAAGTGGAGGTTAAGAGGTGATATGATATTCCTGTTTAAATACTTGAAGGGATGTCATATTGAGGATGGAGCAAGCTTGTTTTCTGATGCTCCAGAGAATAGGACCCAGAGCAATGGATTTAAACTACAGGAAAAGCGATCTTCCTGACAGTAAGAGCTGTTCAACAGTGGAACATACTCCCTCGAAGAGTGGTGGTCTCCTTCTTTGGAGATTTTTAAACAGAGGCTGGATGACCATGAGTCAGGAGTGCTTTGATTGTGTCTCCTTGCATGGCAGGGGGTTGAACTGGATGGCCCTTGCAGTCTCTCCCAACTCTATGATTCTCTGATTTTTAATCAGTTCATTAAATAACCTGGCTCTGAGAGGTCCTTTCTCAAGAGAGTGCTTTCTGTGCCAGTTCCTTTGTGCAGATCATGTGGATGGTGGCAGTAGTGAGAGCTTGGGTTGTCACCAACTCTTATCTCCATCTCATCCCTATCACATCCTATTCTATCTGCAGTATAGGCATTGTAATATCAACCTACCTTAGAAACTTGTTCAAAAAACTTCTTTAAGCCCAAAGTCTGAATTCAACTTCCAGTGTGGGCCGAGGCTAAAGACAAAAGGGTATAGCCAAAAATACCAACATCATTTAGCTTAAAGCTCTTGACCTGACATCAAGGAGAGGCCAATATCATAGGGGAAGTGGGCATGGCTAACTGGGGAAACATCAAAGGCTATAAGCATCCCATCTCTGATGTTATAAAGATTATTGAGATCTGTAAAATATGTTGTATGCTTGTTTCCTTCATTTGTGTGGGTGTGTGTCTGTGTGCATCTATTTCAATTTTACGGTGTCCTATTAGTCTCTAGGTTCTATCAAAAACATCTTTGGATGACAAGTATCAATATTAGATTCCAGTGGCATAATTGTCCCATGCTGTTTTACTCAGGTTCCCCCTCACCTTATTTATGTTTCTTCCCTTTTCTTCTAGGGCCTGCAAAGTCTCCCGCCCCCCACAATAGAAGTGAAGAGGTTGTTGTTGTTTTGTTGTTGTTGCTGCTGCTGCTCCTCCTCCTCTATCATCCTCCATTAGAGCACTAAGACCTTCAGCAGAGGCCCTTCTTTCTGTCTCACAACCTTCTGAGGCTTGTTTGGTGGAGGAAAGTGCGAGGGGCCTTCTTTGTGGCTGCTCCCAGACTGTAAAGTTCCCTCCCTAAGGAGGCTGAGATGGTCCACTCCTTGCTCTCCTGTTGCCAAGTCAGCCTTTTGGAAACTGCCTACAATGGTCTTTTAATGGTGTACTCAGTTGTTTTGTGGCTTGTATATAGTCTTCAGGAATTTTTTAATAGTTTTAATTTTATAAATTGTTTAAGTGTCCTTTAAGTAACCTTTATTTTTTATACGTATTTAGGTTTTTGTAGAGTTTTTACTCTGTGTTGACTTTAATGAGAGTCAGCATGGTGTAGTGGTTTGAGCACTGGACTATGATTCTGGAGATCAGGGTTCGATACTCCATTTGGCCATAGAAACCCACAGGGTGACCTTGGGTGTGCCACACACACTCAACTCCTGAAAACCCTGTGGTAGTGTCTCCTTAGGGTTGCCATAAGTCAGAAATGACTTGAAGGCACATGACACACACACACTGTTAATAAAATAATAATTGATGATGATGATGATGATGATGATGATGATGATGATAAAATAGTAATGTTAATACAAGTCAAAACACACTGTTTTTAATATGCTGTAAGCCACCTCGAGTCCTAGTATAGGGAGAAAGGAAGGATATAAATGGTATAAATTCTTATTGTTGTTTAAAGCTGCTTGTCATCCACTTAACCTTCATCACCATGTATGTTTCTGATGTTTTCAAGAACCTCTTCCTCAGACTGATTCTTCCCTAGCTTCTTTTTTTACATCCTCAAGTTCTTCAGCACTGAAGGGATGGATTTGCATCACAAACGGCTCCCTGGTTTCTGTAGGTAGAGAGAGCAGCTCCTCTTACAATGCCATTCCACTCTGGGGGGAAATTGCAACAAGAGCAGTTTTATGCTAACAGGAGTGAGCATAAATATTTGATATGCTGTTGAGTTGAGAGCATGAGAAGGTGGAAGTCTAGACAGGAACAATGTCTTCTTGTCTAGTCCTGGCTGCTCTATATCATTATTCTCTTGTCAGAATTTAGACTCCTTATTTTTGCAAAAATTAAATGGATAGACTTCAGCTGGATTGTTGAAATAGGTCACTGAGCCTCCTTCAGATCTAAAATGTGCCTATTTGGTGATCCTGACTTTACCGTAGCAGCATGAGTAGTGGTTAAAGTTTAGGGTTAGAGAGACTACGGGGCCATTCAGACTACAAAAAAACCTGGGTTTCAAACCGATTCTTGCATGTGAAGTTCATATTGGATCCGAATCCTTCACAATCCATGTCAGGGCTTGCACAAGGAAATGCCCCTTACCCCGGGGTATCCAGATTCGGACTAAAATCTGTCTTTTCCCAAAAGACTTGGGTTGCCCGAAATTTGAACTTGCCCTCGATCATGATTGGGGCAAATTAGGGAGGGATTAGGGGCAGGGGGGCAGGCAGAGGTCAGAGCATTCCCTCCCATCATCAGAAGGGAGGGGGAGGAGGAGGAGGAGGAAGAGGAGGAGGAAAGAGCCGAAAAAAGGGGAATCGCTGGATGCAAAGGGTGACAGGAGAAAGGGGGAAATCAGGGGTGACTTTTGGGCTACAGAAGGCTGGAGAGAGGTGGGGGGTGGAGAAAGTGATGAAGGAGGAGGAGGAGGAGGAGAAAGGGGCCGTGGGAGGAAGGGAGCCATGGAGGGGATCCTAAAACGGAGCAGGAGGAGGAGGAGGATGAAGGAGCTGGGGGAAAGGGTCAATGGGTATCCCCGAGGAAGGAGAGGGTCTGAAGGAAGGAGGAGGAGGAGGAGGATTTCCAGGGGGAATTGGGTTGTGGGGCTGCGCTGGGGCATGTAGGGAAATCAGGCTGCTTGTTCTTCTTTCATTCCCTCTTGCGCCTGGATTATTGTCAGAGGGAGGTGGGGGGTGGTGGAGAAAGCTCAAAGGGAGGAGAGGGTCGGAAGGAAGGAGGATTGCCCAGGGAAGTAGGGTTGTGGGTCCAAGCTGGGGCACGTAGGGAAATCAGCCTCTTTTGGCAACTTATGCACATTATTTTTTGGGTGCTTGCTTTTTATACTTTCCTCTTGCTCCTGGATTATTCTTATTCTTATTATTTCTGTTATATGAGGATGCTACAGGAATGCCTGCGCTGCATTTCCATTTTATTCCCAATTGATTCCATGGGTCTACTTTAGTTGGAACTGAACAGGTCACACTCTCTCAGCCTCAGTGGAAATCAATGGCAAAGCTCCTCTAGCAGGAGGGAAAGGGTCAGGTCAGGTCAAAGGCAGAGCACGAACAGAGCTCACATCAGGCACCCCCCCTTTTCATATTTTTTTAAAAATTATTTTTGACCAAATATGCACATGATTTGTTTTCTTGAGGCAGATAGAGCAGGGCTAGCAGCTTGTGCACTTTCCCTTTCATCTGCTCGCTTCCAGAAAAGGGGAAATGTTGTGAATGCAAATGTTACAATCCTACAATGCGAATGTTACATTTTTTGCTCTTGTCAATTAGACAAAATGATACATGCTTTTGCTACTGAATTCAGAGGCAGCCCTGAATTGCTTTTAAAAGCCAAAAAAAAAGAAAAAAAAGAATGCATGGCAATTGCATCCTTTACTGGCATTTCTGAGGTGAGGAATTTATCATCATCATCATCATCATCATCATCATCATCATCATCATTTCATGTGTAAGAGGCATTCTGGGGGGCAAGGAGTGGGGGATGCATTAGCTTGCATGGGATTGAAAATGGGGACAGGGGCAGATCTGACTCAAAT
>NC_056522.1:16004132-16118974 GCF_019175285.1 Sceloporus undulatus
GGCCCGCAGTCTCTCCCAACCTATGATCTCTGATTTTTAATCAGTTCATTAAATAACCTGGCTCTGAGAGGTCCTTTCTCAAGAGAGTGCTTTCGTGCCAGTTCCTTTGTGCAGATCAGTGGATGGTGGCAGTAGTGAGAGCTGGGTTGTCACCAACTCTTATCTCCATCTCATCCCTATCACATCCTATTCTATTGCGCTAGGCATTGTTACAACCTACCTTAGAAACTTGTTCAAAAAACTTCTTTAAGCCCAAAGTCTGAATTCAACTTCCAGTGTGGGCCGAGGCTAAAGACAAAAGGGTTAGCCAAAAATACCAACATCATTTAGCTTAAAGCTCTTGACCTGACATCAAGGAGAGGCCAATATCATAGGGAAGTGGGCATGGCTACTGGGGAAACATCAAGGCTATAAGCATCCCATCTCTGATGTTATAAAGATTATTGAGATCTGTAAAAGTTGTATGCTTGTTTCCTTCATTTGTGTTGGTGTGTGTCTGTGTGCATCTATTTCAATTTTACGGTGTCCTCTTAGTCTCTAGGTTCTATCAAAAACATCTTTGGATGACAAGTATCAATATTAGATTCAGTGGCATAATTGTCCCATGCTGTTTTACTCAGGTTCCCCTCACCTTATTTATGTTTCTTCCTTTTTTTCTTCTAGGGCCTGCAAAGTCTCCGCCACAATAGAAGTGAAGAGGTTGTTGTTGTTTGTTGTTGTTGCTGCTGCTCCGCCTCCTCTATCATCCTCCATTAGAGCACTAAGACCTTCAGCGAGGCCCTTCTTTCTGTCTCACAACCTTCGAGGCTTGTTTGGTGGAGGAAAGTGCGAGGGCCTTCTTTGTGGCTGCTCCAGACTGTAAAGTTCCCTCCCTAAGGAGGCTGATGGGTCCATCCTTGTCTCCTGTTGCCAAGTAGCCTTTTGGAAACTGCCTACAATGGTCTTTTAATGGTTGTACTCAGTTTTTTTGTGGCTTGTATATAGTCTTCAGGAATTTTTAATAGTTTTAATTTTATAAATTGTTTAAGTGTCCTTTAAGTAACTTTATTTTTTTTATACGTATTTAGGTTTTTGTAGAGTTTTTACTCTGTGTTGACTTAATGAGAGTCAGCATGGTGTAGTGGTTTGAGCACTGGACTATGATTCTGGAGATCAGGGTTCGATACTCCATTTGGCCATAGAACCACAGGGTGACCTTGGGGTGGCCACACACACTCAACTCCTGAAAACCCTGTGGTAGTGTCTCCTTGGGTTGCCATAAGTCAGAAATGACTTGAAGGCACATGACACACACACACTGTTAATAAAATAATATTGATGATGATGATGATGATGATGATGATGATGATATGATAAATAGTAATGTTTAATACAAGTCAAAACACACTGTTTTTAATATGCTGTAAGCCACCTCGAGTCCTAGTATGAGGGAGAAAGGAAGGATATAAATGGTATAAATTCTTATTGTTGTTTAAAGCTGCTTGTCATCCACTTAACCTTCTCACCCTGTATGTTTCTGATGTTTTCAAGAACCTCCTTCGACTGATTCTTCCCTAGCTTCTTTTTTTACATCCTCAAGTTCTTCAGCACTGAGGGATGGATTTGCATCACAACGGCTCCCTGTTTCTGAGGTAGAGAGAGAGCAGCTCCTCTTACAATGCCATTCCACTCTGGGGGGAAATTGCAACAAGAGCAGTTTTATGCTAACAGGAGTGAGCATAATATTGATATGCTGTTGAGTTGAGAGCATGAGAAGGTGGAAGTCTAGACAGGAACAATGTCTTCTTGTCTAGTCCTGGCTGCTCTATATCTTATTTCTCTTGTCAGAATTTAGACTCCTTATTTTTGCAAAAATTAAATGGATAGACTTCAGCTGGATTGTTGAAATAGGTCATGAGCCTCCTTCAGAGCTAAAATGTGCCTATTTGGTGTGACCTGACTTTACCGTAGCAGCATGAGTAGTGTTAAAGTTTAGGGTTAGAGAGATACGGGCCATTCAGACTACAAAAAAACCTGGGTTCAAACCGATTCTTGCATGTGAAGTTTCTTGGATCCGAATCCTTCACAATCCATGTCAGGGCTTGCACAAGGAAATGCCCTTACCCCGGGGTATCCAGATTCGGACTAAAATCTGTCTTTTCCCAAAAGACTGGGTTGCCGAAATTTGAATTGCCCTCATATGATGGGGCAAATTAGGGAGGGATGGGGCAGGGGCAGGCAGAGGTCAGAGCATTCCCTCCCATCATCAGAAGGGGGGGGAGGAGGAGGAGGAGGAGAGGAGGGAAGAGCCGAAAAAAGGGGAATCGCTGGATGCAGGGTGACGAGAAAGGGGGAAATCGGGTGACTTTTGGGCTACAGAAGGCTGGAGAGAGGTGGGGGGGGGAAAGTGATGAAGAGGGGAGGAGGAGGAGAAGGGCCGTGGGAGGAAGGGAGCCATGGGGGGATCCTAAACGGAGCAGAGGAGGAGGAGGATGAAGGAGCTGGGGAAAGGGTCAATGGGTATCCCCGAGGAAGGAGAGGGTCTGAAGGAAGGAGGAGGAGGAGGATTTCCAGGGGGAATTGGGTTGTGGGGTGCGCTGGGGCATGTAGGAAATCAGGCTGCTTGTTCTTCTTTCATTCCCTCTTGCGCCTGGATTATTGTCAGAGGGGGGGGGGGTGGTGGGAAAGCTCAAAGGGAGGAGAGGGTCGAAGGAAGGAGGATTGCCCAGGGAAGTAGGGTTGTGGGTCCAAGCTGGGGCACGTAGGGAAATCAGCTCTTTTGGCAACTTAGCACATTATTTTGGGTGCTTGCTTTTATACTTTCCTCTTGCTCCTGGATTATTCTTATTCTTATTATTTCTGTTAATGAGGATGCTACAGGATGCCTGCGCTGCATTTCCATTTTATTCCCAATTGTTCCATGGGTCTACTTTAGTTGGAACTGAACAGGTCACACTCTCTCAGCCTCAGTGGAATCAATGGCAAAGCTCCTCTAGCAGGAGGGAAAGGGTCAGGTCAGGTCAAAGGCAGAGCACGAACAGAGCCACATCAGGACCCCCCCTTTTCATATTTTTTAAAAATTATTTTTGACCAAATATGCACATGATTTGTTTTCTTGAGGCAGATAGAGCAGGGCTAGCAGCTTGTGCACTTTCCCTTTCATCTGCTCGCTTCAGAAAGGGGAAATGTTGTGAATGCAAATGTTACAATCCTACAATGCGAATGTTACTTTTTGCTCTTGTCATTAGACAAAATGATAACATGCTTTTGCTACTGATTCAGAGGCAGCCCCTGATTGCTTTAAAAAAAAAAGAAAAAAAAAGAATGCATGGCAATTGCATCCTTTACTGGCATTTCTGAGGTGAGGAATTTATCATCATCATCATCATCATCATCATCATCATCATCATCATTTCATGTGTAAGAGGCATTCTGGGGGGCAAGGAGTGGGGGATGCATTAGCTTGCATGGGATTGAAAATGGGGACAGGGGCAGATCTGACTCAAATGCCCACATATACACACATACACACAAAAAAGAGGTTTTTAAAAAACTGACACTTGGGGCATTTTGTGCATGGCTCTTTAAAAAAAAGGAGGGGGGAGGACACCTCTGATGCCCCTGCAAAAACGTCACCATGACGATCGCTTGATTGACAGCAGGCACCTTCACAGCAGGCACAGAATGCATTTGATTTAAAATGCCCCTCTTTTTGTAGTGGGCACTTGCTAACAGAGAGATTCAGGGGAGGGGCATCCAAATCAGCCCAGTTCCTTCCAGGTTTTAATGCCAGTCTGAATGGGGCCTACAATTGCCATCTGGGTTTACCAAAACCAATATAAATAAAAACAGTTCAATAATGTAGAGTGTTTTTTTTTTAAAAAAGTGTTCTACCCTGTTATGAAATTTTGAAAACGGAATAAAAATATTAAGAAACATCAAAACGATTTGCCTGACAATAATTTGTTTAATAAGGGAAGGGAAGGAGGTAAGAGGAATAATTCAGATAAATATGCAAAATAAGACCTAAAAGAACTCAAAAAAACATCAGGACATTTGGACTTCTGTATTTACAGACTCCGAATCCATGGATTCAAACAACCATGACTTGAAAATATTTTAACACGGCCTCCGCACAGCAACAACAATTGCAAAAAGCAAACTTTGATTTTGCCATTTTATATTCGGGATACAATTTTACTACCTCATTGTATATAATAGGACTGGAGCATCCATGGTCCTGGAACCAAACTGCTGTAGATACCAAGGGCTCACTGTAGGACAAGATGGAATTGAGACCTCATCATGCCACTCTCTGGCCTCAAAGGTGCTGTTTTAACTCTAGTGAGCTTTTTTCATTCCCCCATCTCCCTATGCTCTCCTAGGTCTCTTTCCTTTGTTCTTCCATTTTCAGCCAAAACTAAGTAGCATATGAACCATGTGATATCCCTTCTCCAGAATTTAGTGAAGCCCTTGTGCTGTACAAATGAATAAAAGCATTATTTTGAAGGTTTGTGACAAGAGGGAAGTGGATAAACAACCATTACCTTGTTGTTGTTGCTGTTGTTGTTGCTGTGTGCCTTCAAGTCATTTCTGACTACAGAGTTCCTGCTACAGAGAAGAGGAGGAGAGAGGTAGCTGGGCAGCCATTTTAAGTGGTGACTGTTTAATTGTTTTTTAACCTCTAGGAAGAGTGTGCTTGTAGTCACATCTTCAGTGAGTCACACCTGTGAGTCACTAGGGGCCGAGCTAGCAGACTAGCTCTTTATTTCTTCTCCCAGAGCCGCGCGCCTAATGGTGCACGAAATTTTATTTCAATTTTTATTTCATTTTTTTTAAATCCAAGAAAATCTACAGCAAAGGCAGAATTGGTCGAGCTCACTGCCACAAATTGTTGAAGCATCAGGGGCTTAGCGTTGGTGTTTTCTGGAGGATTCTTTTTTTTTTCCAGGAGGAAGCCCACAGTCCTGTTCCAGTAATTTCCTAAGACTTTTCAGTATGGACACTGATGGAACCACGGCAGTCACCTGCAACACTTGCCTAAAGAAGTGGAGAACTTCACATGCCCCAAGTGCAAGTTGGTAGCCCTCTTGGAGGAGAAAGTGCAGCAGTTGGAGTCCAGAGTAGCTACACTTCAGCATATTAGGGAGCAGGAGGATTTCCTGGACACAACAGAACTAACAATCCTGGACAAATACCATGCAGAGGAAGATGCTAGAGCCGAGGAGGTCACTTCACATACACAGGAGGAAGATAGCTGGAGGAATATCACACAGAGAAGTAGGCCAAGAAGGGATTGTTCGGGGAGCTTGCAGCTAGAGAATCGATTCAAAGCTCTTTCCCTTATCAAGGAGGATGTAGAAGAACAGCATGGACAGACTTCAGGGACAGAGCAGGCAAGCCTGAGCGTCCCACCCAAGGGGACAGCTGCTGCTAAATCTCGTAGGAGGCGTGTGGTCATAGTGGGGGACTCCTTGCTGAGGGGTACAGAAGCAGTGATTTGTAGGCCTGACAAGATGTCTCGAGAGGTGTGTTGTCTCCCAGGGGCAAAGATCTGTGATGTGACAGAGAGGCTGACAAGACTGGTCAATACCCCTTCCTTTTGGTCCATGTGGGAACCAATGATACTGCAAGACACAGCCTGCAGAACATCAAAAGGGATTACGAGGCGCTCGGTAGGAAGCTGAAAGGAATGGATGTACAGGTTGTCATCTCGTCTCTTCTGCCAGTTGAAGGGCATGGTCCAGGAAGGGAGAGGAAAATAGCAGATGTGAACAACTGGCTTCGCAGATGGTGCCGCCAAGAACAATTTGGATTCTTTGATCATGGGCTGCGGTTCCATGAGGAGGGACTTCTTGCAACGAACGGGTTGCATCTCACGCAAGTTGGAAGAAATGTTTTTGCCAAAAGTCTCAAGAACTTGATCAGGAGGGCTTTAAACTGAGTTCCGAGGGGAAGGGAGACAATATTAAGGAAGGCGAAAGAGCTGGAGAAAATAGTCAAACAGACATAGAGGAAACAAGAAAAAAAGTGCAAGGATCCAACAGTGGGAGGCAAATAAACTTGCACAAGCAAAAAGTAAATGGGACCCGTGGTCTGCGATGCCTCTATACTAATGCATAGAGCATGGGAAATAAGCAAGATGAACTTGAACTCCTAGTACAGCAAAGCAAATATGATATAATAGGCATCACTGAAACCTGGTGGGACGAGTCTCATGATTGGAATGTGGAAATAGAGGGGTATAACCTTATTAAGAGAAATAGGCCAAACAGGAAAGGAGGAGGAATAGCACTATATGTCAGAGATATTTACACCAGTGAAGAGATCCAGGACATCAATCATGGAAGCCAGGTGGAGAGCATCTGGATAAGAATCAAAGGGGAGGGAAACAACAAGGATGTTATGCTGGGAGTCTACTACAGACCCCCAAGTCAGACGGAGGAATTGGATGATGCCTTTCTAGAACAGATGACCACACAGTCAGAAAAGAGAGATGTAATAGTGATGGGCGACTTCAACTACCCTGATATTTGTTGGAAGTCAAACTCAGCCAGATCCTCAAGGTCTAGCAAATTCCTCACTTGCCTGGAAGACAATTTCATGGTCCAAAAGGTGGAAGAGGCAACAAGGGAGTCAGCTATTTTGGATCTGATCCTAACCAACAAGGATGACTTGGTTGATGGGGTGCAAATGGTGGGATCCTTAGTTGGAAGTGACCATGTTCTCCTGGAGTTTGTTATACAATGGAGAGGAGAAGCCAGGCATAGTCAAACACGCATTCTAGACTTTAGGAGAGCAGATTTCAGTAAACTTAGAGAAATATTGAGGGTGATCCCATGGTCAGAAATACTAAAAGAGAAGGGAGTTCAGACCGGATGGGAGTTTCTCAAAAGAGAGATACTGAAGGCACAATTTCAAACAGTTCCAGTGAGAAAGAAAAACGGGAGGTGTCTCAAGAAACCAGGATGGATGACTAAGGAACTTTCAACCGAGCTAAGTTTGAAACGGAACATGTATAAGAAATGGAAAAAGGGGGAAATCACAAAAAAGGAATTCAAAGAAATAGCAGGCATGTGTAGGGGTAAAGTCAGAAAAGCTAAAGCGCAGAATGAACTCAGGCTTGCTAGAGAGGTTAAGAACAATAAAAAGGGCTTTTTTGGATATGTCCGCAGCAAAAGGAAGAAGAAGGAAACGGTAGGGCCACTGTATGGAGAAGATGGCAAAATGCTAACAGAAGACAGAGAAAAGGCAGAATTACTAAACACCTTCTTTGCCTCAGTCTTCTCAGAAAAGGCAAAGGGTGCTCAACCTGAAGATAATGGAGCAGAGGACAGAATAGGGGAATTTCAGCACAGAATAAGTAAAGAGATAGTAGAGGAATACCTTGTTAATATAAATGAATATAAGTCTCCAGGACCAGATGAACTACATCCAAGAGTATTAAAAGAACTGGCAAATGTAATATCGGAGCCATTGGCAATAATCTTTAAGAACTCCTGGAAAACAGGAGAAGTCCCAGCAGACTGGAGGAGGGCAAACGTTGTCCCCATCTTCAAAAAGGGGAAAAAAGAGGATCCCAACAATTATTGTCCAGTTAGTCTGACATCAGTACTAGGAAAGATTCTAGAGCAGATCATTAAACAGAGAGTCTGTGAACATCTAGAAACCAATGCCATAATCACAAAAAGTCAACATGGGTTTCAGAGAAACAAGTCATGCCAGACAAATCTGATCTCTTTCTTTGATAAAATTACCATCTTGTTAGATGAAGGGAATGCTGTGGATATAGTATATCTTGATTTCAGTAAGGCCTTTGACAAGGTTTCCCATGACATTCTTGCAAACAAGCTTGTAAAATGTGGGCTAGACAAAGTAACTGTTAAATGGATCTGTAATTGGTTGACCGGCCGAACCCAAAGGGTGCTCAACAATGGCTCCTTTTTATCCTGGAGGGAAGTGACCAGTGGGGTCCCACAGGGCTCTGTCCTGGGCCCAGTGTTATTCAACATCTTTATCAATGACCTGGATGACAGAATTGGGAGCACACTTATCAAATTTGCAGATGACACCAAATTAGGAGGAATAGCTAATACCCCAGAGGACAGGACCAACATTCAAAATGACCTGAATAGACTAGAAAGCTGGGCCAAAGCTAACAAAATGAAATTCAACACAGAGAAATGTAAAGTACTGCACTTAGGGCAGAAAAATGAAATGCACAGATATAGGATGGGAGACACCTGGCTGAATGAAAGTACATGTGAAAGAGATCTAGGAGTCCAAGTAGACCATAAGTTGAACATAAGTCTACAGTGTGATGCGGCAGCTAAAAAGGCCAATGCAATTCTAGGCTGCATCAATAAAAGTATAGTGTCTAGATCAAGAGAAGTAATAGTGCCACTGTATTTTGCTCTGGTCAGGCCCCACCTGGAATATTGTGTCCAGTTCTGGGCACCACAATTCAAAAAGGACATTGAGAAACTGGAGCGTGTCCAGAGGAGGGTGACTAAAATGGTGAAGGGTCTGGAAACCTTGCCCTATGAGGAACGACTCAGGGAGCTGGGGATGTTTAGCCTGGAGAAGAGAAGGTTAAGAGGTGATATGATAGCCCTGTTTAAATATTTGAAAGGATGTCACATTGATAAGGGAGCAAGCTTGTTTTCTGCTGCTCCAGAGAACAGGACCCAGAACAATGGATGCAAGCTACAGGAAAAGAGATTCCACCTCAACATTAGGAAGAACTTCCTGACAGTAAGGGCTGTTCGACAGTGGAACAAACTCCCTCGGAGTGTAGTGGAGTCTCCTTCCTTGGAGGTCTTTAAGCAGAGGCTAGATGGCCATCTATTGGGGATGCTTTGATTTGGATTTCGTGCATGGCAGGGGGTTGGACTGGATGGCCCTTGTGGTCTCTTCCAACTCTATGATTCTATGATTCTATGACTTATGGTAACTGTAAGGTGAACCTATCATGGGACTTTCTTGGTAGGCTTCTTCAGAGGGGGTTTGCTATTGCTATCCCCTGAAGCTGACAGAGTGTGACTTGCCCCAAATCACCCAATGGGTTTACATGGCTTAATAGGATTCAAACCCAGGTCTCCAGACTCCTAGTCCAATGCTCAAACCACTATGCTACACTGGCTCACTACCCTTTCCCGGCATCTGGTTTTTCAACCCCATTCCCCAAGTGCAAATCTTTTGCATGTTGAGAAATGATTTACCGGCACAGTCAATATTTGTTTTTACAGTTTATGGTGGAAGCTGAGCTGCTTATTGACTGTCGGTAAATCCACTTCAGATGCCACGGTTAAATCTGTTCTTGCAGCTGAGGGATGTTCAACATTTGGCCAGGGAATAAACTTCACCAAGTATTTATTTGGAGTCAATAAAGGTCTCCCACTTGTCTAAGCATCCCCATATTAATGTTGTGCCCCAGCATGAGATACACAACACTGCATACGTTCCTTGCTTGGAGTGAAGTAAGGGGAGCAGGGAGCTGACCTGACACAGGCTATTGACTTGGCAATATAATCGAGAACTTGTTGGAAAAATACTGGAAATTAATGACATAATTAGCCTAAAATAAATCATTCCTGCTTACAGAATGGTGTAGTAACCTTGTAAAGTGATATGTTGGTGTGAAATGCACACTCAATCACTCTCTTTCTGTGGGTGCTCTGTTTTGGAACCAAAAGTGAATGTAAATGAAGACTGAGCATGCATAATGTCTGTCAGAGCTTCAGAAAGCTACTTTTTTGGACTTTGTTGTTAAGAGACATGATGATCTCAGATAGGTGATCTCCTCTTTATAGGTGAAGATTTAGAGTCTGGTGAGGTATGCAGTCAGGTCTATCAGATAACTCTGGTGCCTCAACAAACTACACATGCCAGGATTGTATAGGATAGAGTCATGGCAATTAAAGTGGTATCAGACTGCTTTAATTATGCAGTCTGGCTACGCTAACACTGGAATCCTATATGACCTGTTACATTATGCAAATTTACATATACCTGAGTAGCAGAGGTGCTAAGAATTTTACTGAACTGCAGAGATGTGTAATGGGACATCAGCAAGAGCGCCGAATGTGTATTGGTGTCCTGTGCACATTAGTCCCATTGCGCATTAGTGCTTTTGTGGATCAGTACCCTTGTGAAACAATCATTTTGCTGACTCTGCTGCCCTCCATATCCATGGATTTTTTTAAATCCATGAATTGCATGATATTTACAGCCTATAAATATATATTTTTTTAAAAACTATAAGTTCCACAAAGCAAGCCTTCATTTTGTTATTTATTATACAGGATAGCATTTTACAACATCATTGTATTTAATGGGACTTAAATATTCATGGATTTTGGTATTCACAGAAGGTCCTGGAACCAAACCCCTGTGGATACCGAGGACCCACTGTATAACAGCATCTCTCTATTGGATATGGAGGTTATGCAACTGTACAATTCTAATTCCCACATTCATAAGTCCACTTATGAAGGTGTAAGTCCCCAACAGGATCCCCAGCCTAAATTTACAACCACTGAAATTTGTAATTGGTTGACCGTCTGAACCCAAAAGGTGTTCGGCAATGGCTCTTCTTCATCCTGGAGAGAGATGGCCAGTGGGGTGCTACAGGGTTCTGTCCTGGCCCAGTGACTTGGATGAAGGAATAGAGGGCATTCTAATCAAATTTGTGGTGACACCAAGTTAGGAAGTGTAGCTAATACCCCAGATTATGGTATCAAAATTCAAAATGATTTTAATAGATTAGAAGGCCGAACCAAAACTAACAAAACGAATTTCAATAGTGAGAAATGTAAGGTACTGCACTTAGGGGGAAAATGAAATGCATAGATATAGCATGGGGGACACCTGGCTTAACAAGAATACATGTGAAAGGGATCTAGGAGTCCTAGCAGGCCACAAGTTGAACATGAGTCAGCAGTGTGATGCGGCAGCTAAAAAGGCCAATGTGATTCCAGGCTGCATCAATAGAAGTATAGTGTCTAGATGAAAGTAAGTGCAAATTTACAGCACTTTATCAATAAAATGTAATAATAATAATACAGTTGGCCCTTCTTATACATCCACGGTTTGAAAATGTTCCAAAAAAGTATAAATTTCAAATATCAAACCATGATTTTCCATTTTTATAAAGAATACCATTTTGCTATGTCATTATATTTAGTGGGACTTGAGCATCCGTGGATTTTGTTATACACGGGGGATCTTGGAACCAAACCCCAGCATATAACAAGGGTCCGTTGTAATAATAATAAAAAGTAATAGTCCCACTCTATTCTGCTTTGGTCAGGCCTAACCTGGAATACTGTGTCCAGTTCTGGGCACCACAATTCAAAAAAGATGTTGTGGAGCTGGAGCATGTCCAGAAGAGGCCAACCAAAACAGTGAAGGGTCTGGAAACCATGCCCTATGAGGAGAGACTTAGAGAGCTGGGATGTTTAGCCCGGAGAAGAGAAGGTTAAGTAGTGACATGTTAGCGCTGTTTAAATATTTGAAGGGATGTCTGTCACATTGAGGATAGAACAAGCTTGTTTTCTGCTGCTCCAGAGACTAGGACCCAAAGCAATGCACACATACTACAGGAAAAGAGATTCCAACTCAACATTAGGAAGAACCTCCTAGCAATAAGAGCTGTTTGATCATGAAATTTGCTGCCTTGGACTGTGGTAGAGTTTCCTTTGGAGGTTTCTGAACAGAGGCTGGATCACTACCTGTCAAGAGTGCTTTCATTGTATGTTCCTGTATGACGGGGTTGGACTAGATGGCCTTTGTGGTCTCTTCCAACGCTGATTCTCTGATTCTATTCTCTGATTCTATGAGATATGGAGTGGGGGCGTTTTGATAATCCTGCATTTGGTTTTAAACTCATTGGAATGAGAATTATGAGTGGAAGCCATTTGTCCTTTCCTTATTATATCTACGTATACAGTACAGGGGACCCTTCAAGAAAGTAGTTAGAGCTATACAGATCAATGAAATGCAAATAAACTAGAGAAAAAGCCTTATAAATCATGAACGAAAGCTCTGTAAGGGATGGAAATATGATGACTGACCACCAGAGGGAGGCAGACAATATGCTATTGCTAATGAACACATTCTAAAAATCCTGGCTTGGTTTCCTGAGCTATTTGAACCAGTCTCCAAAGACACAGCTCTTAGGTAAAGAGCAGACGGTGTGTATCTTATTGATTATTCTTGCAATAGGAAAGGGATTGTTAATTAAGTATATTGAATGAGCCACGGCCATGTATGTGTGTGAATAGCTCCAGTTACTCTCTAGATGCCAATGAAAAAGGAAATTTCGGTCATAAGGCAATGTTTTGTTGACATTCTGTTGCACTTAAAATAAGAAAAATGTGTAGATTCATCCACTGGTGCAAGATTTTAGTACTGAAACCAGACTTTAAGCACATATAGTGAGTCTGCCCTTGCATAGAAACTAAAGGAGAAAGATATATAGGTATAATTAAAAACATTGATTATGAGCCATTTCAGGTCCAGAGCTTGGAAAAAATGGATTTTTGGATAGTGACTCTCAGAATCCTCCAGCCAGCATGGCGATGGCAGGATTCTGGAAGTTGCAGTCCAGAAAGTAATGGCTAGAATTCCATTACATCGTTGTAAGTAGACTTCTGTGTCTATGAAAGAGAACAGCTCAGTTTCTCAACATCTGTATTCAGCAGTTTTAGTTAACCGTTTGGAATTGCTTTTTTAAATTTAAAGTATAAGATTTGGATGTTAATTATTTAATTAACTGATGTAGTATTTTGCAATACTGAAATTTTGTGATTGGTTTTAAATATATATTATGCGAATGGCCTTTGGCTTAAGCATTAATAAACTTATATATATTCAGCAAGGGGCTGTTGTGACATTACTATGGAGGGGAGTTAATGAAGTGATTCATGCACAATTGGACTAATGCACAAAGGGACCTATACACAATGTGACTGATGTTCACGGAGATTGATGTACAATAGGAACAATGTGCACTGGACTAATGCACAACTGGATCTATACACAATAGACTGATGTTCATGGAGACCAATATGCAATGGGGACAATGCAGATTGGAACTGATGCACAATGGAAGCAATGTACAACAGGAACCAATGTGCACTGGAACCAATGGAATCCTCAACCTGAGGATAATGGAGCAGAGGACAGAATAGGGGAATTTCAGCACAAAATAAGTAAAGTGATAGTACAGGAATACCTGTTTAACCTAAATGAATTTAAGTCTCCAGGACCAGATGAGCTACATCCAAGGGTATTAAAAGAACTGGCAAATGTAGTATTGGAGCCATTGGCAATAATATTTGAAAACTCCTGGAGAACAGGAGAAGTTCCAGCAGACTGGAGGAGGGCAAACGTTGTCCCCATCTTCAAAAAGGGGGAAAAAAGGATCCCAACAATGATCGTCCAGTTAGTCTGACATCTGGATCTGGATTTCCTGCATGGCAGGGGGTTGGACTGGATGACCCTTGTGGTCTCTTCCAGCTCTATGATTCTATGATTCAATGCAGAACAGGACCTATACACAGTGGGACTGATGTTCATGGAGACCAATGTGCAATGGGATCAAAGAGCATTGGAACATGTGCACAATGCAACCAATGTGCACTGGGATCAATGCAGAACAGGACCTATACAAAATGGCACTGATGTCCATGGAGACCAAAGTGCAATGGGAACAAGAGCATTGGAATTTGTGCACAATGGAACCAATGTGCACTGGGACCAATGCACAACAAGACCTATACACAATGGGACTGATGTTTACAGAGACGGATGTGCAATGGGATCAAAGAACATTGGATCTTGTGCAGAATGGAACCAATGTGCACTGGAACCAATGTACAACAGGACTTATACACAATGAGACTGATGTTTACGGAAACCGATGTACAGTGGGACCAATGTCCATTGGAACTGATGCACAGTAGAAACAATATGCACTGGAACCAATTCACAATGGGACTGATGCACATTGGGACACTAGCAAGGGAATGCTGATGTGCATTGGTAGAGCAAGTTTGAGCATTAGGACACTCTTGTCAGTGCCCTGATATGCACTTTTTGCAATTGAGTGACAGGGTTTCTTAGCACCTCTGCTACATCACTAAGTAAATGTAAAGTTACATAAAATACACTTTGATAGAGAATTCCAGCCAGTGTTTCCAATCTCTGCTCAAGATACTTGAGTTAGAATGCGTCACTAAAGAAATATGTAAAGGGATCCTGTAGCACCTTTGAGATTGAGTGAAAGACATTAATAGCATAAGCTTTCATAGATTTGGTCTACTTCTTCAGATGCAGCAAATACACAAGAGGCCTGATATTCCAGACTAACAGAGCTATGGCTGCATCTGCACAACAGACATAATGCAGTTTGACACCTCTTTAACTGCCACGGCTCAGTACTATGGAAACCTGGGATTTGTAGTTTGCTATGACGCCAGAGCTCTCTGATACAGAAGCTCACAAAACTAAAGTTCCCAGAATTTCCTAGCATTGAGCCATGACAGTAAAACTGGTGTTAAACTGCATTATTTCTGCAGTGCAGATGCAGCCTATGTCTCTGAATCCTACCCCCATGGATAAAGAAAACACACACACAATTATTTTGGTATGATTTTTAAACTGTATGGTTTTCACAACAACAACATTATGGCAACTTGGTGTATTCCAAATTGTCCCAGCCAAGACAACTGTAAACCTGGAGTGGGCAACTGCCAGGGGCTTTTGGGCTTCACCTTAGAGGTCTTTAGATCTTGGTAGTCTAAAACTGCTTCCATGTATCACCACCATCAGAATGTTTTTTAATTTTTAAAAAAACTATTTAGAAATCCAGGGGGCAATTTTCAGTTTACCTATGGGCTAAATTTAGGTCTTTCTCCATCCTAGAACAGTCTGGATCACCTCCCCAATGTTGCAAAATTATTCCCCTTAAAACTGAAGTTCCCTGGGAGGGCACAGTTTCTTCACTCCTTGACAAAGGGCAATAAATAATGGAGTTGGGATTTTGTTACCTATCTTTTATTGCCCTTTGTCCCCACATACCCAAGAGTGATCAACTTAACCGACAACAGAAATAACATCTGAGACAAAATGTAGGGCTGGAACTCTAACTTCATCACTTTTTCTGTATGATTTAACAACTTTGCCAGAGCCAGTGAAGCTCTGAAAACTTGCATGAAGTATTTTCTGCATTTTGGTTGGCCGATAAAGCTATCTCTTTTTTGTGGGTTTTGTCTTCTGTTGTAGTTTCCTACTAGGAACTGAGGGTCTAGAGAGTTCAGTCTCCTGAAGGTATTATTCACAGTGTATATACAGATATCATGGCCTGCCAAAAGGACAAAAAATGGGTCCAAGATCCAGCATGGCATACTAGTTTGAGCATTGGACTACAGCTATGGAAACCAGGGTTCGATTCCCTGCAAGCTGCAGGATTGTAAAGAGTCACTACTATACTGATCATGAAGTGTAACTCCAATTGCAGGGTTATGGAACTGAGGATAGCTCAGTAGCCATCTATGACACGTGGGGTGGCTGGTTACTGAGATGTCCAGCTGAAATTGAACAGAGACTCTGTCCAGCTTCAAACTAGCCCAAATGACTATTGTTCAGACATATGTATTTATAGCATGAAATGGGTCCTGAGGCAGTGTTTCAGGAGTTAAATGGTTTTTCCAAGAGTTAAATGACTTTCCCAGGGGAGAAGAATGGATTGAGATATGCAAGAATGACTGCGTAATCAGTGTGAGTGTTCTGAAACAAAGAGTTTTATTCTCAAAAGGAAACTCCCTTTGTGTGTTGCATGCAAGCAATTACTGGGTCCAGCTCTCACCATCACACTCCTTAGTGAAGGGATTATGCTGATTTCAATCCTGAGCAATCTCATTTTGTCTAAGGCAGGGGTAGACAACCTGCGGCCCGTGGGCCGGATTGTCATGCCCAGCCTGGAAGATGGCTTGGAGGACTCAGAGGATGAGCTAGAGCCCCTGGGATCTGAACCTATAATGGAGGAGCCAGAGCCCCAGGGGCTTGAACCTGTAATGGAGGAGCCAGAGGCTGGCCCTAGTTCTGCTGGAGCAGAGTCTATGGCCCCTCCAGAGGTTCAGCAGTCAAGTTTGCCTGTTGCTGAGGCTGTGGACATGGAGGAAGATCTGGGCAGTGTGCCTACCTTCAATGAGCGTCAAGCAGAAAGAGAGGGCCTTCGAAGATCTCGGAGGCTTTATCAGAAGCGTCTTCGTAATCAGACACAGCTGAAGGCCAGCTCCTTGCCTTCTTAAGCACCTGGAGCATGTGTGGTTCTTTGCCAGTGGATATCTGACTCTTTTAGAGGAAAGACTCTGTCTCTGGCTCCTTGGCTTCTTGTCTTGACTACCCGGAAACCTTGACCTTGGACTGCTTTATCGACCTGCCTATCTGTTACCCTGAACCTCGGACCGTCTGACAATTCTTTTGGTAATCCCTTTTGGTAAAGCTACTGCAACTCTCCAGGACTGTGTAGCTTACACTGACTTTGCTGTGCTGGGAGGGGGTTGTTTGTTTGAAAACTAGCTGCCTTATCAGCCCTTTGGCTGCTTTCCCGGACACGGATGCGGCCCGGCAAGGCCTTGGGACCGGCCCTAGCCTGGTCCTGCCACCGATTGCCGCCGGAGCCTTTGGCCTCTTGCGTGAGGGCGTGGGGCCTTTGGCCTATCAGGAGGAGGCGGGCAAGGGGGGCAAGCGGCGGGCAAGGGGGGCAATTGTCTATAGAAGCCTCCGAAACATGAATTTATATTAACATTTTTCAAAAAATCAGCAAATTTGTAGCATGTCCTCCATTTTTTTTTAAAAAAAGTGTCCTCCATTTGAAATTTTTGTCCTACATTTGTCCCGGTTTATTTATTTATTTAAAATTATTTACTTATTTATTTTTTGGCTTCAGCCCCCCAGTTGTCTGAGGGACAGCAACCCGGCCCCCGGCTCAAAAAGGTTGCCTACCCCTGGTCTAAGGGACAAAACAGACCACCCCTTTGAACCATGATACATGCTCTGATGTCACCCTAAAGCTGGCTTCATGCCGACCACCTGATTGCAAGTGTGCTGGCTTTGTAGCGCTCCAGAAGCATGGCATGTATATGCCGCATGCTGCAGGAGCACTGCAAAGCCACAGTGGTACCGCAAAAGCCAGCTTTTTGCCAGCTCAAAAAGGAGCGGTACTTTGCTGCCTCTCTTTGGGCCGGCAAAAAGCCAAATCAGAGCCACACCATGTGGTTGCCATGGCCCCAATCTAGCATTCTCAGGGGTGGCAAGAATCATAGTTCCAGGGCCATCTGTTTCAGCCCTAAGTGTCTGGGCTTCCTCCATACTGAGCTATCCAGATATCCTAATATGGTATGGCTGGTTTCCTGCACTGAGGTGCCCCTTTTTTCGCTACCTGCCTAAAATATCCCCTTAATATCAATTTGATATCAAAGTTGAAGAGAGATGATTAAGTGCTGGATCCTGGGATTCTACAGTCCTATGATTCTATGAGACAACATGATTCATTTGATTAGAAGTTAATGTTGGGGAAGGCAGTAGGAAAAAGGGGATGATCACAATACAGGTAGATAGACTCAATCCAGGAAGCCATACCCCTGGGTTTGTAAAAGCTGAGCAGGGCTATTAATAACAACAGGTTCTGCTGGAGTCTTTTATTCATACCGTCACCATAAGTTGAAGATGACTTGATGACACATAGCAATAACAACTTTGCAAGGCTGCTGCCACACTGCAGAATGAATGCAGTTTGACACTGCTTTAACTGCCATGGCTCCATCCTATGAACTCCTGGGATTTGTAGCTTGTTGTAGCACCAGAGTGCTTTGACAGAGAAGGCTAAATATCTCACAGAGCTACAGATCCCAGTATCCCACAGCATTGAACCATAGCAGTTAAAGCAGTGTCAACCTACATTAATTCTGCATTGCAGATGCATTGTAGGAGCAACAGATTTTGTCTCCACTGTTGCCCAGCCCTTTAGTGGGGAAAATGACCAGCCTTTTCCAGATAAATACAACATCAGCAGTTGGCTTCCATGTCAATGGGGTGATAAGACCTCTATGTTTTTCACCCCTGAACTTTAAAAGAGCAGTCCAAATTCTAAACCTAATTTTGTGGGAGGTAAGGTCTCACCCCCTTGGAGAGCCCCTCTACAGGCAAGATTAAAACCCAGAGCAGATTCACAGCTCCACTGGCACCAGTTTGCACTCATATTGCCCACACCTTTTATGTCCTCATAAGATTTCGGCCTGAAAAGGGATGCAAGGAAATACTTTGAGCTCAGCAGGCTTGCATATAATGCTATCAATCAATGTGCAATCTCTCTCTTGTGTTCCATATTAACTCATGCAGAGCATGAATCATACCCAGCAACTCTCCTTCACTAATGAAGATTAAAACCATCCAGAAGCATTTGACAAGGGGTTAGGAAAAGAAACCCATACATTTTAACCGTCCTGATCAAGAGCATGAGGAAGTGATTACTAGTGAAACTAATCTGCACTGTGGTGGCTTAACCTCTGATGATCTCACATTTTATTTTTCCCTTGACACACCATAAAATCCATTTCCCTTTCAACTTTAAAACTGGGTAGGAAATTGATAAATTCATTTTAAACCTCCAAAATACGTGCCATTTACCTCTAAAGAACTGCAGAAAAGTGCCAGCAACAGCACCAATATACTTACCTCCTAGCGCTTGGAAAGTTAAAGTTTTTGGACTACAACTTCCAGAATACTTCAGCTAGCTGCCATATTACCATGTAGAGATGCAAATCTCCACTTCTTTCATTCTTTTAACCACAGGCTGAGTCTCTCTCTTATCCAGAATACTTGGGCCCAGAGTTTTTTGGGATTTTGGATTTTGTTTCCAGATTTTTGGAATATTTGCATTTGCCTAATGAGATATCTTGGAGCTGGGACCCAAGACTAAACAGGAAATTCATTTATGTTTCATATACACCTTATACACATAGCCTGAAGGTAATTTTATACATAATATTTTCAATAATTTTGTGTGTGAAACAATGTGTATGTACACTGAAACAACAGAAAGCAAAGGCATCACTATCTCAGCCAACCATTTTGGGATTTCAGAGTATTTCAGATTTCCAGATCAGGGAGATTCAACCTGCATTTAGATTTTCAGGGGCATGTCAGTATAGCTAATTGCAAGCCTCTCTGGGAAACTTTATGGTTGAAAGGTGGGGTATAAATATGATAGATAGATAGTAGATAGATAGTTGTGTGCATCCAGGTTGTTTTCAATTTATGGAGATCCTAAGGTGAATCTATCGTGGGGTATATACAGACAGGTAGATTTAAATAATTTCCAACACAAGGCTGGGAACGTAGCTGCAGTTGGTCTCTTGTTGGCTCAGCTGGCCCTTGACCATTTTGACCAGGTAAGACTGTGAAATTCTCCCTAGCAGTCCATGCCATTGAATTCAGTGGGGCTCACCTCAGGTGTCTGACTATAGGACTGCAAATCCAGGGTCCAAAACACACTGCAGAAATAATCCAGTCTGAGCCTGCTTTAACTGCCCTGGCTCTGTGCTAGGGAATCCTGGGAATTGTAGTTTGTTGTGGCACCAGAACTATATGGAAAAGAAAGCTAAATGTCTCACAAAACTACAGTTCCTAGAATTCCCTAGCATTGAGCTATGTCAGTTAAAGTGATCTCAAACTGGATTATTTCTGTAGTGTGTTTGGGACCTAAGGTTGAAATTTCATGCTCACTTGTCTGGTCCTACTGAACTCAAGCTCAAGGGGATGCCCTGCTAAGTAGACATGCATGAGACTGCAATGCAAGAAATGGTGGGATTCCAAAATTTAGGAAGTAAAAGAAATACATTTTCCCCCAGCTATTGCCCCTCCCCATGGCCTTTTGCTATGGTTGTTTTTATTTGGATTCTCTCCTCCCCTTATTCTCCCATCCCTCCCCTATTCCGCTTCAAAGTATCTTGAAAACAGTGTGTTGTGCTGTTATGGCATTTACATGTTTTTAATTATGTCCCTTTGTTCAGCTTGTGAATTGACACCTATTTGCTATTCTGGCATGCATATGTATGGATGCTGAAAGTTCCCTGCACGCTGTTGCTTAAAACAACTGCATGAGACCAATGAGTATGAGTGGGCGGGTGGGGTGGGGGACTATTTTTAATTCCATAGGAGCTGCCCCTTGGAATATAATTAAATCTGATCTCTCTCACTTGAAGCCAAATGAATAATTCATAGGCTTTAGTCATAAGCAGGTCTTGTGCTTTCTGGAATTCTCCGATGATGCACAAAGGCTATGTCTTTCTCCTCCTCCCCCTCTTGAAAAGAAAAAGTAAGTCCAGACAGTTTCCTTTCCAATATGCATGCTGGAAATGTATGTGTGCAGATCTATATCTCAGATGCACATCAATGCAGGTTGCCTAGGATACTGTATAATTCAGTAGCAAGCTTTGGTGTATATGGCGTCTATCTATAGTTTTATCTAACTCTGTACATGCACTGGATTGGAACCAGATTTAGGCAAGTGGGCTGGCCAAAATGGGTTTCCTTGTCCTCTCTTAAAGCATAGAAAAGTTACTTTTTGGAAATTAAACTTCCAAAGCCTCACACCCAGTGGCTACCCAGGCTTGGTGTTTGGGAAACAGAAGTCCAAAAAGTAACTTTTCCAAGTTCTATCTGCCCCTTCCACGGCTCTTTTTCCAATTGCCTGAAAATGCTACATGGAAGATTGGGAGGCTGATAAATATATATATATATTTATAGAAAAAATATATAAATACATATTTTAGCCATTTGTTGTTGTTGTTAACTGCTGTCAAGTCAACTTTGACTTATGGTGACCCTGGGAATGAGAGACGTTAAAAGACACCTTGCCATCATCAGCCCTGTTCAAGTCCTGCAAACTCAGGCCTGTGGCATCCTTGATTGATTCTATCTACATGTAATGCCATCTTCCTCTTTTCATACTGCCTTCCACCTTATCAGGCATTATTGCCATGTCTTCTTAAATGGCCAAAGTACAAGAGTCTCAGTTTAGTCATCTTGGCTTCTAGGAAGAATTCAGGATTGATTTCTTCAATACTGGGATCCTATATGCTACTTAATGCCATTTGTTGGGTAAAGGAACAGAAGAGGAGTACTATTGCTTTTAAGGCCTACTGTCCTGGAAGCATTTAGTTGGCCACAAGCCAAGAGAGATTCAACATGTTATAGAAATTCCTTTTAATGATGTGTTGATTCAGATCAATGTGTTCTAATCCAGTGTTGACTTCCTTCCTCTCTCTTATCTGCCTCTCTTTCTGTCTCTGTCTTTCAACCAATTATCTGCATGTCTGTCTGTCTGTCTGAATCAATCCATCATCTATCTGTCTGTCTGTCTCTCCACCTGTCTTTCTATATCTTGTCTGTTTCTGCTTTTGTGTCCCTCTCTCTTTATTACAATAAGACATATTCTGTGTAAATGTTTGTGCACGAGTTAGGATATTAACAAGTTTGATTAATGCTCTGAAAAAACCAACAGCAACAATGCAGGAAAAAAAAGGAAAGGCCAGATAAGATCAGGGAAGTAAGGAGATAAGGATAGACAAAGAAACAAAAAGGATTAGGTAAGAAAATATAGTGGCAGGAGAGAGGAGAATGGCAATCTCCATTCCTAGATGGAAAGAATGTCAGTCTAATTTAGAAGGAGGAAATATTACATTTAAGCAGCTTAGTCAAAGTAGGTTGAAAGATACAGTGCATCTTTTCATGACTCCAGCTATTCCATTCCATTCCCACACTGGTTTTCCCCATCTCAACAGTCAGACATAAATTTATATTCATTTCTCAGGTCCAGTGCTCATTTGACTGTTCTCATTGGACACATGTACATGGAGAGACTGTAAGGTTACTCCCATTTAGAGTACCAACTCTAGTAGGCAAATTCAATCAGCTGCTGAATGGTGAATCAACAGACAGGTGAATGCAATTGCTTCAATGGTACTAGATCACTTGGGACTAACAATAGGAATTAGACTGTTTTTGTACTTGTACAAAACTCAGCGCTTCTCCTTCAGCCTGCAGATGCTTCCATCAATGAAGAGATGCAACAACAGGAATGGAATACAAGCCTGGAGAATGTGGAACACTGAGGCAGAAAAAAGAGCTGTCCAAAGTGATGGAAGTGTTGGAGACCAACATCCAGGGTTCTGAACCAAGAGGGAGCTGTCCAGCATGAAATATTCTGAATCTCCAAGACACACCTGTGTAGCACAGGGATGGCCAACTTCTCCAGGCTGGGAGAAAGGGTGGTACCTCTCCCTTCCACATCCCCACTATTTATTTATTTATTTATTTATTTTAAGCATAAGCTGAAAAAGTCCCTTTGCTAGGACAGGACTTCATTCCAAACAGGAAGTGACAAGGAGCTTATGAAGGAGAAGCAGACCCTAAGATGGTTTCACTTGGGCTTGTTGTGCATGCCGTCAAGTCATTTCCAATTTATTGCAATTTATGGCAACCCAATGGGATTTTATGTGACCGATACTGTGTGATTTGCCCAAGGTCACCCAATGGATTTCCATGGTTGAACACGGAAATGAACCATGGTCTCCAGAGTCATAGTCCAATGCTCAATACAGTATGCCACACTGGTTTCTTGCTTGGGCTTCCTTAGAAAAATCATGTGATTCCTTAAGAATTTTATGCTTTGGCTTCAGGGACCATTCCTTCTGAAAAATAAGCTGACACAGATAGAATTATAGCCAGGTCTCTTCCTAGTCAGGATATGGGAAGAAGGATAATTCCTTAGTCTGGGAAGGTGATATAAACAGCTGGCCAGGAATTTTAGTTGAGTGGAAAGTTACTCTGGTAAATGCACAGTGGATGGCAATGTAAGATGACCTGACACCTTCTATATCAGGTGAAAGAAAATGGTGGGCTGGGTAGGCATAACAAGACTGTGTAAACAGGAATTGTTTTTCAGAACTTTTGTTAACTCAAGTACAGTATGCCATTATTCCGCTAATGGTTGCATCCTTTATTTATTTATTTATTTACTTCAAGGATTTATAAACTGCTTTTCTCCCACAATGGGATTGGTGTTTTACACACACATAAGTTACTCTGTAGATGTGGTTGGACATTTTTGTCTGATGCAGAGCCTTCACGTACAATTCAAGGTCATGGAAGTGATGTTGTGTGTGTGATGCGATTATGCATGCATATTCTGAGTCAATGGAGTTTATCATATGGGAGGAATTTCTCTTAATTTTGAATGAAAAGAAAGTGGGGCCAGAACGCATTCATGTGAATTCGCTAGTTCAGAGAATTTAGGTGAATTAGAATTGCGTTCGAACTGACTTTCCATTGCCTGAAAATAGTTTGCCATTGCCTGAAATTACGTGTGGTAGTCTATCACGCAATAACGTTAAACCCCATGATGGCGTTCGGATTGCCATTGGATTATACTTCCAATTTCCCTTGTCTGATAATGTCTATAGTGTCAGCTGGCTACCTCTGTTGAAATTGGAGGTAGCACTCCTTCAGTTGCATGTTTGGTTGCCCAATGGTGGTGCTTTTTGGTTGTACATTTGGTTGCACAACGTTGCCTCTCAATGCAAGTACTGTGTGGCACAATCAACAAGTAACTATGCATGAGGAGATTTATGCTATGCAACCCTGATGGATGATCTCAGCCTGTGCGGTGGAGATGAGCTGGGGCAAGGATGGATTATAGGCAGAGGAGTTGGTATCATCAGCACAGAAAAGAAAAGAACAGCTGCCTGATAAACCACAGGAAGATCAGAGTGCTGAAAAAGAATCTGAACTGCTCATTTGTGTTGGGAGCTTAGAACATCAGGTAAGAACCTATTGGAGATAGCAACCTCTAAGTATGTTGCTACTTCGCAAAGAGCATTTTCAGCAACGGCTCCGAGACTCTGTAACAGTCTTCCTGAGGAGATCCGCTCGGCGACTTTGCTAGAGACATTTAGAAAAGCTGTTAAAACCAAGCTTTTTAGCCGAGCATACCCCATCTGATATGAATACCCCCCTGATATGAATGACATGCCCTGTCTGTGTATGATCCCTGCTTTGTTATTGTATGATGCTATTGTTATTGTATGATGTTGGATATTTTATTGTTTTTAGCTGCTTTTAATTGAATTTTTATGTAAACACTCTGTTTTTTTATTTAGTCTGTAACCCCGCTTCGATCCACTGGGCGAGGCGGGGAAACATAAATAAATAAATAAATAAATAATAATAATAATAATAATAATAATTATTATTATTATTCCTGTGTCATTTTGGCATTCCCCAGACGACATTCTTCCTGGTTGATAGATATGGGAAAGGTTATGGCACAACTATAATGTGGGGTAGATGGGTATCCTGGTGAGGGATGATGGGATTGAAACAGGTTGTGGATGGCTGCATTAAGGAGGAAGGTTTTTAGCTCTTCTTTCACAATGTCCATGTACAGGCATGAAATGCATGTACAATAATGGGTGAAACACTGGGCAGTCTTACTGCAATCCCAATAAAGGCAATAGTTGCGTGTGCTTGAATCAGTCCCTTGTGTTTCCCCCTCAACTTTGCCTACACATCTCCTTTTGAGATCAAACTAGTCTCCTTTCAAAGATAATGCTAGAAAGCTTCTGTACCTCCAAAACCAGATCTTTTTCTTCTTTTTTTGTTTTGCTTTGAGATTGGGTGCATTATGTATGAAATAAAACATTTATGTCTGGAAATGTATTCAACTCCCTAGTATCTTCCCCACCAAGGAAGCCAAGAGAGATACTTCATGAGGGGAGGGCGACTAAGATGATGGGAACATCAAGAAACTCTGGTAATATTACTGTGAACATAGGCACACAGCACAAACATGTGTTACATCTCTGGGGCCTTTGAAGTATGTCTAATGCTCCTTTCTTTTCCACCTCCACCCCACTGTGTCTCCACCTTGTACTTCAGTTTGTATATGGGAAGGATAATATTCACTGCACTACCTCCCACTTGCATAGTTACAGGTTCACTTCTTGCTCTGTTCCAGCAATTTAGCACAGAAAGAGTTTTTATTATTCTTTTGATGCTTCATGCTGATACAAGACAGGGGTATTAGTGAAAGTACTACTTAAATAGCTGAAGTGATAGAAGCTGGTGGTTTCCATGTCAGGGGTGCAGCGACTCCACTGTGGGTTTTTACTCAAGGCTTTAAAAGAGCTATACTTTCTTCAAAATAGGTCTTGCACGCCATATAGCTATAGGTGTACAATTAAACTGAGAATGGATTCCCCACACTCCTGCCTTGACTGAAGTTCATTTATACATTACAGTTCTTAGGGGTGGAACATTGCTTGTTGAGGCTTGAGGGCATGCTTTACTTTTTTGTAATCCAATTTTTTTTGCTACTGTCTAGATGTGTTGGACTACTTGCACATGCAGCAGGAATGATGGAAGTTACATTTCAACAAATCTGGATAGTAACATGTTGGAGGTGCTCTTTTGCCTCTCATGTTACTGTGTATGCATATGTGCCCTCAAGTCACCTGTTGACTTATGACAACCCCATGGATTTTGTAGGGTTTTTTTAGGCAAAGAATAATCAGAGGTGGTTTTGGCAGTTCCTTCTTCTGAAATATAGACCACAGCACCTGGCATTCATTGGCAGTCTCCCATGCAAGTATTAACCAGAGGCCAACCCAGTTTAGCTACCAAGATCTGACAGGATCTGATGCCTTTAGTGAGGTGGTTCTCAACCTGTGGGTCGTGACCCCTTTGGGAGTTGAATGACACTTTCACGGAAGTCATCCAAGACCATTGGAAAACAGTAGTATAATTGCAATTATGAAGTAGCAATGAAAATAAATTTTGTTGAGGATCACCACAATATGAGGAACTGTATTAAAAGGGTTGTGGCATTAGGAAGGTTGAGAACCACTACTTTGGTGGATTTAGACTCCTGTTGTTGTTTTTCTCCCATGTCCAGACTTTTGTTAATCCTTCCTCAGCTTTCTTTGGGGATATAGAGGTATGAGGATGGTGAGGTGAGCAATGTAGCAGTAGTTCATATCTGGTGGATTGCATATACTTCCCTGGCACATGTTAGGAAATACAGAGGTATGCCTATGGAACTGTATAAAAGGGAGAAGAATGTGAAGCTTCCAGCAATATGCTAGCATGAAATCTCTTTGGTATTTGGAGTACTTCAGGTAGGATGTGATATCAGAATCCAAATATCATGTGCCCTCTGAAGTAAGGACCCCAAAGTAGAAGGGAAGGTCATCTCTAACAGATAGCATTTTCAGGTGGCTTGTGATGTAACATATAGGTACCATGTGAAAGTAATTAAAAAAAAAATTCTTAGATCAATATTTGTCCATCCTTAGAAAAGAGATGTTGCAGGAAAATATAGCCTGGATCTTCAAAGAAAGTGTGTAAAACTTTCATGAAGGACTGGAGCTCTTATGCCATATTCCAAGCAGTGGATTTCTGCAGAAAATCAATCAATTCAAAATTTGTTCCTCTTTCCATCCTCTATCATTCATTGCAATTTTACTTATTCGATTTAGCAATGGCCTTGGTATTTGCATACTTGTGCATTTCTTCTCTCACAGTAACACTGAAAATTAGTTTTATCATCTTATATTTGTAGAACACAGTCATTCAAATCTGATAGCACTGAATAGTTTGATTCAAACTGTGATGGTAGTCAAAGTCCATGGAAATCATTTATATAATAGATGTCCAAAATCCTATTATTCTTATCAATTCCTCCTCTGCTCCTCCTTGTGTACTACTTCCCAGAAGGAATTTCTCTTTTTCAAAATTAATGACTGTGTGTGTGTTAGCTGCCTTCAGGATGGCCTCAATGTATGGTGACCCTATGAATGAGATATTTCCAAGACACCCTGTCCTCAATAGCCCTGTGGTCTTGTAGACACAGGGCTGTGATTTCCTTGATTTAGTCTATCCACCTGCAACATGATCTTCCTTTTTTTTTATGGCTGCCTTATACTTATCCTAACATTATGGTCTTTTCTAGTCATGCCTTCTCATGATATGACCAAAATACAAGTCTCAATTTAGTCATTTTGGCTTCTAGGGCAATTTCAGGCTTGATTTGTTCTTGTTGTTAACTGTCTCAAGACCACCTTGACTCATGGTGACCCTATGAATGAGACTTCTCCAATACTTCTTCCAGTGGCCTCTCTGACTGAGTCCATGCATCTGGCATGTGGTCTCCCTCTCTTTTTGTTTCCTTCTGCCTTGCCTAACTAGCATTAATGTTTTTCTCTGATGAATCATGCCATCTCATGATGTGGCCAAAATACAACTGCCTCAGTTTAGTCATCCTGATTTCCAGGGATAGTGTGGGCTTGATCTGTTCAAGAAACCATTTGTTTGTCTTCTTGGCTATCCATGGTATCCTCAGAACTCTTCTCCAACCCAACGTCTCACGTAAAGAAATTAGCAATATTAACTTTTAGGATATATAAAAATATTATTAAATCTAAATTTCTGTTAGATTTCTTCACAGTCCAGCTCTCACATCCATAGATGGTGATGGGGAACACGATGGGCCCATTTATTTATTTATTGTTCTAGGACTCATTTATTTATCATTTTAGCAGTCCACAGTATCCACAGAACTCTTCTCCAACAAAACATCTCAAATGAGTTGATTTTCTTCCTATCAATGGTTCAATAAATAAATAAATAAATAAATAAAACAAATGGGTACATGCTATGTTAGAGCCAATACATAATTTGGCTTATAATGTAGTCTCTTGGTGGAATGGTGGCTTTTCAAGTGAAACGGTGAGTCTGTATTTTGCAGCTGTCAAATGTTCATTTGTGTTGCTTTTAAAAGAGCCATTTCTCACCCAACATACTTAACTGCATACTGTATACTAACCTCAAGGAATGAACCTGCAAAGTTCTGAATTAATAGATGTCGACTGACCTCTTGTACCTGTGTTCAGTGGGGCCTGCTCGGCTAGAGAAAACATATTTATAATTTGGCACCAATAGCTGCTATTTTGCTTCTAGCAACAGGCCTTCCACCTCATTTATTTGGTAATAAGTTTGGAGCCTAAGTGTTTATAGCCTTTAGGAATTTCCTTTAATCCTTCTCATTTAACTACTTAAGGTAAAAGCAACACTTTTTCATCTGCATGCCTTCATTTCCTTTCTGAACAGCATGATGCACCTAATGTTCTGTCTGCCCATCATAATTGTTAGTACTGTGTCTTTGCTACCTTGGTCAATCATGCCTTTCCTCACCCTCTAGTACAGGGGTTGGCAAACCCTGGCCTGCGGGCAGGATGCGACCCGCGGAGGCGGCAGGACCGGCCCCAGCCCGGTCCTGCCGCCGCCGCCGCCACCACCGCCTCCTCCTCCTCCACCTGGGCTGCGCGACCACGCTGCCCTCCTCCTCCTCCACCGCGCAGAGGAGGAAGAGGAGGGCTGCGTGGCCTGGGGCAGTGGAGTCAAAGGGGGAAGCCCCACGCCGCCCTCCTCGCCTCCCTGCGCGGGCCCGCGTCGCCCTCCCTGCCTCCCAGCGCCACCCACCTCCTTCTTCTCTGCCTCCTCTGCCCCGCCCCCAGGCCACGCGGTGCATGGAGGAGGGGGGAGGAGGAAGAGGAAGAGGGGGAGGAGGAGAATAAAGGAGGAAGAGGGGGGGAGCAGAAGGAGGAGGAGGAAGAGGAGGAGGGGGGAGCAGAAGGAGGAAGAGGAGGAAGAGGAGGAGGGGGGAGCAGGAGGAAGAGGAGGAAGAGGAGGAAGGAAGAGGTGGTGAGTGTCCAGAGGCCTCAAAGTTTTTTTAAATTTTATTTTGGGTGCTTTTAATGCTAACAAGTATCCCTTGTTTTACAGTGATAGTGCGATGATGATGATGATGATGATGATGATGATGATGATGATGATGATATAAGTCAACTTCTGAGGCATGCAGGCACTGTTTCTTAAGCTGAGAGAGTGTCACCTTCCAAAGTGTGTTTTGGGTGCTTTTAATGCTAACAAGTCTCCCTTGTTTTGACAGTGATAGTGTGATGATGATGATGATGATGATGATGATGATGATGATGATATGAGTCAGCTTGAGAGGCATGCACGCACTGTTTCTGAAGCCAAGAGAGTGTGACTTTCCAAAAGTGCCTTTTCTGTGTGTTTTTGGTTCTTTAATGGTATTGATATCAGAAAGCCTCTGAGGCAAGGCCAATGTAAATTGCTGTGATTTTTACAAACTCATGCGCAGTGAAGAAAAACCAAAGTCCCTTGACCAAGTACACACTTCTGAGAAGTACACTTGGTGCAAGAACTGTGAAACCACCTTGACATGTTTAATATGCATAGCCATGTGAACCCATGTTCAGTGTGAAACCCAAAGAGTTTGGTTATGCAATAAGCCTTTGAAATATGCAAGAGGCCATCTTAAGTAAAGCCATGTTCAATGCCCAAATGTGCTGTTTGGAATGGGGGGAGGGGGGGGGGTTGGCCAGAAAGGGAAGTACATTTCTGCCATCTGTCTAGGAATAATGCCCAAATGTCCTCCATTTTGATCTTGCCTAAGAAACATGCATTGATATTAACATTTTTTAAAAAAATCATCAAATTTTTGGCATGTCCTCCATTTTTAAAAAATGTGTTCTACATTTGAAAATGTTGTCCTATATTATTTAATTATTTAATTATTTATCCCCCCCCCTCGTTGTCTGGGGGACACCAACCCGGCCCCCGGCTCAAAAAGGTTGCCTACCCCTGCTCTAGTACAGTGGTTCTCAATATCTGGCCCTCCAGACATTTTAGATTTTCGCTCCCAGTATTCCCAAGCATTGGCCAAGCTGGCTGAGGTTTCAAGGAGTTGAAATCCAAAACACCAGCGTTTGAGAACTACTGTTTTAATACACAATCGCATTTCAGAGAGCAACAAAGTTACTTGTTGACTTATAATGACTCCATGGATTTCATAGGGTTTTCATAGGAAGGAATACACAGAGATAGTTTTGCCAGTTCCTTCTTCTGAAATATAGCCTACAGCATCTGGTATTCATTGGAGGTTCCCCATCCAAGTACTAACCAGGGTTGACCCTGTGTAGCTTCCAATATCAGACAGAGTCTGGTACCTTTAGGGTATTTATTTATTTATTGGATTTATATCCCACCTTTCTCCTAAAATATGATTCAAGGCACCTTAATATAGCCAATACAGATCAGCAAATATGGATCAGTAATTAGAAAATCAAAAAGGTCATAGTGTCTATATTCAGATAAACGTGTGTTTATCAGGGTTCCAAATGTTATTGGATTGCAGCTCCTAGCAGCCCTAGCCATTATGGCCAGTGGTGAGAAATGCTGGGAGTTACAGTCCAACAATATCTGGAGGGCAACATGATTCCCATCCCTGTTATATAGGATTTATTTTATTTATTCATAAGAACATTTATCCACCATCTTGGTGGAAGGAAAATGCTCACAACATGCGACAAATGGGGGGGGAAAAGACAACAAAGTAAAACAAACAAAAAGAAATAAAAATAAGAAGCAACACTGAAGCAAGAGAAAATAAATCTTGAGTGATATTTGAATGTGGCTTTATTATTAGTCTACTTAATTAATTATTTCTGTATTTCTTTTTAAAAGGTGAATCTTGCCCACAGCAGTTCAGCATAAAACATGAAAGAAAGTTAATTAAAGGAACATAAAACATCTTAAAGAAATGCAACAATAAAAAGCACATTATAAAAGACAACCCTGTTCTCCATTAAATGCAGCCTGAAACAACAAGGTCTTTAAGGCCCATTTAAAAACATTTAGGGAGAGTGCCTTGCAGACATTGCTTACTCAATTGTTTAGCATTTTGATTTGATTTAAGAAGGAAGATCCAAGGCCACTTGCAACATCATTGAATACTTAAAACACAATGAGTTTCAAAATTAGTGGTCAAAGAACCATTTTTCTGGCACCAGGACCGTTTTTGTGCTCCCCAGACCCTCATGTTGGGGGACGGTTTAACATGTCCCCAAATAGGGAATATGGGGGTTGAAAAATATTCCTTTAAATAATTGTGAAAATATTTTGATTGATAGGTTGTATCATAATCTGTGGGACTGCCATAGAATGCTGAGTCAAAGCATATGGCATAATCTGCACCAGATTATGATTGACAACCAATACTGTATATAAATGGTCAGGTGACAGGTCACATGTTGATTGTTGGATTGGTGTGGGTTAGTCTGGTTGGATGGCTTGTGGTTTGGATTGAACTGAAGATGTAAACTGATGTACTGCAGATGGAGAAGTTGATGGGAGTTGGCAAAGAGAGTTTGTAAATATTTGTATATATTGAAAATCAAGATAAAGCAACTCCAAGGACTTGGATGAAATCAACAGTGTCTGTGAGTTATTTTTTCAGCATGGAAAGTGGTCAGTGCATTGCCAGTACCTATATCTGGACCTTTTTGCTTCCATACTCTGCTATGTTATTGAGCTGCAATTGAGTGTGTCATTTTCAGAGTGTGCTGAAAGGTGGCTCCTGGAAATGACAGTGAGTTTCTTAGAGAGCCAACAGTGGGGGCATTTTCATCATACTTTATCCCCCAATAAAGGCCCAAGAGAGGCCTTTTCTTGAAACACAAAATGAATAGAAGTGACCTGCTCACTTTCTGTTGTTAAAATAAGCATCTCTTGTGCATAAAAAATGGCAACAATATCACACATGGCACTTAGAGGGTGTTTGGAGCATTTGGGGGCAATTTTTCTAACATTTTTTGTAGGGTGGTGTGGTGGGTGTGCGGCCCTCCAAGACCTAATGTGTTCCCCCTACCCTTCTACAGTTGTCCACTTCTGGCTTAAATTCTGTTCTTAGTCCCAGCTGGAATAGAGCCACTGAATCAATTGTTTCATGGCAAGTCAACATCCAGGTAAACACCATCAAAGAGACTGATCTATTCTAGTTGGCACTAACAACAGGATCCAGATAATAAACAAACAAACAAACAAACAAACAAACTGGTAGATTAAATCCTTTAAAAAACTCAAGAACAGAGAAATAGTCATGGGAAAGAGACCCAGTAACTAAGCTGTCATGTTGTTTGGGGTTATCTTGATCACAGAACATGTAAAGTCATGAAGGTTATGGGGACCATCTTGAATTTGGGCCTCAGCAATCCTCTTTTTGACAACGGGAATGAGGGATAATGGCTGGCATCCTATTATGAAGTACATTTTCTTCATAGGTATTCTTTCTATCATGCCTTGGAGTGAGATACAGGGAATCAGTGCAGCCTTCTAGGTCCAATGGGCCACTGGGGTTTGGTTCCAGGGCACCTCATGGATAACCAAATCCGTGAATGCTCAAGTCCCATTATATACAATCTGTAGATGCTCACATCCTGTTATATACAATGGCACAGTAAAATGGTGTACCTTATATAAAATGGCAAAATCAAGATTTGCTTTTAGGATTTAAAAAAAATATATTTTCAAGGTTTGGATGGTCGAAGTGATGGATGTACAATCCGTGGATATGGAGGGCTATCTGTGCTGTTAGGACTGCAGCTCCCAGCATTTCTCACAATTTTCTGTACTGACTAGGACGGATGGGAGCTGCCACTTTTTTCGCCTTTTACTTCTGCTTGTTCACTCTTTGTGACAGTTTTATGGTTAGCACAAATGCTACCTTACTGCCCCTACTGGAATAAACTAGATGGGATTTATAAATGGGTGTCTGTTTAATGAGAACTGCAAAAGATTGCCCAGATATTACCATCTTTCCATAAGCTAAAAGGCACCGAGAGAAATACCCAGAAAGCTGTTTATTTTCATTGCTACCTTCATGTTAAAATTAAATGGATGCAATTTCTTTTCGCAAGCTTAGAAAACTGAAAAACAGGGAAAATACTGAACAATCTTCTTGCTGCAAATATCATGTTAAGTACCTACAATTTTATCAGGCTGTTTAAAAATAAAGTGGCAAGTTTGATATAGGATACTCACATTTCACGTAGGCTACAATTATTATTTTTTATTATAGTCTCTGAGTTTTACCAGCTGTTCTAAGAGTGACATACCTTACATGTCATGTGCTCTTCTTCTCTGAACAATAAAGTTGCAGCGTGAACCACTATAAATTCTGCTCCATGTTATAAGACAGTATTGGAGGTTTTACAATACCAGCATATTTACTAGTTTAAGCCTGTGAAGTAAATGGCTAGCTGGATAGCATTAGTAATTTCTAAAGAAAAAAAAAGGGGATCTGTTTTCCAAAGGGAAAGAGTGCACATCCTCCCATAAATATACCACCACAATGATAAAAAAGGAATTACAGATAAAGGTAAAATTGCTAACCAAGGCTGGCTAAAAGGCGCACATAAGTACCTCATTGCAACAGTACCACTGGCTGCCAGTCCATTTCTTTTCACAGTTCAAAGGACTAGTTATCATCTAAAAAGCACTATACAGTTCAAGTCCAGGTTATCTGAAGGATCAAATTCTTCCACGTAAACCTCCACATGTTTTGCAGTCTTCTGGGGAGGCCCTTTTGCCTTTCTCACATTACTTTATTTTTTGAATGCTGTCAATTTAAACTATGTTTTTCTTTAATTGTTGTAAGTTGCCTTGAGCCTGGGGGGAAAGGATGCAATATAAGTAAATATAAATGAATACTCAGGCCCGAGACAGACAGGCCAAAAGTGGTGTGCCGCCGCTGATACTAGAGTTCCGGAGAGTGCAGCAACCCCACGCTCCAGAACCCTAGCACGTCACGGTGGTGGCCTAATGGCAGCCTCCTGTCCATACGGGGGTTGCCATCTTGATGTAAGTGACATGCAGTGTACAGACGTCGCTGTGGGTCGTTTACATCACCGGTGTGCCAATGGTGCAACTCATGATGTGAGCCGGGCACCTTAGAAAGAACCTGCTTTTCTCCAGTTCTTTTTATTCCGGAGGGATGCTGCATGCTTTGGCTGCTGCGGCATCTCTCCGGAAGAAAAATGGATGCCTCCAGGTCACCTTTTCGGGGTGGTATGTACTGCGCCTCAGTTATTTTAGCTGATATCATACACTGGCGACTTAGATACACACATATAAGTACATTGGCCCTTCCTATACGTGGGGAATTCATTCTGGAACCTCCCCCCCCCTATGTGTGGGAAAAACTGGCTATGCTGGAATCCTATGGATTGCTTTGGCGGTGTGCTCCCATGTGCAGTGGCCTGCACACACCTGTGACGCCTGTGCCATTTTGTCCACTGGGGCTTGCCGTCCACATGAGGTCATGTCTGCGGATAGTAAGTTTGCACATAGCGTGGGCAGATGTAAATACATGTAACTAAGTCATGTTTCTTGCCACCCCCACCCCCAGCCCACCTTAACAGTCAGGAGCCACATTAAGTGAAGGAGGTCTGTTTAATTGCTGGTCAGGGTGCAAGGAGGATGACATTTTCAGCCCTCACCCATCAGCAAGCAAGGCTTCGAAAAAGAATTGTGGCAGAGGTCCTACTTCTGATTGTCTCAGCCTTGGTTGCTGCAGGAAGGGGTGGAAATGTCATCCTCTTTGTACCCTGCTCAGCAGACCTCCTTCTGGTTTCTGTTTCTTAAGGTGGAAGGTAGGCATCCATTTAGTCTTACTGAATATGGAACAGTAACAGAACTGTAACTCTACATTACCAATGCATAACTGCAGGACAGAATACCACTTAACAACAACAACAATTCACACACTCAACTGTGGAAATCATTGTCATGGCATGTGGTGATGGTTGCCAACTTGGATCAACTGAAAAGGGGTTGAATAAATTTATAGAGGATGAGGCTATCAATAACTGCAATGTAGGATATGCATGGTCATGGAAACCCACTAGATGACCTTGGACAAGTCACGCTCTCTCAGTCCCAGAGTGAGGTGTAGACAACCCCCCTCTGAACAAATCTTGCCAAGAAAACTCTGTAATAGGTTCAACTTAGGGTCACTATAAGTTGGAAATGACGTGAAGGCACACAACAACAAGGACATCCATTTGTCACCTCCAGCATCAGAGGCAGTTGCTGTGAAGTGGAAATGGAGGATACCATTGCAGTGATGACCTGCTGATGGGCTTCCAGTAGGCACCTGGTTGGCCACTGTGTGAACAAAACATTGGACTAAATAGATCTTTTGTCTGACCCATCAAAGCTCTTCTCATTCTTATAGGGTAATAACCTACAAACGTAAGCACACCTTTTGTGTTGCTACATAGGTAGTTTTGCAAGCTACACATCAATTTCAGTACACACATGGAAAATAGCATATATATGAGCTTTCCAGCTCCTTTCAGCTAAGGGGACAACTTCATGTTTGAAAAGAGAATCATGTGTAGAGAAACTCTATAATGGAGACAGTTGAACAGAGAATTCCTGCTGATTCCTTCAGAAACATGCAAGTCAATTGTGTAATGAAATCAAATTAACCAGAAACAGCTTCTGGGCTAGTTAATTTCATTCTTTTTCATCAAAACAAATGGGTAACGGATTAAAAACAGCATACAAAAGCTACCTCTCTCCCTTCCCACCTTTTCCTGTCAACAGGTTTAAGTTCAGAAAGCCCAGCTGGAGATACGTAGGAAAAAAATATGTTTCTTTTCCATTCTAAAAGGTGTATGAAGTTCCAAATCTATCTAGCTTGGGTTGTGTCTTCAGTGCCAATTATTTCCCATTTAGCCTACATATAAAAGATTCAAATACATGCAAAACAAAAAGGTAAAAATGATTTGCATCCACAATTAGATAGCAATCAAGGGTAATTGTAAAAGGGCTGACTTTCTGTAAACATAAGGGGGAAAACCCTTTGAAATTCAAATGCACTTTAATTGATCCCTCTTCCTAGAATTCATGTTTGCCTATTGCCTCTCTCCCCATTACCTCTGCTTAAGCTGCTTTCCAAACAAGATTATTATGTTAGAGAGTATGTCAGAGAAAGGAGGTGGAAAAACCTGCCATGCTGATTTGGTTTTATTTGTTCAAGATCTTGAATTAAGACCCTTTCTTGAGGGGAGGGGAGAGGATGTGGATCAAGGGCTTGTTGGTTCATAGTGTGAAGTGTATTTATGAAGCTGGGTTCATTTTACTATGCAGCCAAAGGTGTAAACTGAAATTAAAATACACTGGAGTGGTTGGCCCAGAAGAACCGGCAGCAAATGCAACAGACTTTTCTTTTGTTAACTGGACAAATTGCTTGGTAACTGGAGAAATAATTTTACTTATGGCTTCTGATACAGTCCTGGAAGAGAGGAAAGAAGTTTAGAAAATGGAAAGAGGAAGGGATTCTTTATTATCTGTAACTGGTTTTATTATTCGTAACAGATTTTATTATCTGATTTTATTATCTGTAACAGGATTTTCCTGTTCTTTAAAAGCTGTGGGAGAAGTCCAGATCGGGTACAAGATGCCTACTGCCCGGGCACGGGGGTGTGTAATAAAATCTGCCTATTTAAGTTTACATCGCACATCTAGCATGGGAGGAAAGGCGGTGCAATATTCTCCTTATTTTATTTATTTGATTATGAATCTGCCTTTCTTCCAAGGATGGTAGTCATGGCAGCTTACAGGTAAAACAGAACCCCCTCACCACAATTATATAGTTGTTAGAACATTTGTAATTATTGTTGCAGAGATTAGGCCTGGCTGGGAAGAATTTTAAATAGGGTTACTAGAAAAGAGATATCCAAGGTCTTGAGATTTCAGGCAAAAACTTAGACCTAGTGGTTGCCCCTTGTGATGTCACAGAAGGCAGGCCCTGGTGATGTCATAAGGATGGTGTGAGAAAGGGGCAGCCACTGATGATATCATTAAATATATTAAGCCACTCAGTCAATCACTTATTGTATTTGACTAAAAGCCAGTTTCCCCCCCACGTATTGCATGTTTTTGCTTGTTTTGCATGTAAAGGTAAAGGTAGTCCTTTGACATGAATGTCTAGTCACAACTGACTGTTGGGGATGGTGCTCATCTCCATTACTAAGCTGAAGAGCCAGCGTTGTCTGAAGATGGCTCCAGTGACCATGTGGCTAGCATGACCGCACCAAATGCTGTTACCTTCCCACTGAAGTGGTATCTTATCTACTTGCATTTGCATGCTTTCGAACTGCTAGGTTGGCAGAAATGGGACTAATGATAGGAGCTCACCCCATCATGCAGCACTTGGGCCTTGAACTGCCAATCTTCTGACCTTCCCATAGACAGAATTGGCATCTTAATCACTTAGCCACCACATCGCTTGTAGTTGTATGTATATGTAAGTGTGTGTGTGTGTGTGTGTAGAGAGAGAGAAGGATGGAGAGAGAGAGAGAGTACATCCATAACAAAAAAATAAATAAAATAAAATCAGAGTAATGACTCCCTTGCACAGTCTATAGCAATATCTTTCAAATAACTAGCAAGAATACTTTTCAGCAGCCTTAGCAAATAAAGCTGTTTTCTGTGTGACATATGGATCACTGTCTGACAGTAGCCAGCATAGTTTCAAGTAAGAGCTCTCACCCAATAAGGAAGACAAAATCTGTCCCAAGAATCTCTCCTTAGGATTTTTGATAAAGCTGGTAGTAGAGTAAACAGCACAAAATATCTTCTCCCTCTCCCATGCCACAAATGCAGATCCTTAAATTTCTCGGCATGTTTCTACATCTGACATCCAAAACATATATTGGCCTAGTTTGGAAATGTAGTTCTGTAAATGCAATTCTCAGAAGGGCAAAGGTAAGCATCAAGCACAGTAACACAGAGTATGCTATTTAAAAAAGAAAAAAAGAAAAAGAAAAAGAAAAAAAAGGGCCAAGTCTTACAAATAAGAAACATACATACACACCTCAAGACAGTGTTCTCACCCTAAGGATCAGAGAAGAGGGCCAGGCCTTGAGAGCTGGAATCCCTAATTTTAAACCTTGAAAAGATTGATAAAAAACGGTGGCCTGATAACAATTACCACAAAAGCAGTGAATCCATCCCTAGGTGCTATGGCTTTTCCTGCTGTGTTGTTCTTGGTTGCACAGGAGCCATCCAGGGCTTGCCTTCTCTTTGCAACAAAAGTTCCACACTGAGAGAGCCCCTCCATACAACCTGGAGGAACAGTCATAAAGTGGAGTGTGGAGTCACTTTTTCTGCAGGATCAAATCTACTGGCTGCTCCTCTTATGAATGGCGTGATGATCCCGCCTGTCTTTCCTGTGCTATTTATTAGGTTTCCTGTTCTCCTCCCATCCCTGATTTTCTTGTGTCACTGCTTTGAAGAGTGCAAATACATTGTGTCTCTAGGGGTGGACAGCTTGCAGCCTTCCAGAGGTGTGCGTGGATTGCACTGAATGTTGCCTTAGACAAGGACTGCTAAAAATTCTTCACGATTGTCAATACTAAAGAAGTGTGTTTACATGTCAGGACTTTGTAATTTTAATCAGTAGTGTGTCTTTCACTGGAATCTTGTTCATTATTCCTACCCAGCAGAGACTCATTCAATTAAGGCAGGGGTAGGCAACCTTTTTGAGCCGGGGGCCGGGTTGGTGTCCCTCAGGCGACTGGGGGGCCGAAGCCAGGGGGTGGAGCTTCAACTTTCTGGGGACGGGGCAACGTGCGGGGGGTGGAGCTTCCACCCTCTTGGGCGGGGCCATGTGCCAGGGGCGGAGCTTCCACCGTCCGGGGGCCAGGCCTCCCCATCTTTGCTGGCCCCTGACGGGGCCCCAGGCCCCGTCAGAGACCAGCAAAAAAGCTGGTGGGGGCCCGCCAGCGCTGGAGGGCCCCCTGGAGGGCCCAGCGACGCACCGGGCCTCCCAGAGCCCCCTGCCCGTCAGAGCCCTCCTGGAGTGCCCCAGCATGGGAAAGGGACCCCAGGAGGCCCCCTGCCGCCTCGGAGCCCTCCTGGAGGGCCCCAGGACGGCAAAGGGCCCCCCAGCGGCCCCCTACCACCCCGGAGCCCTCCTGGAGGGCTCAAGGGATGGCAAAGGGCCCCCAGGGGCCCCCTCCGCCCTCGGAGACCTCCTGGAGGGCCCCAGGGGCGGCAGCAGGCCCCCAGCGGCCCCTCCGCCCTCGGAGCGCTCTTGGTGGGCCCCGGGGGCGGCCAGCGGGTCCCCAGAGGACTCCTGCCACCCTCGGAGCCCTCTGGAGGGCCCCAGGGACGGCAGGCAGCTGGCCCCCCAGAGGCCTCCTGCCACCCTCGGAGCCCTCCTGCAGGGCCCCAGGCATGGCAAAGGGCCCGCCAGGAGGCCCCCTGCCGCCCTCAAGCCCTCCTGTGGGCCCCAGGGATGGAGCGGGCCCCCCAGAGGCCTCCTGCCGCCCTCGGAGCCCTCCTGGAGGCCGCCGGGGCGGCCTCAGGCCCCCAGGAGGCCCCCTGCCGCCCTCAGAGCGTTTCTGGGCCCAGGGACGGCAGCGGGCCCCCCAGAGGCCTCCTGCCGCCCTCGGAGCCCCCTGGAGGGCCCCCGGACGGCGCAGGGCCCCCAGGAGGTCCCTGCCGCCCTCGAGCGCTCCTGGGAGGGCCCCAGGGACGGCAAAGGCCCCCCAGAGGCCCCCTACGCCCTCGGAGCCCTTCTGGAGGGCCCCAGGGATGGCAAGGGCCCCCCAGGAGGCCCCCTGCCGCCTCGGAGCCTCCTGGAGGCCCCAGGGGCGGCACAGGCCCCCAGAGGCCCCCTGCCACCTCAGAGCGCTCCTGGTGGGCCCCAGGGGACGGTTAGCGGGCCCCCAGAGGCCTCCTGCCGCCCTCGGAGCGCTCCTGTGGGCCCCAGGGACTGCAGCGGGCCCCCCATAGGCCTCCTGCGCCCTCGGAGCCCTCCTGAAGGGCCCCAGGGATGGCAAAGGGCCCCCAGGAGGCCCCCTGCTGCCCTCAGAGCGCTCCTGGTGGGCCCCGGGCGGCAGCTGGCCCCCCCAGAGGCCTCCTGCCGCCCTCGGAGCACTCCTGGAGGGCCCCAGAGATGGCAAAGGCCCCCAGGAGGCCGCCTGCTGCCCTCAGAGCTATGGAGGGCCCAGGGGCGCAGCGGGCCCCCAGGAGGCCCCCTGCCGCCCTTGGAGCGCTCCTGGAGGGCCCCAGGGACGGCAGGGGCCTCCTAAAGGCCCGCCGCCGCTGCGCCACGGCTGCCCATCGCGGCTTTTCGCCGCTCTGGGCGCCGCCATTTTGGGCGAAAAAATGGCGGCGCCATAGCCCCAGAGGCGCTATGGGCGCCGCCATTTTTTGCCCAAAATGGCGGCGAGTCTTGCGCGACGGTCGCGTGAGATTCGCCGCCATTTTGATCGGGCGGCGCCCAGAGCGGCGAAGAGCCGTTACGGGCGGCTGCCGCGGCGGTGGCAGTGGCAGCAACAGCACCCGGGGGCCAGGCGGCAGGCCTCCGCAGGCCGCATCCGGCCCGTGGGCCGGAGGTTGCCAACCCCTGAATTAAGGGATGGAAGGTACATGAACTTGTAAGTAAATCCATCTGATTCAAAGAATCTACTCTAACTGGGACTAACAAGAGGATTTAGGGCATTTTATTTTTTTTATCACTATGGTTAGAATCCTATATTAGTTTCCGCTAGAGTAAGTTCATTGAATCTGTGGGATTTACCTGTGTGTTAACTCCCCATTCAAAGCTTGGTTGAATGGGTCTGCTCTAATTGGGGCTGATCAACAGGATTCAGGCCAATATTTCTGTTGGGTCCTCTTGCAAGAGTTGTTGTTAACCCCCCTTGAGTGAACTTTGACTCATGGTGACCCTGGGGATAAGACATCTCAACCCATCAGCTCAGGTCTTGCAGGCCCAGGCCAATTTCTTCCTTGATTGAGCCTAACCATCCGACATGTGCTTTTCCTCTCTTTCTACTGCCTTCTGCCTTCCCTAGTATCATTGTCTTTTCCAGTGATTCATTTTTCCTCATGATGTGGCCAAAGTAAAGCAGCCTCAATTTACTTATCTTGGTTTCTAGGGAGAGTACTGGCTGGATCTGTTCTAGAACCCATTTGTTTATCTTCTTGGGGTGACTTCTTGTAGATCCTCCATGGTCGTCATCGTCGTCATCATCATCATCATCATCATTTTTTTTAATGTTCAGGATTAATTCATCTTTGACACTTACCTCCTTGACTGTCTTCAGCAATTGTTCCAGACTTTTGTTTGTTTGATTCTGCAAGAGGCTCTGGATCAAAATGTGGTAGTGTAGTGGTTTGAGTGCTGGACCAGCTATAATAATAATAATAACATTTATTTATTTATTTATTTACATTTTCCTGCCTGTCCCAGATGGATCGAGGCAGGATTACAACCAATAAAAGCATACAACTTCTCAATACAATACAATACAATACAATTACAATGAAAGCTTACACTATCATCAGTTAACAATATCAGTACAATTATGCAATAGTCGAGGAGGTGGAACAATACTTCTTACACAAGGTCAGGTGGATAGGCTCGCTGGAAGAGATCCATCTTAACTGCCCTCTTGAATGCCACCAAGGAGGTAATAAGACGGATCTCCTCCGGAAGACCATTCCACTATTTAGGAGCAGCTGCAGTGAAGGCTCTTTGGGAAGTCGTTGATAATCTAGTCATATGTTGTTCTAACAAATTCTTCCCAGTTATTCTGAGAGTGCAGGGCGGATTATGTAGGGAGAGGCGTTCCTGCAGGTAACTCAGGCCCAAGCCATGTAGGGCTTTAAGGTAATAACCAACACCTTGTACTGTGCCCAGAAGCTGATTAGCAGCCAGTGAAGTGGTTTTAAGACAGGTGTTGTATGGTCAAACTTGGAAGAACCAGTGACCACTGAGGAGTGAAATGGGTGGTTGAACATGGCCCAGTCATTTTGTTTCAGTTTGAATTATATTACAAGGTCACTGTGGGGATAATGTAGGAAGAAGGAGAACCAGACACCTCAAGGGTGCCTTGTATTCCTTAGAGGAAAGGCAGGATATATGTGTAGTGAAAAATAATAACAAACAGCTGATAAATTAATTGTGCCTTTGAGCATCAAACTACAGATTACATTAAAGTTACAGCTAGTGGGAATATCTCCTCCATCTCCTACCACCAGACCTTGTCTTGACTGATTTCAGAAGCTAAGTAGTGTTGATTCTGATTAATATTTTTGAATGAGAAATGACTGGTAAATCCCAGGGCTCTCTATATGTTGGTGTTTTTGTCATTAATATTGTTGTTTAATTATAAAAACCTTGAAAGGCATGGTAGGTAAGGCATAGGGCAGGGAATCAGGGTTAAAAGGGAGTGTGGAAGAGAGCGTGATGGCAGAAACACCCAGGTTCGCTATTGCAGAAATGTGTGATAATGGCTGCTCTCAAATCGGTATGTTTCCATTTTCATTACCTAATGCAATTGCAGAAGAATGGGGCTTATGTGGTTATGTCCTATGATTCTGTTTTCCAATGAAGCATTTTATGAGCACATTCTCTCCAAACCTCCTTACAAAACCAATCTTTTCCAAAAAGCGATTAATATACAAGCCAATTTGCTGGCTAATATTCCACATATTTTATTTCACTGCTGAACATTAATTGTTTGTAAATCAACAACAGCGGCTGTTCATTCTTGGGGTTGTCTTCTTGCCACACAGGCTTTACTAGGGACTAGTGAAATAGGGTTGCCATATCCCGCTGGGGGGGCGGGACAATCCCGGTTTGGGCGGTGCCGTCCCGGTCCTGGTCCAGTTTGGTGCCCAAACCGGGATGGCCCCGCCCACTGCGGCCACCTCAGCCCCCGCGGCGGCTCCAAGGCCTTGCTGAGGCCTGGGAGGGCTCTCCGCGGTCGGAGCTCCAGCCGCGGAGATGCTCCCTCCCAGGCCCCAGTGAGGCCTTGGAGGCGGCTCTGTGGTCGGAGCTCCGGCCGCAGAGTCCTCCAAGGCCTCCACGAGGCCAGGGAGGAGGAGGAGGCCGCTTCCCACCGCGGCGATCGCCGCGTTGAGGAGCAGCCTCCGCCTTCTTCCTGGCCTGGGAGCCAGGCCCAGGCTTGCTCCAAAGGTGGGGAGGAAGCGGAGACTGCTCCCATCGCGCGATCGCCACGATGGGAGCCGGCCTCTGCCTGCTTCCCGGCCTGGGAGCCGGCCCAGGCTTGCTCCAAAGCCGGGGAGGAAGCGGAGACTGCTCCCATCGCGGCGATCGCCACGATGGGAGCTGGCCTCCGCGTTCTTCCTGGCCTGGGAGCCGGCCCAGGCTTGCTCCAAAGCTGGGGAGGAAGAGGAGACTGCTCCCATCGCAGCGATCGCCACGATGGGAGCCGGTCTCTGCCTCCTTCCTGGTCTGGGAGGAAGCCTGGGCCGGCGATCGCGGAGCCCTGGAAGGCTTTGCTGGGGGCTTGGGAGACACTGTCTCCCAAGGCCCCAGTGAAGCCTTCAAGCGGCTCCGCGATCGCGGAGTCCTCCAAGGCCTCGCTGGGGCCTGCGAGACGCTGTCTCCCAGGCCCCAGCGAGGCATTGGACAATGTTTTAAAATGTAGGACCTTTTTTTTTTTAAATTTCCTGGCCAGGAATTTTTTTTTTTTAAAAAAAGGTCATACATTTTAAAACATTGTCCTACATTTGTCCTGGTTTGGAGGTCCTCGTGGATGGCAACCCTATAGTAAAAGAAACTGAAACAAATTTATGAAAGTGAACTCTATTTGTGACAATCAAATTATTCTGCCTTTTAAAATGTATTTATACCTTTATCCAGGCTGCCTCTCAAGCTATTATGTTACTGTGTCATCAAAATTTCATGCTCTATGAATATTTATTGTTTCTTATATTTAAAAACTTGGTCTCCATCTTATTATTTTCTTTAAAAAAATAGATTAAATTTTCATGAGGTTTTTCTCATGGAACTTTCTTTTTTTAATGGCATACTTTTGTTGCAGTCTGGTTTATGTTTGCATAATGCAAATAGATTCCTAACCATTCATATCCCTCCCCTCCTTGTTTGCAGAAGCTTTAATCTGTAGGCATTTAAAGCAGGTGGGTTTTTTTTTGGGGTATGCAAATATTCCAGATTAGTAACAGCAGTCGTGTTTATAAATTATTGTAGGGCTGGAGCAAAACATAAAAGTAATGCAAACATATATTAAATATGGAAGTTTGGCTGTTCCAAATATTATAAATTATGACGATTATAAAGTGTTTTCTGCTTCCTCTCAGTTGGTGTTTTGTAAAATGTAAGAACACAGGAAGAGGTCTGTTGGAAGAAGACAAATTTCCTTCTACTCCAACTTGCTCATGTATTGTCAAAAAGAGAAGGGCACACAGAGGATGCATAGCTGATTATTTTTTTTAAGGACAGATGGGTAAAGTGAAGCCCTGTATTGTTGTTCTTGAACTCCTTCACCAGTCCCCCATAGCCTTCTGACCCCTTTCTATTTTTTTAAAATGAATGCACCTGAAAAACCACAGCCAAAGCCCTCACAAAGATATGCAAACACACAATGTCTCCCAAACTCTCCTAAAACTATGGCTGCATCTGCATTACAGAAATGATGCACTTGGACATCAAATCCTTGGATTTGTAGTTTGTTGTGGCACCAAATGTCTCTGACAGAGAAGGCTAAATATCTCACAATCCCACAGCAAGGAGCCATGGCAGTTAAAGCGGTGTCAAACTGCACTAATTCTGCAGCATAGATGCAGCTTTTCTAACTCCTATCCATCCAATTATTCAGACTCTATAGTATGAGACAGCAATAGTAATAGCAATAAAGTACATTTGACCCCCCCCCCAACAAATGTTTAAAGCAGGCGTTTCTTCTGACTTGTTTTAAAGGGTTCCCCCCACCTCTGTGTTGCTGTGGAATTTTGGCAGTGTAATTTGCTGTGAAAGTTTGATCTTACAGTGATGGCAGATGTTGCCTACAGGGGGTCCTGGCAGTGAAGACTTGCCCTGCTCTAATCAGTGAGATTCGAACCAATGAGTGGAAATTGCAGAAAAGCACATTTTGGCTAAATGTCAGGAGAAAGTTTCTAATAGTGAAAGATGCTTAGCAGTGGAATAGACTACCTCTCTTTCTTTTGCTGTATTTAATGAGAAGCTGTCTGGCCATCTGTCCGATGTGTTGAAGCTGCATTACAGAGCCTGAACAAATAGAGAGTTGGATTACATAATTTCCAAAAGGCCTCTCCACTCCAGTTCTATGATTCTAGGACATTTTGGATTGTTCTGGTGCAGGGTGCTCATATTCCAGAGGGTGGCAAACTGGAACCTAACTTTGTCACAGGGCTGTTGAGAAGGTGGATGGATGGGTGATGTTTATTTTCCTCCTTGTTCATAATAATAGCTGCCATCCTGTTGTTGCTGTGTGCCTTCAAGTCGTTTCCAATTTATGGGGACCTATAATGGGGTTTTCTTGGCAAAGTTTTTCAGAGGAAGTTTGTCATCACTTTCCTCTGAGGCTGAGAGTGTGTGACTTGCTCAAGGTCTCCCAGTGGGTTTCATGGCCGAGCATGGAACTGAACCCTGGTCTCCAGAGTTGTAGTCCAGCATTCAGACCATAACACCACTCTGGCTCTTTGAACAGTTATGCATGCACAAGTTATACCTACACATTCATAAGTGTTTGGCATTCATATTTACAATTGTGACACTATTGCCTTGATCACAAATGTCCCCCCCCCCAAATGTACTTTCACAGCCAGTCACTGCACCAAGCAAGAAGGAATTGTGACAGAGGCTTCTGCTCCTCACAGCTAACTCACAGACAGGAGAGGACTGGGAACACCATTTTGCAATGTGCAAGTACCTGCAGAACAGACCTCCATTGCTCGGTGCAGCTGCTGGCTGTTAAGGTAGGTTTGTGGTGAGGAAACAACATGTAGCACTAAGTTTGTAATGCAAGATCTTGTACAACATTGCTAACTCTTTTATTGTGTTTGTCGTGTTGGCTGGCATGACAGATCAGGAGCAGAGTTCACCCTCTTCTGGGTTCAACCAATTAAAGCTAATGGAATAATAAAAGGGGTGTTGGGACTGGAGCTAAGGGGAAGTGAAAAGGAGGAAATAGCTTGTTGGCTAAGAAGTTGAGTTTGGGCAGTTGGAAGAAGATTGTTAACGTATTAACCCAAGAGAGTTCAGAGAAAGTGTGTGTGACATGAATGCATCAGAGAGAAATGAGAGATTCTACTACAGTTAGTTAGCAATCTTTGCATGCCTGTAGTCACTAATTGCTAGTATGCATGTTACTCTCTGGAAGTTGAAACAGAGCATATATTTATGGGATCTTCCTGTCCAGTTTCTCTACAGCAGTGGTGTCACTAGGGTTGGTTTCACTCCAGTGCAGCAACTCATTCTGTCACCACCAGGATGCCTGGCACACCCTCCAGCTACCCCCTTCCACCAGCCAGGGCATCTCTGCCATAGTGGAGGTGGAGTGCTGCCACTGCCAGGCAGTCCCTTTCATATCTGGCTGGGCTCCTGGCTGGGCAGGAAAGGAAGGAGAAGATCACCAGGTATGAAAAGGAGAATAAGATCATTTTCCTTTTCTGCCCAGCCAGCAGCTCCACCAGACCCAGAAGGGGCTACCATGTGGCAGCGGCACTGCTGCCCATCTGCAACTTCTGGTGGGGAAGGAATGCTGCTGCTGACCATCAGCCCTTTTTGGGTTTGGTGGGGCTCTTAGTTGGACCAGAGAGGCAGGAGTGGTGGCAGGGGTGGCCATGGAATCCTTTCCTTCTCCTTTTGCAGAAGGGGGGGGGGGTCCATGGCTACAACTGCTGCTGCTGTTGCTATCCCTATACCTATCCTAGCCTGGCCAGTAGCTCTGCCAGACCCAGAAAAAAAAGGAAATAAACAGACATAGAACACCTGGACTGACAACAGTACATGTGAAAAGGATCTAGAAGTCCTAGTAGACCACAAGTTGAACATGAGTCAACAAAGTGATGTGGCAGCTAAAAAGCCAATGAGATTCTAGGCTACATTAATAGAAGTATAGTGTCTGGATCAAGGGAAGTAATATTACCACTCTATTCTGCTTTGGTCAGGCCTCTCCTGGAATACTGTGTCCAGTTCTGGGCAACACAGTTCAAAAAGGATATTGACAAGCTGGAGCATGTTCAGAGGAAGGCAACCAAAATCGTGAAAGTTCTGGAAACTATGCCTTATGAGGATAGACTAGGCATACTTTTCCTGGAGCTAGGTATGCTCTTCCTGGAGAAGCAAAGGTTAAGAGGTGATATGATAGCCTTGTTTAAATATTGGAAAGGATGTCATATTGAGGATGGAGCAAGCTTGTTTTCTGTTTAACTTTAATAGTGCTAGTTGTTTATGTCACAACTATTACTGTTACATTCAGTGACATATGGGAATTGTGATCTATGACTAAATTAGTACAAAAATATTACTAAGGATTCTGTATGGGTGTGGTATGGGGGGAGGTCAGTTGGGGTGTGTATGTGACAACATGAGTTACCGCACCTGATGACACCAACCCTAGTGTTGCCATTGCTAAAAGCGATTCCACCTCAACATTAGGAAGAACGTCCTGACAGTAAGAGCTGTTTGACAGTGGAACACACTCTCTTGGAGTGTAGAGGAGTCTACTTCTTTAGAGGGTTTTAAACAGAAGCTGGATGGCCATCTGCAAGTGTGTTTTGATTGTGGATTCCTGTATGGCAGGAGGTTGGACTTGATGACCCTTGAGGTCCCTTCCAATTCTGTGATTCTGTGATTCCATGGAAGGGGCTGCTGGGTAGCAGCAGCAGCACCACAGCTCCACCAGCATTTGCAGCCACTGAACAACACAGACACACTGGCTGGTGGTTGGTGATGGCTGGGGTATGTGTCTTGGGATGGATGGTGAGTGACCATCCCACTAGGGTGTTTACCCCCCTCTAAGGTGACATCCAATGTGGAACACACCCCTGCACACCACTAGTTACACCTCTGTTCCACACAGGTGGTTTTGCCAGTTCTTTCCTTTGAAATACAACTTATAATATCTTTAGGGTCACCATAAATTGGAAATTACATGAGGGCACACAACAACAAACTGCCTTATGGCTCATAGGATGAAATAATGGCAACAGAAATATTTTAAATTGTCAGAGAAGTAAAAAAGAAAGTCTTATTTGGAACCAGAAAAATAGAAAAATAACTTGTTTAGCACTCTCTCTTTTTTGCTTCTGATCCAAGGATTATGGCTTCCCATAGAGTAGTTTTACCAACACGCTACACTTTTGCCGATACATATTTTATTCCTATGATTTGAAAGCTTCTGAAATGTCAGCCTTTAAAGAATTTTTTTTAAAAAAATATTATTGTAAAAGGAAAAGTCTGTGTGCAGAGGTTAGCTCTGATTTTAGGGTACAATGTTCTGATTTCTATTATGAAGTCTATTGTACCACTCGGCTCTTAGGCACATGGTTTGGCATGTCAATCAGCTTTATGAAGACTTATCTTCTTTCCTGAGCTGCCCAAAAACCTTTGAAATTGCTGGCTGTGAAAATGCCTCGCCCAAGGTAATAATCTAAGTAATAGACCAAAGCTTGGCATTCTTCTTTTAAAACCTAGAGTAATTTTCTCTGGCTCTGGGAAAATGACTTGTATTCTTAGGCCCTGAATGAAGATATATTCCAAATTTCTACCGAACTGAAATGTCAAAAGTTTCCCTGTCTCTTGGTGTGGTAAAATGGAGATTCTTGCAAAAGCTGGTCTCATTTTTACTTTAAAATGTAGTTGTTCCACCTGATGCCTTTACACAATATTTCAAAAGGCTGTAATGTATGGTGCTATTAGGTTACCAGGGCTTGCATGTGCTACTGATGGGCTCATTGTAGCTAGGGTTGCCATAAGGCAGGACCTCCAAACTGGGACAAATGTAGGGCAACATTTTCAAATGTAGGACATGTTTTTTAAAAATGGAGGACACATGAAAAAATTGATACTTTTTAAAAAAATGTTAATATAAATGCATGTTTCTTAGGCATGCTCAAAATGGAGGACATTTTGGCATTATTCCTAGACAGAAGGCTGAAATGTACTTCTCTTTCTGGCCAAACACCCCCCCCCCAATTCTACAAGAACATTTCCCACTCCCAAGCAGGCACAGCATTTGCAAGATCACAGGCAGACCCTTGTGCCATTGCAAACTACATTTCCCACTCCCAAGCAGGCACAGCATTTGCAAGATCACAGACAGACCCTTGTGCCATTGCAAACTACATTTCCCACTCCCAAGCAGGCACAGCATTTGCAAGACCACAGGCAGTCCTTTGTGCCATTGAAAACTACATTTCCCACTCCCAAGCAGGCATAGCATTTGCAAGACCACAGGCAGTCCCTTGTGCCATTGCAAACTACATTTCCCACTCCCAAGCCTTCTTAGCAATTCCCCCCTTCCTCCTTTTCCTTGCCCCCCTCCAACCCCCTCACCCCCTCTTTTTCCCAGGTATGTCTCAACTTAGGAGGGATTTATGGGACAGATCCAAAGCCTTTTTTCTTTTCTAATGGGGGCAAAGCCTTGAGAAGCCCTGGACCCCTGAGAAGAAGAGGAGGGGGGCTTAGAGAGAGGAAGAAAGAGAAAAATAAGATGAGGAGGGGGAAGAAAGGAAGAAAAAGGAGAGGAGGAAGAGGAGGGGAAGAGGAGGAGAAGAAAAAACACGGAACAATAATAAGAAGAGAAGGAGGAGAAAGAGAAAGGGGGAAGCAACTTGCCTGAATGTAAATTCCTCCCTGCATGGATGTTGCCCAAATAAGGAAGCAGAGGGCCAGTGTTGCCAACAAGCCTCGAAGATAATTCCCGGAAATGTCTGTCCAAAACCCGCTGAATCCCCCCCAGATCACACGGAATATTCAGTCACAAATCACGGAAAATTCCCATAATGTTAAAATGGCAGATGTTTTGCAAATAAACGTAAATATAATTGAATAAAAATAATTGTAACTTATTTCAACTCTCAAAATCACCATTGAACCAAACAAAGAATCTTTCAGTCCTTTTAAGATATTTATTTTGACATGAAGGAGTTTCAGGAAGCTTTGTGCCAAATAGAAATGTGTTCAGATGCAACCACACTGCAGAAATAAATCCAGTTTGAAACCCTTTTAGTTGCCCTGGCTCAGTACTAGGGAATCCTGGGAATTGTCTCTGGAGTCTGGAGTGAAGATGCAGCCTGAGTTGGGTCTAAGACACACTGCAGAAATAATCCAGTTTGTGACCGCTTTAACTCTCCTAGCTCAGTGCTAGGGAACCCTGGGAATTGTAGTTTTATGAGAAAGAGCTCTGGTGCCACAATAAACTACAGTTCCCAGGATTCCCTAGCACTGAGCCAGGAGAGTTAAAGCGGTCACAAATTGGATTATTTCTGCAGTGTTTTGGACCTTCGTTATTAGAAATGCTCAAGGTCCAATCCATACTGCAGAAATAATCCAGTTTGGGACCGCTTTAACTGCCCTGGCTCAGTGCTAGGGAACCCTGGGAATTGTAGTTTTGTGAGAAAGAGCTCTGGTGCCACAATGAACTACAATTCACATGCATCTGAGAAAATACGCTTAAGTCTAGGAAAGCTCATGCTGCCAACTTTTCTTTCAGTGAGACTCAAAAGTGCTACAAGATCTATCTCACTATCATCATCACCATTATTATTATCATTATTAAATCCAAATGCAGCTGAAGAAGTGGACTTAAATTGGCAACACTGATATCCTGTAGACTCATTCTCTGGGGCTGTGATCTGGAAGCGTGGAGGCAATTCCCTTGTCAAACCAGGGAATCCTGGGAATTGTAGTTTGTTGTGACATGTTGAAACACTGCTTTTACTGGCAGCCAGGGCTCCATGCATGGAATTCTGGGCTTGGTGGTTTGCCCAGAATCCCATCATCGCAGGGAGCCTTGCAGTTAGAAGCAGTGCCAAACTGGATTATTTCTGCAGTATGGATGGCAATGGAAAAGGGAACGAAAAGAGAGCCACAAACCAAATTCTTGGAAGACAGGGCAGCAGGGGTGCCAACTGACCAGGTGCTCTGCCCATGCTCAGAGGCATATTTAATCACTAACACACACACTCAGGGACATCGCATTCACATCTCACAACCCAAATGGTCCTCACAGTACAACAACAACCCTGAGAGGTAGGCTTGGGGCACTCTGCCCAAGCTCAGGAATTCAGAAATTCAAATGTCCCTCTCAGGCACACACAGAAGTCCACAACATCAAGCCATGATACCATTGTCAAGTATTGCCTTTGTGTGCCTTAAAACTTATTTCTTACTTGGAAATCCAAGGCAATTGGGATTAAGCCAGCCAAGATCCCTCACTCCCTGCCTCTCTCCAGCACTTTTGCCCCTGGAGCCTGAGAATGCCTGGGGGGGGGGGGAACCCCGTCCTCTCTCTGGTTGGCTGGACCATTCCTTCCAACCGGTGGGGGTGGGTGGGGGGGCTTGCTCCGTCCTGGCTCTCAGAGGGAGTCATGAGAGAGAGTTTTCTCCAGCCCTCTTGGCTGAAAACTGTTACACTCCAAAGGGTTTTGGTTGCTCTGCAGCAGGCTGCAGCTGAAACTGGCCAAAGGCACGGAAAAGGCACTGAATTAGAGCAAGGCGCGGAAATTACACGAAAAGCTCTGAAAAGTCACCGTTTTCGTGTGAAAGTCGCGAAATTGGCAACACTGCAGAGGGCTGGCCAATAGAGGCAGGGCAGTGCAGCAGACCCCGCCCCTGCTGGGTTCAGTCCTGCTGCTGCTGCTGCTCTAGGCATGTTTCACAGGGAGCACTCTATAGAAGGCAGGCAGCAGCCCTGGGAGCTCAGAGTTGGGCAGCCACCCGGGGGCGGGGGCGGGACGGGACTGGGCACGCCCCCCAGGGGGTGGGAAAGTCCCGCCCACCACCGTGAAATGGCAAGCCTAATTGTAGCCCTATACTTCAAAGGTGAATGGATATCATAACCACAAAGGAGGACAAGTCATCCCAAAATGTAGGACTTTCAAGAAAAGTGTAGGACATTACAAAATAAAAGCTACAAATGCTAATAGAAATATAGATTTACTTCATATGATTGCTTTATAGCTATATCATTATACTGTATTTTATTATGTACTCAGCCATATTTTTCTGATGAGCTTATCTTTGTTAAAATGCCTTGTTAGATTGCAATGTACTTATAGAACTCTGAGGAAGGCAAAGGCTTAAAATTGTACTTACTAGCAACAAACCCTTGACCGAATCTACATTTAAATTGTTCCTTTCATTTATTCATTGTGATGAAATTAGGGGGAAAAACCTTTCAGCATTTGCATTATGTCCTCAAGCAGCCCAGTGCTTTATAGTTTGCTGTTGTTTCCCCCTGAGAAGCAAAACATCCTGAACTCTGCAGGCAAGTCTTGTCTGTTGCTGCTCCTTGGAAAAAAAGACTTCAGAAGAATCTATCTTATCCCCCTGTTTGCAGAGAGGACAGGCTGTCAATTAAAGACATTTCTCAAAGAGGAACAGCAAATGTGGTGTTGCTCAATGAGCCTCTTAGTCATGTTCAAAATGGAGGACATTTTGGAATGCTTCCTGGACAGAAGGTTGAAATGTAGGCCATGTTCTGGAAAAGGAGGACAACTTGTCAACCTGTTTATTTCCAACTTACCAATGGGAGAATCTGAACATCAGAAAGAGAAACTAGAAACGACTAAAAGACTGATGCTTTAGATTCTATCTCTAAAAGTTACAATTTGTTTTTGTTTGTTTGTTTGTTTTGAGTTTTAAATTCCACAGAGAAGGGCTTTCTTTCAGTCTCACCATATCAGAGGCACACTTGGTGAGGACATGGGGGAAAGTCTTCTCAGTGGTTCCAAATTCTGCAACTATCGGCCATGGAAAGTTGGCCTGCCCTCCTTTCTTCTCTCTATCTGTCTGCAACCAAAGTCCTTTCTGCTTTCCCAGGTCTTTAAGAGTAAACTGTCTGTTGAAGAAAGTCTTTGAAGTGGAGCATGTTGTATTGCCTTGTTTTCATCATTATATTTTAGCAGCCTGTACAAAAATGTTAAATTCAGTGTTATAAAAAATGATTATTTAATTAGTGTGGAGGTTTGAGTGTTGGACTATGACTCTGGAGACCAGGGTTCGATTCCCCACTTGGCTATGGAAATCTACTGGGTGACTTTGAGCAAGTCACACTCTCTTAGCCCCAGAAAATCCCATGACAGATTGGCCTTTGGGTCGCTATAAGTCAAAAATGACTTGAAGGTGCATAACAACAAATTATCTACTGTTCTGTCATTTTATTCTAACTTATATTGTAAGACATATTGGATGAAAAGTGGGGTGCGGATGAATGAATGAATAACTTCTCTTGAGTAATGAGATAACATTTTCTTGTATCCTGAAATCATTGTTTTCTGTGCCAGCCTTTTGATATTTCTGTAACAAGGATAACCAAAGAATTCTTCCTGCCTATTCAGTCTGTGCAGATATGGCCATAAATAACCCTTCCGTTTCTATGATTGAGTTCTACCTCAGTATTTAAGATTATGGTAAATTTGGATCTTTCTTTCTCCCGAGTGGGAGAATGTAATGCAGCAGGAAGTCAATAGAGTTGTGGACGAGCAAATGGCAGAAGGTGAATATGAGCAGGAAAAAATAATTAGTGTAGCAGTGGAGGGAAAACAAAAAGGAACTCTGTAAACATTGCCATCTGGATACTTGATCTTTCCTTTGTTCTCCATGGTAATATTCACTTCTGTCAACAGGAATACAAGTGGGGAGAATGGGTCTGGAAAATCAAAGAGAAAAGCCAAAGCTGAGACTCTAAGGAATCTGGAGCAGATATGGATACTAAATTCAGTAGGAGCAACAAGCAACTGAAGTGTTAGTCCTTTATTCGGAGAAGGGATAGTAAGTAGAAAAGGGTGAATAGATTTATGTAAATGTTAATAAGTTGCAAAATTGCCAGAAGGGACAAAAATAATTTTGTTAAACTGCCATTTAAGTTTATATTAAATGCAAGTGCTGAAAGCCTTACCAGAATGAAATTGAAAAATTACATCCATAATTCATCCAAACTACAAATTGCAGGATGCTGAAGGATAGAGTCATGGAGTTAAAGTGGTGTCAACCTGCTTTATTTCTGTAGTGTGTATACATCTGAAGATGTTAATGGTTCTAGAAGCCAAGCTTTATGAGCAACAGTTGAGAGAGCTGGATATGTTTATCCTGGAGAAAAGAAGACCGAAAAGTGTTTTGATAGCCACCTTTAAATAGCTGACAGGCTCTCATAAGGCAGATGAGATTAGTTTATTATCTGCTGCTTCAGAAGTTAGGACCTAAACTGATGTTTCAAAATTACAGGAGAGGAGATTATCGTTTGGGAGCTGCTTGACAGTGAAAGCTGGTGAATTCTCCCAAACTGGAAGGTCTCAGGACTATATCACATGAGACTGTAAAGGTGAAATTTTAACAGAATAAAAACATCTTTGGCTGGTAATTTGAATCATAGAATTCTAGTGTTGGAAGAGAACTCAAGGGCATCCAGTCCAACTACCTTCCATGCAGGAAGACACAAAGAAAGCACTCCCAACAGATGGTCATCCAGCCTCTGTTTAAAAACCTCCAAAGGAGGAGACTCCATCACATTCTGAGGGAGTGTATTCCACTGCCAAACAGCTTTTACTGTTAGCAAGTTCTTCCTAATGTTTAAGTGGAATCTCTTTTCCTGTAGTTTGAATCTCTTTTCCTGTAGTTTGACACACACACACAACACAACGCCATATCTGTCCTGCTGTCGCCTTGCATTTCATTTGTTATTGTAGTACATTCAAGAGAAGTAATAGTGCCACTGTATTCTGCTCTGGTCAGGCCCCACCTGGAATATTGTGTCCAGTTCTGAGCACCACAATTCAAAAAGGACATTGAGAAACTGGAGCGTGTCCAGAGGAGGGCGACTAAAATGGTGAAAGGTCTGGAAACCTTGCCCTATGAGGAATGACTCAGGGAGCTGGGGATGTTTAGCCTGGAGAAGAGAAGGTTAAGAGGTGATATGATAGCCCCGTTTAAATATCTGAAAGGATGTCACATTGAGGAGGGAGCAAGCTTGTTTTCTGCTGCTCCAGAGAACAGGACCCGGAACAATGGATGCAAGCTACAGGAAAAGAGATTCCACCTCAACATTAGGAAGAACTTCCTGACAGTAAGGGCTATTCGACAGTGGAACAAACTCTCCCGGAGTGTAGTGGAGTCTCCTTCCTTGGAGGTCTTTAAGCAGAGGCTAGATGGCCATCTGTTGGGGATGCTTTGATTTGGATTTCCTGCATGGCAGGGGGTTGGACTGGATGGCCCTTGTGGTCTCTTCCAACTCTATGATTCTATGATTCTACCTTTTCATTGATGGGCAAAACTGTCAATAGGCTTTCAATCTCATTGTTGTTCCATTGCTGCCTTCATGCGATAGTTCTCTTCTGCCACAGTTCCACTTTTCAGACAATTATGTGGTGGGAGTGGGTGTGATTCTGCTCCTCTTCTCTTCACTTCAGAGTGATTGAAGCCGCCAATACCCTCCCGAAGCCAGCAGCACATTCATACAGCAGCTGACTTTGGGAGGCAGTTGGCAGCCGCAATCACTTACACTCCCCCTTCCTCCTGGATGGTGGTGTTTAGCAGTGCAGAAAACAGAACTCACGATTATGGATCTCCAAAGTGCACTTTTGGGGAAAAGTTTGATAAGAAATAATGCCAACTGCCATGCTTCCATTCTTAAACTAGTATGATTGTGGTGGGACAGCAGGCTGGTGGGATGAAGTTTTTAAACAGAGTTTAGATGGCTATGATTAGGGATGTTTTCTCTGTGGATTCCTCCATGAGCAGGAACTTGATCTAGATGTTGGAATCATTTCTAAGAATCTCTGATTCAATGGGCTGGCACTGAATTCTCTGTGATGTACAATTTAAAGCAATTTGGCTGAGAAATGAAACCAGATTCCCCTTGGTGTCCTTTCACAGGCAAGATGAGGTCAAGGTGTGTGGCCATATCTCTTGACCAGATGTTGTTTAATGTATTTTTAAGTCTCTGTTTCTGCCCTCATCCCTTGCTTCTGGTAATAGTTTGTCTGATGAAGAGTGGACATGCTGTTAGAAATGCACGTTTGAAATTAGATGGCTGTCCCAAATGTGTTTACAAAATCATATTTCTTCATCTCATAACAGTTGTTTATAAAACAGTTCCTGTCAATTTCTGATCCTTGAACAAGACCTGGACTTGCTGCTGATAAGAGAGACACATAAAAGAGAGAAAAATAAAATCATGTATGTAGTTCCTGGCCATAAGCAGCTCCTATCTCAGGGTCAAAAAGACTGCCCACCCCTACATAGTATGAATAATTGACACATTTATGGAAAGACATTGGATTTCCAGTAGGTTTTTGGATGTGGCCATGTCTCTGATGTGATTGACTTCTGTACTATAAGCCTGGTACACACCGCTAGGAGGCAACACCTGTCAGCGCAACTGCTGGGGTCCAACAACCACTGTCAGCAACTCAAACGAGTCCTGGGGTTAAATCAGACCTTTGTAGCAGAGCTAGCAATTTTAGAAGCTGAAGCGTGGCTCCGAAAGTAGTTAAGATAACAGCAACTGGATGTCTTCCAGGAACTGAAGCAATACAGGAACCTCCGGGGACACACAGCAAACCGATGCCAGACTTCTACTGATAAACCACCAGAGAAGCAAAGTCTCCTGAAGTGCTCTTTATCCACAGTGCTTTAATACAAATACAGATCTCCAAAACTCCAAACCATACCAAACCAACTCCTACTACAAACCCACAAGCTATCACTTGCAACCCCTGGGTTTATATAGACTCCAGACCATGTGGTCTCCCAAACCCAGTGAGTTCCTGTGTGTAACCATGTCATGTGTCCCCTGTGCAATCCAGACACATGGTTTCATCATCCATGGCTACGTGCACCTACACACTGAAGTGTCCTTGAGCCAATGAGCATCAGCTGTGCTGATCAACCTTGTCCTTCTGCTGAATGCTCATGGTCAAACACACACACATCAAGCATTTCCCTGTGTGCTGTGTTTTAACCTTTCAAATCCCTGACAACATCTTGATGGTGATAGTAGGGCTCGGAACCGTGCCATTAAAGCGCCACCCTGCCCACATGGGGTGTGTGTGTGCATGACATGTGGGCATCGCAGCACCCACATGGCATGCAAAGGAAGAGACGTCATAAGGGCTGCGATGCCCACATGTCATGCACACACACACACTGCGATGCAGCCCTTATGACGTCCCAAAAAGGAGCCATTCTAGGCAGCTCCTTTTTTGGCCTGCAGCGTTGATGATATTTGGGTGATGTATCTTGCCTGTGATTCCAGTCCGGTGGCTAATGGATGAAGACACCGGTTATCTCTCCAACACAGGAACAGAGTGAAGCTCCAAACACAAGCTTGGAACAATGCCTGGAGAAACAGCTGCTAAATCAAAGAAACACTCTCCAGCATTTCACTCCTAAGAGGGCTTTATTACTTTGTTTCATATAACACGAGTTAATCACCACTATACAAAAAACTCTTATGAACCGACACACCACACTATCTCAAACTTCCACAATCCCACAGAACAGCATTTTGCTTATATATAGTATTACCATGAGGCGACCACTAAGCCCAGCCTCTTCCTATACAAGTTGCTATGCACCATAGACACCAATCCCTCTTCAGACTAAAGACATAGCATATTTACATTTAGTCCAGCTCAGCTGACCTTGAGCATCCGGATGCTGCTCTGGACTCCAGCTGTAGCCAATTTAGGCTTCTGCAACCATTGCCACATCTGAACATTTTCACCTTCAATACATTAACAAGCATTGCCGGGTGGTTCAGTTTTTATGGCAATGCTGCAGACCGCCCTGAAAAGGGTGATCTGTACTGCCCCATAGCTTTCCCAAACAGGGAGGATGTATGACAGGAAAATACCTGAATGAGCCTTTTCTTCAGAAATGCAAAGTGGGTTGGGGAATCCCACATAGTATGCACCTTCCTTGAGAGAGTGACTTCAACAGAAAGTGTCAGGAAACCTCCATGGGCCAGTTTTGGTCCAGGGATTGGAGGTTCTCCTCCCTTGCACTAAGGCATTATCACATACAAAAGTTTGTGGGTTGGAACTAGAGAAAAAGATTCCACACCTTTGACTGGCACATTCTGCTGCTGTATTTCCTCTACATTATTAGATACATATAAGATTATTATTCTTATTCTTGGTGGAAGTTTATTTCAAAAATAGATAAATATAATACAAAGCCCATGAAATGTGACTAATTGAAAATGTTTTATGGCAAAACTGAGGCTGAAGTATGCAAAGCCTAAAGCTAATTCTTACTGTAGCTTTATATGGTGTGACAGTCCTCTCTTGCAGCAAAAAAAAATCCTGTTTGTTGTAGTGCACAGATTTTTTTAAAATGCAGTCAGTCACACTGTGACAACCAGCCTTTCATGGATTGGAAAGCAGCAAGCAAAATCTAGGCTTTTATAATGGGATTGTCATGATAATGAGTTTGCAGAGTTTTGGAGTGAAAAATCCTTAGTGGAAGTAAGTGCTTTCAGCTGGGGTTTGTTATTGATTTTTTCCGATAGCAGCAAATGCATCTATTGAGCCTGCTCAGTGTTATGAAACTTGCTAAACTTTTGGCTTCAGCAAATCCTGTCTAGAAAAACCACTCAAATAGCTTAAAGTGAATCAAGATTTCCACAATGGGATCTCTGCATATATATTGCATTTGACTGAAAGGCAGGCTTCAAGAAGGATATTAGTAGCTAACATTCCAGCAGTGCCAGTGTGACTGGAAGAAAAATGTTTCAGAGTGAGTTCAGGACTCCAGCCAGCCATTCATCTTTCCAGGATACTCCATTACATCCATCAGTTTTCAATTTCTCTGGCAACCATCAGTGTTCTGTGTCTACTGAGAATGGCTGGTGCTTATTCTATTGGTTCTGATACTACCCTGTGAACTTCCTCAATTTTTCTTCATAATTTTGTAAACATGTCCATTTCCCCAAGCCTGCTGAGGGCCAGTATTTTACATTAGCTACTTAGTTAAACGTGCTTATAGTGTCTCCTGACCCAGCCTCCTCAATCCTTCTAGAAGCACATTTGCCTGTGCTCTGATTCGTGGCAGAATGGCCCTCCTTCTCCTTATGCAGTAAAGTTGGCTGAGGAAGAGATACAGTCTTGGCAATAGTGACGCAATTGTGACTAAGTACAGTGTGTCCTTTGTATCTGCTGGGGTTTTGTTCCAGAACCCCCCACGGATAGCAAAATCTCTCACCCAGTCTTATTATATTCAGAAACATAGGCGGGGTACAAACCGCCGCTTTGCGGCGCTCCCCCGCCGCCGCCATTTGCTCCGCGCGGGAGCCGCAGCAGCCAAACCGCGCGGCTCCCGCGCGGAGCAAAAAAGAAGCTCCATTTCGGAGCTTCTTCTTGCGGCGCGTCTATGACGTCGCGAGGCGCCTGGCGCGGACTCGCGACGTCATAGGCGCCGCGACGCGTCTGGACGCTGTGCGTCCAATACGCAAAGATGGCGGCGCCCATGTAGAAAGGGCGCCGCCATCTTTTACGTATTGACTACGTATTAGGGTTAGGGGGGTGCGGAAGCACCGCCCCTTCCTAACCCTAATACGTATTCAATACGTATTTTTTGGCGGTTTGTAACCCGCCATAGTAAAATAGTGTTCCTTATATAAAATGGTAAAATCAAGGTTTGCTTTTTGGAATTGTATTTTTAAAAAAATATATTTTGAAGTCACAGATAGTTGAATATGTGGATGAAGAATCCGTGAATATGGAGAGCCGACTGTAGCAATTGGGAATCTGAAACAGTCACAGATGAGGAAATCATACCTTTTGCATGGCTGGTGCTGTTTTGGCTACTTTAAAATAAGGCACTATGCTCCTCTCCATTGATGCCCCCTTGTCATGGGGGAGAGGCTTGCACACCCTAATGATGTTGTGAGCTATGCTGGCGGTGGTATAATAGCCACCGGCAGGGCCTCCCATGCCAGACAGGTCACAACCGAAGGGTCTGACCAAGAGCGTCAAAGGGCAGGATGGGCTCTCTAGCCTTATGGCAACCATCCTAGGAGAAGGAAAACTCTAATCCCAAACCTGGGCAGATGGTGCTTGTCTAACCCTGTAAGGTCAACCATCTAAGAGAAGGAAACTCTAATCAAACCTCCGATCCAAGGACCTCGCTGCTAGCGTCCATGCTTGTCAAGGCCTCAACAGTCGAACCTCTGGTTTAAAAGGTGAGGTCAGTTCTGTGCATGCTGCACTCCACCAGAAAAATCCATTGCACAGGCTCGAAGGCTCCTTGCATATTCCTTATTTTTGACAGCTTCTTTAACTTTTACTGGTAGTAAGTTAGAATGTTGTAAATTAGTTTTGCAATGTCACAACTCACTTTTTCAATCATTGTGTAGCTCAGAATTCTTTCCTGAGCATGTAAGAACCAAAAGCTGTCATGGATTTAATGAATATACAGCTCTGTGAGATGTAACTGGGATTAATGTGTGTTGGCATAGTGAAGTGATGTGATGGTATTATTACTTCCCCTCCAAATCAATAAATACAATACACTCTGTGTGTGTGTGCATAACTAATAATAGATATAATATTGTACATGCATTATTATAACACCAAAATGTCTTTATCAGACCCTTCTGAAAATTACAACATTTATCTTAGATACATGGTCACTGAATTGTGGTGTCCAGAACCAAACACAATATTCCAAGTGAGGTCTGTCCAAAGCTCAGTAAAGTGGTATCATTACTTCTCTTGATCTAGACACTATAATCCTATTGATATAGCCTAGCCAATAAAATTCTAGGCTGCATCAATAGAAGGATGGTGTCTCGACCAAGGGAAGTAATTGTGCCACTCTATTCTGGATTGATCAGACTTCACCTGAAATATTGTGTCCAATTCTGGACACCACAGTTCAAGAAGGATGTGGGCAAGCTGGAGCATGTCCAAAGGAGGGCAACCAAAATGTTGAAAGGTCTAGAAACCATGCCTTATGAGGAGAGTCTTAGGGAGTTGGGTATGTTTAGTGTAGAGAAGAGGTAATATGATAGCCACATTTAAAAATTTGAAGGGATGTCATATTGATGGAGCAAGCGTGTTTTCTGCTGCTCCCAAGACTTGGACATGGAGCAATTGATTCAAGCTACAGGAAAAGAGATTCCACCTAAACTATAGGAAGAATTTCTTGATGGTAAGAGTTGTTTGACAGTAAAACACACTCCCCTGGAGTGTGGTGGAGTCTCCTTCTTTGAGGGTTTTCAACCAGACTGGATGGCCATCTGTTGGGGGTACTTTGTTTAAATACTGGCTCAAGCTATTGCTTTATGCTTTGTAGTGTGGTTGAGGCAACAGTGAAGATGACAGGGGAAAGTGTGTTTCTTTCATAGATGAGAGGCCTCTGGCATTCAAATTTTGTTTTTTAAAATGGAACAATTGAAAAGCAAAGCATTAAAAAGCTTTATAGTACAGTTGTTACAGGCTGGAAGCCATATTTTGACTGTATGTTTTGCCAATCTCATGACCTGAAGAGGGTGGTAGAATGGTGCTAATATGAAAGTGTGTATTGGTTAGAAAATAATACTGTCTACATTTAGTAAGTTATGTGCCTGAACAAGTGATCTGAAGGGACATATGTACACACAAAAAGAGAGCCAGAGAGTAAAATGTGTGGGCTGCAGCCAGCTAAAAGGTTAAAAAGAGAGAGAAGGTAATGAAAACAATTAAGACAGAATGATTCCTCTGAGAATTATAGTAAATAGGTTATGTAAAAGAGTTCCTGTCCCTTGGATCAAATATCAGTCAGACAGGAGATTGCAATCAAGAAACCAGAAGAAGACTAGGAATGGGAAGGGCAGCTATGAAAGAGCTAGAAAAGATCCTAAAGAATAAAGATATACAACTGAATACTAAAGTTAGAATTGCCCAAGTCATTGTATTCTCCATCACCATGTACAGATGTGAAGAAAATGGATAGGAAGAAAACAAATTCCTTTGAGATGTGATGCTGGAGAAGGGTGCTGAGGATATCATGGATAGCAAAAATAACAAACAGAATGGTCCTCAAACAGATTAAACCAGAACTCTCCCTGGAAGCCAAGATGATCAAACCGAGGCTGTCATACTTTGGATGCATCATGAGAAGGTAAGACTCATTAGAAAAGACAATAATGCTAGGAAAGGTGGAGGGAAATAGAAAGAAAGGAAGACCACAAGCTAGATGGATAGACTTTTCAAACAAATAGCTTCATTTATATACCACTTCATACTGAACTACCAGTGCCGAAACGGTTTACAACTATAAGCTAATTGCCCCAACAATCTGGGTATTCATTTTAGCGACCTTGGAAGGGTGCAAGCCTGAATCAAGTTTGATCTCTTTCGCTGGTATTGAACTCACAACCTTAGGGTTTTGAGTGAGTGGCTGCAGTACAGACACTTAGCCACTGCACCGGCTCCAGTCAAGGCTTGATCCCTCATATCTCAACAAATGGTTCTTGTTGTACTGCAGAAGAGACAAAAACTGGAGAGCACCCAATGGAATCCACAAGAATAAAAAAGAGACAAGTCTCCAAGTGCTTAGTGGATGGCTGTTTTTATTTTGGCAGACACTCAACACATTTCAGCCTATATGTTTAGTTGTAGCTTCTAGTGATGTTGCCAAAGTATGACAAAGTAATACACTTCTTTAATTTTAGTTTAAAATTAAAGGGGCAGCATATAATTATATCATAATGCATACATGATACATATCATTCTAATCTTTGTATACTGATTTAAGTCTATACATACCAATATGAGATCTAACTGCTGAGAATCTAATTCTATTTGCTGGACAGAAAAGAAATACATAAACTACTCTCAAGGGTTTTTTATGTGAGCAGATGGTCAGGAAAAAGAGGGAGGGAGAAAGGGGTGTGAGATAGCTTTCAAGGATGTATCATGCAACTAGGCTAGAAAAAATATGTGCAGGGTGAATTTACAAAAGTGGGAGGAGATCACAGTCTTAATTTAGTCCTCCTGAAACCAAAGATTTTCATTTTTGAATCAAATCTGCTTCTTTTTAGAAATAAAATCTTCTTGTTGTAATTTACTTTTTCTATGGACCTGAGGTCTGTTGCAGGATGATGACATTCTAAAAAATGACTTAGCAAGAGAGCTCCTATTTTATTGCTTAGAATCATAGAAGAGACCACAAGGGCCATTCCTTCCAACTCCTTGCTGTGCAGAAACACACAATGAAAACACTCACGACAGATGGCCATCTGTTTAAAAACCTCCAAAGAAGACTCTACCACTTTCCAAGGGAGTGTTTTCCACTGTCAAACAGCTCTTACTATCAGAAAGTTCTTCCTAATGTTTAGGTAGAATCTCTTTTCCTGTCGTTTGAATCCATTGCTCCATGTCCTATTCTCTGGAGCTGCATTATACTTGGAGGCCGTTCTCCTAAATGTTTTGAGAGATTCTCATTCATAAGTTCACCATAAGTCAATGTCAACTTGATGGCAAATAATAGCAACAAGAGGCTCAACTAATTAAGTCTGTGGTCTCCTACACACCATCCTAGAGTTGTGATGAATGTCTCTTTCACACTGTGCACAGTTTATAGCACTTTGAGACCACTTTAACTGCATGGCTTCATCCTAGGGAATTCTGGAATTCATAAATTTTTGAGGTATTAGAGGTCTCTGGCAGAGAACTTTAAATACTTCATGAAATTATAAATTGCAGGATTTTGTAGGATGGAGCATGGCAGTGAAAATGTTATCAGTGTGCATTATGAAAGAGACCTGAGTACAGATGTTGTAGTTTTTGAAGCACACTTTCCATCTCTCCCCTTCTCTCCTTTCCCCACTTTCTGCCTTGTTAAATGCATTTCTTGGAGAAGTTTCTTTTTGGCCCACAGCTTCCAGAATCCTGAAGTCTGAATGGCCATGCTGGCTGGGAATTTATATCATTGTAGTCCGAGCATGTAATTTTTCCAAGATCTGGTTTAATATCCAGTCTGATGGAAGAATTCTGGAAAATTTCCTTTTGGTAATATTTTAATTGGAGCTAAGAAAAATATTGCACTACTGTGGCAGGAATAAATTTCATATCCATTTGTCTAGATTTTAAGTGCTATAAACATAACTCTTCAGACTGTTTATTCAGATTAGTTTTGTTGCAATACCTTTTTTGTTTTTACTGTTGTTTCATTCTTGTATTTATTAAAGTGTCTCCTTGAGATGCTTCTGTTTTTATTTTTCCCCCACTTGTTGCTTCCAGTTTTATTTATGTTTTATTGAGCAATTATTTTTCATATTAATTTGATGTTTTTAATCTCTCTCATTAGCTGCTTTGGGAGTAATGAAGCTTGACACATGTATAGTGCATCGAAGCATTCAAAGTCCTTTAACTCTCTCTCCATAGATATGATGGACTTACAAAACCCATCCTCACCAATGGCTCTGCTACTTAAAGGAAGCTGCTTACTGATTTGTAACCCACACAACTACCCTGTAAAGATGAATGAGTATTACTATTTAAAGTTGGCTAGGACATAAATCTTCTAAATTAAGCTGTGAAATTCTCCATCATGAGATGTAGCAAAGGATGGTGTATTGCATGCCTCTAAAATGGGTTTCAAAAAATTCATGGAGGCTGAGCTGCCACTGATTACCATTCTCTCGGTATGGCTGACATCTTGTAAAGTAGATCTGGAAGGGAGACAGTTATAATTGTGACAATAGCACCATGATCATGTTTATGTAGGTACTGTTAATATGGATTCATTAGAGATGTGCAATTCCAGGTTACACATCTGCAAGTCTGATCTTGAATTCTGGCCCTCATTTGTCGGACTTGATGTCTGTTATTTGAATGGCATAGTCTGTACAACCAAGACTGATGCTTAATGTATCATTCTTAATGATATCACTAGTGGCTGACGTTTGTAACACCACCTGTCCAGGGATCATCCCCAAATCTTACATTTTGATACTGAAATAACAGGGCCTTGGATAGCTCTGACTTGGCAACCCAAATAGCTATAGCTTCCCAGTAATATCTGAAATCATAATTCTGTATCTGTTACTTAGTTACATTCCCTCTGTAGAGCAATCCCTGGGAACATGGGCAGGAATGTGCTATTGTACTCAGGTCCTACTGGTTAGCTTTCTACTGGAAACAGAATCCTGGTGTAGATAAGCCTGGAGTGAGACCTGTATGGTTTTCCAGATGTGGTTGGTGTAACTCTCAGAAGCCCTAGTGGTGTCTGGGGGTTGTATATGGCTCATGCACCCCCCCTAGAATAAAAAGCTATGATCCTATGCCCTGCAGGTGCAACACACAGACTGAGGATTACTTTGATAATGGCTTGCAACCTGTTATTGGTATACATACATGTAAGTTAACCTTAGTCCTGCATTTGTCTATTTTTGGCTGCTGCAGAGGTTTGTATTCTCTTCCTTGCTCCACAGTGACAAAGGACCCCCTCCTGACCCACCATGGGGTCACTGAAGCCATGACCATTCTCCTCATGGAGGAGAGTGAAAGTGACTGCAGAAATGTCTGGCTATTTCCTTGCAGTCAGATGCAGAAAATAATCACCTCAGCCACTGAGTTGTTGCTTAGTCAGTCTTAGGTGACCCTAAGGCTAATGTATCATGAAGTTTTCTTGGCAGAATTGTTCAGACAAGGTTTGTCATTGCCTTTATGAAGCTGAGAGAGTGTGACTTGCCCAAGGTCACCCAGTGAGTTTCATGTCCAAGCTGGGAATCAAATCCTGGGACCTTAGCACACACTTTTGCCCCCAAATCTGGGCATGGGCAGGGGATGTGCCTGGCCGAGGGAAAACACATTTTATTGCATGCCATACTGTCCTCAAGGTGGCCCCATGCCATCACCTGGCGCTAAGCCATCCCCGATCAGGGCTCAGGAGCAGGAATTTTGAAAGGCGGAAGCTTTATGGAAGAGCAAAATCATATGGCTGAGCCCTGATCGGGAGCGACTTAGCACTGGGTGATGGCATCAGACCCCCTTGAGGACAGTATGGCATATTATAAAATATGTTTTCACTCAGCCACACACATTCCCTGCCCATGCCCAAATTGGGGCAAATGTGTGTGCGATAAGGTCTCTGGTCTCCACAGTCCTAGTCCAACACTCAAACCACTATGCCACACTGGAGGTCACTATTGAGACCTCCAGAGAATCCCAGTTGGATTTCTGCATCATGGATGATGCAATCTCTGCATCAGGCTATAGACTATAGTTAGAAGCTTCTGTGTTCCGCCTACTCTCATCCAGCCATGAATGGCCATGGTGGGTAGGGATCCAGCAGCAATATGGTAGATCTGGGGGTGGTGATAAAGGATTTAGTGTAGTGTAGTTCCACACGTGGAACTAATACACTATGTTGTACAGGACTGCAGCCCTTATGTGGCAGTCTTGGAAGGGAAATACTAACTATTCAAGCATGACAGCATTTATTGAATCAATTTACATGACACCATGGTGGATTTTTATTTTTTGGCAGACATCCTTAGCAATGCAGAACTGAATTTCATATTTTGAAAGAACCAAAAGCTCTAAACCAAAGAATGAATTTGTGTAGCTGATTTTATACTGGAGATAATCTTAACTAAAGATTCTCTGAAGCTCCAAAATTCTTTGAAGCTAATGAATTTAACACCTGCCTATTAAATATGTAAAATATAACTTTCTTTGACTTTGTACCACATTTCACACTTGTGCAAACATACCCATTGATGTAAAATCTTGTATTTGGCCAGTTTCACACAGCTGTGGGATATTTAGCTTTCTCTAGTATTTTCTTCCTCCCTCCCTCACCCTCCATCTTATAGAGTGCAAAAGACACCACAATTGTAAAAGCATCAACCTTTTTAGAACAAATAATAAAGAGAGAATACTACATGCAATACTGGCAAAATTGTTCAAGCATTGCATGCACTAGGTGGAGCTCTCTGGCTGCATTTTTGGAACAGTAGTGAAAATACCTACAAGATACCAGCCATGTTAAGTAGCTAATATTAGGCTTTATTAGCACAGAAAATGCTACCTCCAAGTTCGTCAGCTGGCCAAATCATATGCAGAATTTCAGTGAGAGGGCTATTTGATAACTCCCCATGCATCCTGACAAAAATGTGGGGGTAACATTGTGTTTACTAGCCTAATATCCAGCACTGACGTAACCACTGGTCAGCCCCTCAGTTCAGTAAGAAAGATAGAATAATAGAATTGTAGAGTTGGAAGAGACCACAAGGGCCATCCAGTCCAACCCTCTGTCATGTGGGAGCTCACAATCAAAGCACACCCAACAGATGACTATCCAGCCTCTGTTTAAAGACTTCCAAAGAAGGAGACTCCACTACATTCCAGAGGAATGTATTCCATTGTCCAACAGCTCTTACTGTCAGGACGTTCATCCTAATATTTAGGTGGAATCTCTGTTCCTGTGGCTTGCATCCATTGATCCGGGTCCTATTCTCTGGAACAGCAGAAAACAAGCTTGCTCCATCCTCAATATGACATCCCTTCAAATATTTAAATAGGGCTATCATATCACCTCTTAACCGTCTCTTTTCCAGGCTAAACAAACCTAAATCCCTAAATCTCTCCTCATAGGGCATGGTTTCCAGACCTTTCACCATTTTAGTCACCCTTCTCTGGACATGTTCTAGGTTGTCAACATCCTTTTTGAACTGTGGTGCCCAACACTGGACACAGGATTCCAGGAGAGGCCTGGCCAATGCAGAATAGAGTGGCACTATTACTTCTCTTGATCTATACTTCTATTGATGCAGCCTAGCATCACAGTGGCCTTTTTAGTTGCCACATCACACTGTTGACTCATGTTTAACTTGTGGTCTACTAGGAGAACATCATCTGGAGCCAGAAGCTGCATGCAATCCAACCCTTCTGCACCAGATACCATAGATTGCAGAAGTAACTTATGAACTCCTTGAACCTATGGTAGTGGGTTTTTTTTTTTTTTGGTCCTGGTACTAGGAGGTACTAGCTGGCTGCAAGACTAGGAATTTTGTCACACCTCTGGAGTCAGCATCCTTTGTATACAGGTGTACTTCAGTTAACAAAATAGATGTGGTCATGGGCATTACTTCTTTAAACAGAAAATGTGGCACCAAAGGCAAAAATAACAAGGAAAGAACAGGGATAGGTACTTACACAGCCCAAAAGAAGAGGAATTCAACATGCTTTAGCAAACTTTTCATTTGGAAGTAAAAAATATGCACAATGGAATGAAACAGCCATGTCAGGCAAGCCTTGCATAAGTAAACAAAAATTTTCTGAATCTTCTTGAAGCCTCTTGACTGTTTCTTCTAAAATGCATCCAGGGTTGACTGTTGGTTTCACCAGCCTCCATTTTTTTTTTTTTAAAAAAATCTGTTTTGGTGGCCAAATGTGCAGCCTATGCTGTTTAAAAACATGCTAAGGGTACCTGGAGAGGCCTCTTTTCTTTCTGTTTTCTGTAACCGGTGCTCAGTATAGTATTCTGGAGGCTCATGCATTTTACCTTGCCTATGGTAGGCAGGTGCACACAGCAGAATCCCAGTCATTCTCAGCTCAAGCTTTATTGTACTGATTATTGTAGACACACAACTGCAGTCTGTCACTGAAAGTTTGTTTGCCCAGGCCTCCTCCATCCTCCTCTCAATGCTGATGCTACTAAAAAAAAACCTCCAGCAAGATAGAGGACTGGGAAGAAAGAGGGACCTAGCCAAACACAAAAAGACTTTGGAGTTTATTGCATTGCGTTCCGAGAACATTTTTGGAACCCGATTGGAACGGAACACTTTCAACTTTACCGCACGTTTTTGTCCCCATCGGGTTCCCATCGGGTTCTACATACCCCTCAAAGTGTTCCATATGTGTTCCTCGGAGGGAACGGATAAGAAAGTGATCCAAGCTTGTGGAAACGTTTTTAAAACGGTCCAAGAAATGTCAGAGCGGTAATGTAATCCGTTCTTACTTCTGTTCCCATGTTCTGCCTTGTTGTGATTGGCTGAAAGGACTTCCCTCCCTGCATTCTGTTTCCCAAGCTCTAGCCTGGCCCTGGCTGGGGCTCCTTGACTGCAGAGTCCTCCAAAGCCTGGCTGGAGCTTGAGAGAGGCTGTCTCCCAAGCTCTAGCCTGGCCCTGGCTGGGGCTCCTCGACTGCAGAGTCCTCCAAAGCCTGGCTGGAGCTTGAGAGAGGCTGTCTCCCCAGCTCTAGCCTGGCCCTGGTGGGCTCCTCGACGCAGAGTCCTCCAAAGCCTGGCTGGAGCTTGAGAGAGGCTGTCTCCCCAGCTCTAGCCTGGCCCTGGCTGGGCTCCTCGACTGCAGAGCTCCAAGCCTGGCTGGGCTTGAGAGAGGCTGTCTCCCCAGCTCCAGCCTGGCTCTGGATGGGGCTCCTGATTGCAGGGTCCTCCAAAGCCTGGCAGGGACTTGAGAGCGGTTCCCAGCTCTAGCCTGGCCCTGGACAAGGTTTAAAAATGTAGGACCTTCTTTTTAAAACTTCCTGGCCAGGAATTTTTTTTAAAAAGTGCTACATTTTAAAACATTGTCCTACATTTTCCCAGTTTTGAGGTCCCCAGGGATGGCAACCCTATGTTTATGTATATGTATAACATTTATATATATATATACAGTATATGTGTGTGTGTGTGTGTGTGTGTGTCTAAAAGTATACATACAATATATATACAATATACATATTTTAAATATGTAATATATACAAAATATATATTATATATAATATAAATATATTACACACAATATATACATATATATGCATAATATATATATATATATATATATATATATATATATATATATATATTTGTATATATAGATTGCGGACTATATGCGCGTATACATGTGTGTGTGTGTGTGTGTCTATATGTATCTTGTATATAAAAAGATTAGGTTGTGTTTGCACAAATATCTCCTTTTAAAAGCCTTTTGTTCTGTGTATGTGGTACTCATGAACAAGAATACACTGTTACAAATACGCATGTGCAAATATTGAAATGTCCTCATACTTATCACGCTTCCTATAAGGACAAATGCGGTAAATTGTGTTCCCGTTACGTTCTCGGAACGCTTTACATTTTCGAATGCGATAATATCCGTTCCCATAACGTTACATCTTGAAACGTTTTGGGAACAGAATAGAAACGTTTCAGGCACTGATGCGATAACCTTCTTTGTAAAAGAAACTTCATTGTTGTAGGCTTTGTTAAAGGAGATACACTTGCTTTGTCTGCTTTGAACTTCTGAAAGACTGTATGAGAAATTCCTTTGCATTTATTTTTGTTCCTGCATCAGTTTATCACTTGTACTCAGTCAATGATGCTATCATTTTTAGCACCAGTGGGTTTATTTTATTTTAGTAAGTCCTCAACTCTGGTTTGGCCAAGACAAGAGTGGATCAGGCCTTTGGGCTTAGTATAAAAAAATCTTACTCAATAAGGCAATAGTGTGTGTGGTGCTGTCAGGACATTTTTTGAGAAGTGGACTTTGGCTGTCAGTTGGTGTGTGGAAGTATGCCTTCACTTGTCCTCAGCTTGTATATCTCTAAATAAACACAAACATGACAAGGAGGGATGAGAAAGAAAATTAGCATCAAAACTCTTAACAGAACTAACACATTTGTTGAGTTTGTGGTCTGTGAGCCAGTTAGCAAAAGCATGTGTGTATTTTTCGGTTCACTGAAAAGAAATCATAGTTGAAAAGGAACAGCAAATGGCACCTTCTTCAGTTTTAGCTTTCTTTTTTGAATGATATGCAAATACATACAATTCAAAGTACTGAATAAGTATGTGATGGCTGGGTCTCCAGTCATCTGGGAACTTCTCCTGAACTACAAAGGGTTAATCTGGGAGGAGGTACATGCTAATGAGAGATGACATCACATGCTAATGAGCTGTGGCATCATAGCTGATGTAAGGTCCAACTGACCAATCAGAAAATAGGATCGCGAGATTCAAGAACTTTCTATGGAAAATCTTAAAAAAGGCTTGTGCAGCCATGCGGTCCTTTGTCTCTCCCTTGATCCTCTCCTGAGGGGGAAACCAGATGCTGTCTCTTTGAGTCTGGGAGACACAGACTCAAGGGAATGCAGGTCGAGAGGCCAGGGGGCCCTCCCTGCATCCAGGAACTCAAAAGGACTACAAATCCCATCTGCTGTGAGTAGTTAGGAATGTGTTAGCTAGTGCGTTTAGGCCTTTTGTTATTTTCAACAATGGCTTGTCTGGAATGAATTCTGTAACTATGTTCTTTGACCTGCAAGGCAAAGGGGCTTTGCAAGAGTGTTATAAATTCTTTCTATCCTATTCTATCCCTTTTTAAAATAAACTTCTTTCTTAAAAAGCATCTGCTATCTCTATACTCCTATACACGTGCCTAGACTCGGCTATTGAAACTAGATCTCTCTCTCTATTCCTCACAAGTCCCAGTGTGTGTGGGGAAGGGGTAGCTGTGAGCTACTATAAATATAATTAATAATTTATAGTTCATTCACTGGGTGGTGGCAGCGCAACTATAGGACCTCCAGGGGTCTCATTCTGCTCAACAGGGAGCGAGAATGGAGATCTAGGAGATCCTAGAGGGAAAAGTGTGACAAGAGGGGACTCCCTGGGAGTAAAGGGCCACACACAGGGCGCCAAGGGCTCCAGGGAAAGGCCCCCAAGTCACCACATGGTTGGCAGCGGTGGTTTTCGGACTGTTGGAAACATTGCTTGCTGGGGCAAGAGTGTGTTCCGCTCTTGGAGTTTGATTTCAGTGTGATGCTCTGAAGAAGTTCTCTGTTCTCTTTCTCTCTATCTCTCCCCACACTCTCTCTCTTGTGCTCCACTGACGAAGGGTTACGGAGAAATAGTGCTGGCTCTTTCACTTCTGTTCTTTGCTTTGGGAGGAGGCCTGTTCAAACTGAAAGAGGCTTGAGTTTTGCTTTTCTTTCCTGCTCTCTCTCCTTGGTGATAGGAGGGGGTAGGGTCGGGTGGCTCCTGTTGCCTGTATGTGTGTTTGAGCTGTTTGCAAAAAAGGGGGGTGGCTTTGCCCACGGCATCCCTTTAAACCTAACAGGCAGAGATCAAGCTTGCTAAAAAGCTGTGATCTGATCACTTTGCTGAAGGTGGGCTGGAGACAAAGAAATTGCAAAGTCGCCAGTGATTTTTTTTCTTTCCTCTCTCTTTTCTCTCTCTCCGAGTGAAGGGGAGGAGGGAATCAAGGAGGAGTTGCTAGGGGCAACACAGAGATCCCTTTGATCCTCTTGCCTGCAGGACCAAATGGTGAATTTCCTGTTCTGTGGTCTTTCTCTTTCTTTCTGACTAAGGAAAGGGGAGGGGGATTTTTAGCCCACTCAAGGAGGGGCTGCTTCTTTTCTCAGTGAGCTTTAAACAGGCCAGTTTTTTCCTGTGGCTACTGACGCCTGGGAACACCATCTAGTGGTGGAGTTGGGGAACTGCAGGAAGGGAACTCAGTTTCTTCTCTCCTTTACATTTCTGGCTCCCAAAGATTGCAGCGTGTTCTGCACACATCCTCACTTCATGCAAGCCATTGTGTTTGTTGTTTTTTATTATTAGTCCTTTCGCGTTATACTTTATAGTTAGTTGTTTAGTCTATGCACCTGCGCTCTGGCAAGGTCACTACCATGGCTGATAAAACCCAGCATACCTCAAGGGAGGAAGAGGTGACTGTATCTCCATCTCCGAGCCCAACATCCCCTACCCACGTGGATATGTGGACTCACATGATGAAAATGTTCACAGACATGCAGAAGGAAATGTTCTCGGAGATGCAACGGCGCAACGAGGAGATTCAATGAGACATGGCTGAACAGCGCCGCCAGGACGCTGAACAGCGCCGCCAGGACGCAGAACAACGACGCCAGGATGCGGAGGAACGACAGCGCCAGCTGACAGCGCAGAACGAAGAATTGCAACGCCAAGCCACAAACGCCGCTGCTGGTGCGGGATGAAGGGCGACACCAACGCTTCCCCACCTACAAAGACGGCAACGACTTTGAGAGTTTCTTGGAGAGTTTTCAGCGGGTGTGCAGGACCCACGGTATTCAGGAAGACCAATACATGAATGAGCTTCGCCCACAGCTGTCAGGAATGCTTCGCGACATCGACGCCAGCATGGCACCGGAGGATGAGCAGAATTTCCACCTCTTTGTGAAGAGGGCTCGACAACGCCTTGGTCTCACCCCGGAAGCGGCGAGGAGACGCTTCAGACGAACGGACAGGAAACCGAACTCATCTGACTTCGACCTGGCTTATGCAGTTCAACAGAGAAGGGAGCTTTGGTTTCAAGTAGCTAAGGCAACCACACTGGAGGCAGCCTGCTTCCTCATCGACTTGGAGCAGTTCCTTGCACATTATCCCCCGGAGGTGGTCCAATATGTGCTGGACAAGAATCCTAGCAACATGCAAAAGGCAGCAGAGGCGGCATGCTGGTACCGGGAGTTTAGAGGAGACCTGCCTGCATTGCCCAATGCAGGCCATCCCAAGAAACCCCAGCCTGCTCATCACTTCCCTCGCAAGGACAACTCCCAAGTTCAGCAGCCTAAAGCTGCTGCACCCAATCCGCCTCAACAGCCTCGCCAGCCTCAACCCTCGCAACCACAAGCGTCTCAACATCCCTCATCGTCTTCACAAGGTAAACCTAAGGCCAAAGAGGCACCTAAATGCTACTCTTGTGGACAATTAGGCCATATTAGGGCTCAGTGCCCACAGAACCCTAGCACGATACATGTTATGGCTCAGGCCAAACCTCATGTGGCTGAGTCTGGTACAACAGTAGATCCTGATCCCTCCATGATTCCTGTTCACCTCAGGCACACCCTGTGGGTGGGTGACAAAGAGGTGGTAGCATACAGGGATTCAGGCGCACAGATCTCAGCCCTGCATCGATCCTTTGTGGACCCGAACCTCATCGACAACGACACCAAGGTTCTGGTAAAAGGCTTCAGGGCACCACCGAGCCTGCTGCCGACGGCAAGAATCCTCATCAAATATAGAGGATGGACGGGACCCTGGACTTTTGCAATTTACAGCGACTATGAATGCCCTGCCTTTGTGGGGGAGGACTTACACCGCATGTCCAGGAGGCGCAGCGAAGTTCCCCACGCCGTCCCAGACCAAGGCGAAGCCGCAGCGAACCCAGGATGCCCAGTCATGCCAGTGCACCACAGGAGGCTCTTCGGGCAGACGTGGTCCGCCAGGGCGAACATGGTGTGACAATGCCAGTCTCTCATCCTACAACACCCCTACCTGAGGGAGGGGAGAGGGATGTGGTCCCAGCAGCCGTGGCCGCTACGCAGCAACCACAGACACAGGATATCCCTGAGCCACAACGGGATATGTCGCCACCAGCGGACGCTGTGGCGCCAGCTCCTGTCCCAAATGGGGGCAACACTTCCCCTACAACTGGAGAACTCCCTGCCCTACCCTCTGTGGAGGAGCAGCCAGTTCCGGTCTCAAGGGAACAGTTCCAGAAGGAACAACAATCGGATCCAACCTTGCAGGCAGCGTGATCCCTGGCGAGGGGTGAGTCACACACCACTTCTCCAAATGACCGCAGCAAGTTCGTGGTGGTAGATGGCCTGCTCTACCGGGAATTTTGGCCCAAGGACTTTAGGGAAGGCTGGTCACCTCTGAGGCAATTACTGGTCCCAGCTGCATACAGGGCCAAACTTCTCAGCCTGGCACACGACCATCCTAGTGGACATTCAGGGGTCACACGAACAAAGGACAGACTTAAGAAGGCTTTCTTCTGGGACGGGATGAACAAGGATGTGGCCATCTTTGTCCGATCCTGCCTAGTCTGCCAACAAGTGAGAAATTCCAAAGATCAGACAAAGGCGCCTCTGCAACCACTTCCCATTATAGAGGTACCTTTTCAGAGAGTGGCAGTGGACATTTTGGGGCCCCTTCCCCGAAAAACTGCCAGAGGAAAGCAGTATATCCTCACATTGGTGGACTTTTGCACACGGTGGCCAGAAGCCGTGCCACTGGGTGCCATCTCAGCCAAGGCTGTAGCCCAAGCATTGACGGACATCTTTGCTAGAGTGGGTTGGCCTTTGGAGATTCTGACAGATGCCGGAACTAACTTCATGTCCAAGGCCATGAACCGTCTCTGGGAGTCACATGGGGTGAAGCACCTCACTTCAGTCCCTTATCATCATCAAACTAATGGCCTGGTGGAACGTTTTCATTCTACCTTAGGGACAATGATACGAAAGTTTGTAGAGGAACACTCTAATGATTGGGACTTGGCTCTGCAACAGTTCCTCTTTGCCTATAGATCTGTCCCACATCCCAGTTTGGGCTTCTCACCTTTTGAGCTGGTCTATGGTCACGAGGTGAAAGGGCCACTGCAGTTAGTGCGCAGACAATGGGAAGGTGACCAACCTTCACAGCAAACAAATGTTGTGGATTTTGTCACTAAGCTGCAAAACACGCTCAGGACAGCGTGGCAAGAAGCTCACGACAATCTCCGACAGGCACAACAAGACCAAAAATGCTTGGTATGACCAGTTTGCCAGGGAGCGATGCTTCCAGCCTGGAGACCACGTTATGGTCTTGAAGGCATCACGGACTAATAAACTTGAAACGTCCTGGGTAGGTCCTGCCACAGTGCTTGAGCGAATAGGCACTGTGAACTACCTCATCCAACTACCAGACACTGGTCTCAAGCCAAGGGTCTATCATGTCAATTCACTTAAGCCCTTTCACGACAGGCCGCATTACCTTCTTGCCCTCGAGGATCCAGAGGCAGATGAGGAGGAGTGGCCAGCAGGAGCGTTCTACGATAAGAAGGAAGGAGGCAACCTGGAGGACATTCAAATTCCCACAAGGCTCGACTCAACTCAACACACAGAGTTTTCACATCTAACATCCAGGTTTGCTTCCCTGTTTTCTCCAGTACCTGGCTTGACCATGGATCCTCAACATGTAGTAGCAGCGGATGACAACCGACCTTCGGCCGAACAGCCTCGACGGGTGTCGCCGGTGGCAAAACAAGCCATTGAAAAAGAGATCAACGAAATGCTCGAGATGGGGATCATCCGACCCTCCCGCAGCACTTGGGCATCACCTGTTGTATTGGTGCCTAAGAAAGGAGGTAAAGAGATCTGGTTCTGTGTGGACTACAGGAGACTCAACTCTGTGACACGTCCTGAGCAGTACCCTATGCCTAGGGTGGACGAACTCCTGGAAAAGCTGGGACGTGCCAAGTATCTGTCCTCTATAGACTTGACCAAAGGCTACTGGCAGGTTGCTCTAGCTGAAGAATCCAAACACCGCACTGCGTTCATCACCCATATGGGCTTGTTCGAGTTCAATGTGCTTCCATTTGGACTTCGCAACACTCCAGCGACTTTCCAAAGGCTAGTCGACTCCCTGTTGAGGGGCTGTGGAGACTTTGCGGTAGCCTACCTAGATGACATTGCGATCTTCTCTGACTCCTGGGAAGACCATCTCAAACATTTAGATACTGTCTTTCAGCGCATTCAGGAGGCTGGCCTTACAATCAAGGCCAAGAAGTGCCAATTTGTGCTGGAGAGGGTGACCTACCTCGGTCATGAGGTAGGCCAAGGGACTATCACACCTTTGCAAGCGAAGGTTGAGGTGATTCAGGACTGGCCAAGGCCAAAGTCCCGAAAACAAGTCCAATCCTTTCTTGGCTTGTCGGTTATTACAGGAGGTTTGTCCCACATTACAGTCAGATATCAGCTCCTCTGACAGACCTCATGGGTTCAAAGAAACCCAAGATAGTAAAATGGACTGAGTACCAAAATGCATACGTTAAAAGTGTGTGCAAAATACATTCAGCTGCCCCTTGATATCCACAGATTCTGCACCCATGGATTCAACAAACCACAATTTGAAAATATTCACAAAAAGAAAAAGTTTCTAAAAGCAAACCTTGAATTTGCCATTTTCTATAAGGGATGCCATTCTACTAAAGCATATAATGGGACTCAAGTATTTATAAATTTTGGCATCCATATGTGGGGGTCTGGAACCAACCCCAGTGGTTACCAAGGGCTCACTTTATGTAATGCCAATAATTTATGTGGGTGGAGCAGACCTTAAAGAAGGGAATGTACTTTCCAGATCAGAAACAGGGGGACAGATTGTTGGAAAGCAGAGGATGTATAATTGCTATAGTGCAAGAATTAGTCCCTTGTTACCTTCAATTAGGTAACAGGATTTTAATTTATGAATGTAGAAAGAAAAGGAAGGGCAGAATTTCTGTTATGCTGAGGCATTACAAGAAGGTGCGGGTAGTGTGGGCTGCTCCAGGTGACACCCTAAGAGAATGGTGACATGACTGCTCCCTAAACATCTACCTTTGGGCAGAAACAGGCTGTGCCATTTGCTGCGTCCCTTTAAAACACTGGAGCACAGCAGGTAGGGTCTGTGCAGATAGGCCAAAATAAAGCTGCTTCAGGTCACTTTGGAGGTATGCTGTTTAAATGACATGTGCGGTAAAATCCATTTTTTCCTGGTTGTGTGTGGCCCCGAGAGTCCCCTTCCCCTTCCCATAACGGGGAAAATAATGTGTGTGATAAGGTCCAATGAGGCATGTGTTCAAAGAGGCCAGATGCTGTGCTAAAGCCACCCTGCAGTCCTAAGGACTGGAGCGTGGCTTTGGCACAGCTTCTGGCCTCTTAAGATCCGTGTTTCATGTAAACAGCATACCTCCAAAGTGACCAGAAGCAGCTTTATTTTGGCCTGTCTGTTTGGGCCCATAGATACATTAGGAAAAGTACATAACTAAATATGCACACATTTCCATCTAACCCCTTCCTATCACCACAGAGTCCTGCAACCTAAATTGAAACAAAGAGAGGAAGAAAAAAAAGAGGAACACATTCAATCTGAGGCAAAGAAATTATTGCTAATGAGAACACATCATCAAGTGATCTCTGTTCAGAGAGAATCAAACTCAGGTATGTGCTGTACCTGTGAAATTTGTCATCACAGGGAGAAGTGTGCAATATGTCAATAGAACATGTTGATTAGCCATATTGTCATCTACTATTCAATGGGGCTTACCCACAGATTTCCCCACAAGCACCCTATTGAGACTGTTTGTGTATTTGTGGGAAAGAAATCTTCTTCATTGCCCTTTCAGAAACATAGCAGGGATGTTTCTTTCCAGCCTGCTGCGTCTCTTTCAAGTTTGCTTTTTCGAGTTGCCCTGTTTTGGAAGACCAAAAGGTGAATTTGCAATGTAGGTCAGACAGGTTAGTTCACAACACTATGACACCCTGCTCTGGAAAATAAAGGGTTGTATAGTCACTAGTATGCTGTCTGTGGTGACTGTTGAAAGCACCAGCTGTGCTTAAATATATTCTTTGAAGAAAAGAATGCCTAAAATATGCCTGCTGGCAGAGAGAGCAAAGAATGGATTACTGCAGGTGGAAAGCAGGTAAAATGCAACAACCTGGGGCTTGCTTATGGCCTTATGAAAAATGAGTTCCTGGGTCCCCCCCCCCCATTCCTTTTTCACACTCCAGCACAGACATTCCTAATTTGGAGCTCTTCTAGATGGATTGGACTACAACTTCCATGAACTAACTCCACAACAGCCAGCCAGCAATGCTTGTCAAGGATCAGCCGGTGGAGCCGGTTTGGAGATGACTTGGAGAAGCCAGGCCTGGGAACTTTTGTGTTCCTGTCCCTTTGGTGTGGCACGAGGGAAAGGAAAAAAAACCAGTTGTTATTTGCTGTCAAGTTGATTTTGCATATCTTGAAGTTTTAGGGCAAATTATTCTGTGGAGAAATGCACTTTTTTGTTGTTGCACAAAACCATGTTTCATGTACAAATGCACTGGCTGAAATCCGCAACATTGCTCATGATCTGCCTGCACAGTTGTGTGTCCTTCCTCCTTCCTCAGTAGCTGGAAAAGGCCTCTTCTGGTGTGGCATAGTGGTTGGCAATTCAGATGATGTAGAAGGAGCCAGTCTCAGTTTGGAGGGGAGAAAATTGTTGTGGACTCCTAAAAGGAGTGCATTCCCTTTACCTTTCCCTGGGCTCCTAGGACAACTGCATATTCATAATCTGAATTATCTCATTATTCCCTTTCTCACTGGTAAGGAGCAGCACTAGCTCTCCCTCCTAGAGGAGGTCTTGCAAGGAGTGCAAAGGACTGGAGAATATGTTCGCATACCCTACATCCACCTGCATTGGATATGAGCTTTTATATTTACTATCTAGCATCAAGCTTCCAACTTCTAAAAATGGTTGCTAAAGTGGCTTACAGGACTTGGGCTGCATCTTGAACAGACGTGGGCAGTGATTCAGCAGCGATTTCTTTGCAATAACACTCAGCTTTGTCCTGTATTAGGATTGAATTCAAGAAAGGCAAACCAGGGTTTTAATCCCATGTGATAGGGTCCAAAGTGAGTTCCATTGCAAAACATCACCTCTTCACATTTTTTTGTCCTACTATCTAGGGGTTGTCTCAAATCCTATCAATGTTTTGTCACTATGGTTTTAACATCAGTCATTCCGGAGTCCATTTGTCAATTCCATGGGAGAATAATCAACAGCCATAGCAATAGCAATAGCAAGTACCTTTCTATACCACTTATTAGTGAACTAAGCACTCCCTAAGTGGTTTATAATGTATAAACTAATTGCCTCCAACAAGCTGGGTACTCAGTTTAGCAACCTACAGAAGGATGCAAGGCTGAGTGGACCTTGGAGCCCTGCCTGGGATCGGATCGAACTCACAATCTTGTGGCTGCAGTACAGTCATTTAACCACTGTGCCACCAGGGCTCCCTGATCAAAACTCTGTTACACCATGAGATAGTGAGGGTCTCTCTCACTCACTGTGTCGCCCTTAGATATTATCTGAGCTTCTCTCCATCTTCCATGGACCCCTCTCTTCAGGACTGGTAATTATCATTACCTCTAATTCTCGATTTCTTGTTATCTAATGTTCCACACCTTTCTTTCTATTAGTCTTTTATAGTACTTAACATTGCATTGGTTTAGTGTGTTTGCATACACCTTTGCACATTTCTAAATAAAACCTTTCTATCCATTGAAACTGGAGCTTTTCTTCAGTGAGTACTGTACATAGGTGAAAAGATCTCCGAAGTTACCCTTCTCTTGTGGGCCTCCTTTTGATCTAAGAGTTCCCCCCAAATATCAAGGAAATGTTTGGTGGGGATCCCAAGTCCCCCCCCCCCTTTTAGGGTAAGAAATAGTCCTCTGTGCCCCATCCTAAAAGAGACACATGCATATGTAAGTCAGACTTACATGCACACGTTCTACAGGATGCTGCTGACAGGATGATTCCAGAAACACACTATTTTGCATGCCAAAACCACTAGACAGTTCTATCCTGGAGATACTTCTAATACCTTCCCAATTTTTTGACTTCAGATATGGAGGATGAGGAAAGGCGGTTACAGAGGAAACAAAAATTCAAGCCCACGACTCTGAAACAATGGAACCAAACACTGTGTTCTCTTTGCTCTTGAGGAAACAAAGCAGCTGCTTAGGCATATAACTCAAGCACTGCACTGGAGAGATACCAAAATAATTCTGTAATATTCTGCACCTCACTGGAGTGATGGGGGGTGACATGTCACAGTGGATTGCAGAAGCAATTAGGAGACATTGAACCATGAACAGGGTGGATAGCTTTCCCTTCTTCTTCGTTTTTTTTAATCTGCTCTGCCATCCAAGTCAAGCGTCAGAGGCAGAAAATAGGGGAAGCGCTGCTATTAATGAATATGTTCCCCTCATTGTTTGCAAGATATTGTGTGTTTATTTTGCTTCAGGCGTGCTTGCAGCACACTGGTGTTCTCAGTAGAAGGGACATTTGTGTGAAAATGAGGTGTGAAAGACAGGTGGCTTGCGGGAACATGGCAGGCCACCTTTACAGCTTGGTCTCCTGTCAAGACCTGTGTTGCCTGCAAATAATTAGGTGTAGAGGCATGTGTGTGTGTGTCTGTGTGTGAAACAGAAAGAAAGTGAGTGAGACTGAAAAATGCCTCTACACAGTTTGAAACTGAAATAAAATATAATAGACAGTACATCTTGGAACAACCTTTACAGATCCTTGGGAACCATCTTGTTTACATGTCCAGAGTTGGACAGACTACTTTGTTGGACTGCAATTCCTAGAATCAACCAAAAAGCATTTTAATTAACAAATTAAGTAATTAACAAATCAGTTAGTAGTTAATTAAATATTTCAACATGATTCTTTATCAAAGGATCTTAGGTAAAACAATATACAGTAGACATTAAAAAAAATCAGATTAAACACAATAAAATAATTTGAATAGGAAAAAACGTAGTAGCCACGTTGACAACCTGGATCTCAAAGGAAATATCTTTTTGTGTTGCTAATGGAATTTTATTTCCTGGAGTTTATGACTCTTTGGGGCTGTACATACGAGTGGCGAAACGCCACCCCTCTTTGCTACGTATTATTCCTGGAGGAGCCAAACCGCACAGGAACGATACACAGCTAGGAAGAAACTGCCTAGAGCTTCTTGCAGCATCATAAGGGCAGATGCTACGTGCCGTATACATCATTATAGCGGCCCCCATATGGATGGGAGGCCGGCAAGATGGCGGCAGTGGCACGTTCTAGGGATCTAGAGCGTATGGTTGCTGCACGCTCTAGAACTCTAGAATTGGCACCACCACGCTGCTTCCTGCCCATGTGGCCTTTGTCTCCCAGAACCCACATGGCCAGAAGAAGGAATGACTTGCATACATGACTATCCTGACATACTATCTTAACTGAGAACAACAATGATAACAACAATAGCATCTTGATACAATGTAGGCCTGTGACTCTGTAGGGAATCACTGAGGCAAAAAAAAGTCCCTTAACCTTCATGCAATTGCCCTCCACTAAGGTATGGATATTAGAACATCAAATGTGAAACTCCTTCCCAATGGATATCTGACCAAATCCAGCCATTTTGAATTTCTGGTGAGCATCTAAGGTTGGACCATTTTGAATCGCCTTTGGTCCTTAAAACTGTTCTAGCTCTTCAAAATGCCTGATTTTTAGGCTGGTTTAAAAGAATTTTTTTTAGTCTACTTAAAAATATTTTATCAGTTTACACTGGATGTTTTAAATCTTCTTATGTGCTGTCCATGTGTTCAGAGGCCTTGCAGCTTGAGGAACAGTAAATAAATCTAATGAATGAATAAATTAGAAGAGTTATTTGGGGGGCAGAACAACTCCCAGAATTCCTCCCTAGCCACCATAGCTAGTGGTCAAGCTGGCTTGTGGATTCCGGGAGTTATAATCCAAAAAGTATTTTTTCCAAACTCTGCCATAAACATCAGGGAGTAGATATGACTAATTTTAACATCAGATGAAGCATGTAAGTTAGAAGGGGTGGATTTTCTCTGCCTTCACTCCCTGTAGTTTCTTGGCCTAGACACTCATTTGCCATCCCACATAAGTAAAATAAGCTCTTTATACCAAATTGGTCTGTTTATCCAGTAAGCCCAATATTGTCTAATGCAGAAATTCTCATCCTGCCTCTTTGCTGGCTGCACTGGTTGGGGCTGGTGGGACTTTCACTTCAAAAACATTTGGAGGGATGCATGATTCTCATCACTCATCTCCCCAAACCGTCAGCACCTCTTTAGGGGCTTAGGTAAGAGGTCTAATCAGTGGCTACCTGACCCCTTTAATGGAGAGGCTTGTAACGTTTTTTGGGGACAAGGTTGCAGAGTTGATTTGACAGCAGCACATATGGCAGCTGACTTGACAGCAGGGCTTGTTTACAAGATCTAGAGATCTTACTAGACCATGAGCTAATCATGAGTTGACACTGACATGGTAAAGAAAAAAAAAACCAAGTGCAATTTTAGACTACATTGACAAGAGCATCGTGTCCAGACTGAATGAAGGAATAGTGCTACTCTATTCAGCCTTTGGTTGGACTTCACTGGGAACACTTTGCCTAGTTTTGGGAATCACAATACAAGAAAGATATTGACAAGCTGGAAAGCATCCAGAGGAGAGCAGACAAAGTTTGAAAACCCAGTCCTATGGTTTAGGGGGCTGGGTGTGTTTAGCATAACAAAGAGAACATTGAGAAGTGATAGCCATCTTTAAGTATCTGAAGGGATGTATGTATGGAGCAAGTTTGTTTCTGGTTCTTCAGATACTAGGATACAAACCAATGATAAGAGCTGTGCAGCAATGACACAGATTGCTTTGGAGGGTAGTCAGTTCTCCTTTGTATCCCTTTAAATAGAGCTTGGATGGCTGTTTTACAGAAGTACTTTAGTGGTTTATTCCTGCATGGCAGGAGGTTGGAGTAGATGGTCCTAGCAGTCCCTTCCAACACAATGGTTCTATTATTTTACTCAGTGCTCACACCAAATCACAGAACAGTCTGCAACATCTGATGCCTTCTCAAACCTTTCACTATTTTGCTACAGGCATTTTTCTTTCTTTCTTCAAAACAAACCCTTCAGTTCTGCCTCTCCAATCAGCAACTCTCAGCCTTTATTCAGAAGTTCCTTATTTTCCTCCTCAAAGCAGATTGTTCCCTCTTGGAGCTGAAAAAATGCCAGGGTGATTATGAGAGCTGCCTGGATGAAAACACGTTCCCTTTTGCCTTAATAGAATAGCTAGCAAAAAAAAGTTACTGGATCTAAAAATATACTTCTCCTTAAGTGCAAGTGTTTCTCAGCACCATTTATCATTGATGTTTATCACACTATGCTCTTAAAGAGCTACTATTCCAGTGTGACTCCTCTAGCAGCCTCCTGTTGCATGCTGGGATTGGCAGTTTTAAGGAGCTGAACTTCTCTGCCTGAGAATTCTAAATACCCCTCCTTAAAACTGCCAATCCCAGCATGCAACAGGAGGCAGCTAGAGGAGTCACACTGGAATAGTACCTCTTTAAGAGCTCGTCTGATAAACACCATTGTGTGCTGCTGGAAACCTTAATCCAACATGCCCTAAATTTGCAGTTTTTGTTAGGCACCACCAAGTTTGTTTGTTTGACTATTGACAACATTATTAGTCAGGAGAGGATTGGTGGTAAGGAAGGACAAGGGGAAGACATCTATAGATATTGCATGTCTCACTGTAGCGAACCCCCTCTTAAAGATGGCAGGCGCTTGGGCTTTACTTATCCCACCACTGCCACCTAATTACGCTGCCACCATTTATGTACCGGATGTCCAAACCACAAGCCTTCTTTATTTATGGCAAGCACCGCTGCCACACAATTCTGTTATATGAACCCCCTTCCCTCTGGCAGGTTCACCTTATTTAATATAGTAGCGTGGAGCTGATATGTATGACTGACAAGCTTTTATGTAAACCAAAATATAAACTTTATTAAACAGAATGGTTGAACATCTCTTTCTTGAACTGAATGATATTATGTAACTGCTAGTTCAGGCACAGGTTACTTAGTTACACTTATATTATTTGACTCGGCTACTGTCACTTTACTTTTCCCTAGATATCCCTCTATCACCTAGAGACTTTCCTGCCTCTCTTTAGACAGTTTGTTCTCTTAACTCAGCCACCAAGGCTAACCATATCCCGCAGGATATTACACTCCAGTCCCTCCTTCTCCTAGAGGTCTGGCAGTGCAACGGTAGGGAGCCCTTACTACACAGACTCTACCCCTAACCGTCCTTCTCGAGCCCTGGAACCCTCCCTCTCAGGATTCCAGCCCCTAACTAACACATTCCCGCAGGAACTCCTGGACCTCAGTCCTCTCTCCCCAAGATTCTAAACCCTAACTAACTTTCTAAACTGTCCCAGTTCCAACTGACTCCCCAACTGTCAGTTCGGAATCTTCAAAAGTTCCAGCCCACAGGCTATTGGCTGGCCCTCAGCTGCCTTCTGATTGGACAGCTGGGAGTGCTCTCCGTTACACTCACCACAGGTCATTGTGTGACAAACAAATGCTTGGGAACTAGCACTTTGTGATGTTATTTTTTTGGGGGGGGGGTAGAGGTCCCCAGAAAACCATATATACTCAACTATAAATTGACTTCATGTATAAGTCAAGAGCAGGTTTTGGGGCCAAAATTATGGATTTTGATATGAGTTGAGGGTAAAACTTAAGGGCATGTAAGGAAGTATGTAAAGGTAGAAGCAAAGGAAAACAATGCCTAAGAACGTACAAAATTCTAGCAGGCAAATTATTTGTGCTTATTGTAAAGGCTGGATGGATGAGAGAGTAGAAGGGGTCAGTGCTTTCAGGGCAGGTTAAACCCTTGTCTTTTGCCAGGGGAATGCTTTATATGTGTTTGTATGTGTGTGTGAGAGTGAATTAAAGTAAAGTACTTACAATGACCTATGGATAAATCAACTCAGGTTTTTTGGTTCAATTTTTCAACCTACTGTATATACTTGACTATGTCGACATCATGTATAAGTCAAGGGCAGGTTTTGGAGTCAAGGGTTTTGATATGACCTGTGGATAAGTTGAGGGTAAAACATAGGGGCCTGTAAAAGAAAGGGAAATGATGCCAAAGAACTTGCAAAATTCTGTTCACCATAAAGGCTGGATGTATGAGATAGTAGAGGAGGGTCAGTGCTTCTTTTAGGTGCTCCCAGGACAGGTTAAACTCTCACCTTTTGCTACTTAGAGGATGGGATAGTTCCTCTTTTAAAAAATAAGAGTACAGTACATACATACTTGTATACATGTATTTATATTCATTGACCCATGGATAGGTTGACCCAGGTTTTCGGGGTCAATTTTTTGTCTAAAAATTCTAGACTTATACATGAGTATATACAGTACATAAATACCCTAAAGGCACCTGATCCCATCTGATCTTGGAAGCTAAATAGGGTCAGCTCTGGTTAGTATTGGAATGGGAAGCCACAATGGATATGCTGTAGGCTATATTTCAAAGGAAGGAACTGGCAAAAACATCTCTGAGTTTTCCTTGCCTAAGAAAACCCTATCAAATTCATGAGGTTGCCATAAACTGACAGGTGAATTGAAGGCACATACGCACATACACAGATCCCTAAATCCCCCAGAGAGTATGTCAGTGCATCTGGGGACTTAAAGGCAGCCTTGCAATTTAGCATTCATGGAGTTACTAGTGGAGAAGACTGGCTCCTTTGAGAGGAGTGAACATCATTGTCCCTTCCCATCACATCTTCACAACAAACATTGAGAAGTACATGATGGTTGTTATGCAACTTGTGTATTTATTTCCCACCTTTTCTGCAGCAGCAGGACTGAAGGAGGCCTGCAAACACAGATAAAAGCACCCAGAAGCTATAATATAATCAAACCATTAACAGAATTCAACGCAATTTTAAAAATCCAGTAAAAAGGCTAGAAAGAAAACCAGGTCAATACACTCATGTGGGTGCGACAAATCGACAGGCAACACACACACACACACTAAAAAGCCTTTTCATTATGAGTACTCAGTTTCCCAAAGGTTTTTGGAATAAAGAAGCCTTCATCTGCCCACAGAGGTACAAGAAGTAAGGAGTCAATCTAACGACTGTAGGAAGAGAGCTCTAGAACTACCAAGGACTCACCTTGCTGGAAGAGCCACCAAGAAGGCCCTCTCCTGTATTTCCATCAGACTTCCCTGTGAAAGTGACTCAGGCTGCATCTGCATCGCAGAATTAATGCAGTTTGGTACTGCTTTAATTGCCATGGCTCAATGCTATGGAAATCTGGGATTTGTAATTTTGAGACATATTTAGCTTCCTCCGACAGAGAGCTCTGGTGCCACAACAAACTACAGATCCCAGGATTCCATAGGATGGAGTCATGAACAGTAAAAGCAGTTTCAAATTGCATTAATTCTGCAGTGTGACAGCAGCTTCAAAGAAAGGTCTCCCCTGAAGATCTTGAGCCCAGACTGGATTTTATGAGTAAATATCTTCCTTCAGATAAGCAGGCCAGCAACAACAGGCCTCTGCCTGCAAAGAAGACGAGCCCTCCTCCCGACCGCCATCTTGAGGGGGAGAGAGGCAGGCCAGCAACAACAGGCCTCTGCCTGCAAAGAAGACGAGCCCTCCTCCCGACCACCATCTTGCTTGTCTTTATTGCATGTTGTTCAATGTTTATTGTTTTTTATAAGGTTCTTTTTATGATGTGTAAGTTTTAAACGATTTTGTGAACTGCTTTGATCACCTCGGAAAAGCGGTATAAAAATAAAGCATATTATTATTATTATTATTCAGATGAGCTTGGGTCAAGTTGAAGAGGGCTTTCTAGATCATAACCAGCACTATGACTAGGGTTGCCATAAGTCTGGACCTCCAAACCGGGACAAATGTAGGATAAATGTAGGGCCATATTTTCAAATGTAGGACACGTTTTTTAAAAATGGAGGACACATGAAAAATGTGATAATTTTTAAAAAATGTTGATATCTGTGAAGGAAAAAAAAGCAATATACAATTTCAGTTAGTGTTTCCTTATTGGAATTTTTGTGTCTTTATACAGGCTGGGTTTACTTATTTGGTATTGGTTTAAATTGTGTATTATCTATAGGCAAGAATCAGTGAAAATCAGAAAAGCAACGCCAGGATTGTTTATTCTTTTAAGAAGAGAGGAGGTAAAAAATGGAAGAAGACATCACCAAAGAAACAGTGTATAAAGAATTTGTTTATTTGTTGTTGGTCACACTTTGAAAGTGATATTGTACATTCTAAAAATCAATAAAGATATTCTCAAAAAAAATGTTAATATAAATGCATGTTTCTTTGGCTGCTCAAAATGGAGGACATTTTGGCATTATTCCTACACAGATGGCAGAAATGTACTTCTCTTTCTGGCCAAATACCCCCCCCCCCGCCCAATTCTACAACTACAAGTCCCATTCCAAGCCGGCATAGGATTTGAAAGACCACAGGCACTCCCTTTTGCCACTGCAAAAATACAGTCCCACTCCCAAGCAGGCATAGGATTGAAAGACCAAAGGCACTCCTTTGCCACTGCAAACTACATTCCCATCCCAAGCCTTCTTAGCAATTCCCCCTTCCTCCTTTTCCTTGCCTTCCTCCAACCTCCCCCAAAACCCCTCACCCCCTCTTTTCCCCCAGGTATGTCTCAACTTAGGGGGGATTTATGGGTCAGATCCCTTGCAAAGTCTTTTTTCTTTTCTAATGGGGGCAAAGCCTTGAGAAGCCCTGGACCCCTGAGAAGAAGAGGGGGGGGGGCTTAGAGAGAGGGGGTAAATAAGGGGGCTAGAGGCAGGGTTGCCATAAGTCAGAAAGGAGTTGGGCACACAACAACAACAATAACAACAGCGACAGCAGAGGAGGAAGGGGGAGGAGGAGAAAAAAGGGGAAGGAGAAAGAAGAAAAGGAGGAGAAAAAGAATAGGAACAAAGAGAAAAAGAAGATGAGGAGGGGAAGAAAGGAAGAAAAAGGAGAGGAGGAAGAGGAGGGGAAGAGGAGGAGAAGAAAAAACCCCGAATAACAAGAAGAAGAGAAGGAGGGGAAAGAGAAAGAGAAAGAGAAAGAGAGGAAGAACTAAAAGCAACTTGCCTGCAAAGCCCCCTCTGACATTGGAGCATGCCCAAATAAGGAAGCAGAGGGCTGGCTCTTGAGAGGGCTGGCCAATAGGGGCAGGGCAGAGCAGCAGACCCCGCCCCCTGCTAGCTCCAGCCGCTGCTGCTGCTCCAGGCCTGCTGCTCAGCACTGTATGAAAGGGAGGCAGCAGCCCTGGGAGCCCTGAGTCGGGCAGCCAACCAGGAATGGGGGGAGGGCGGGGCGGGACCGGGCACGCCCCCCAGGAGGCAGGAAAGTCCCGCCCACTGCCGTGAAATGGCAAGCCTAACTATGACTTGTGTCCAGAGACAGACCGATAGCCAATCGAACTGTTCTAACAAGTTATGTTCTCCCTATATCAGCTGCCTTGAACAGTCTGGCTTCAGCCCTTTGCAGTAAATGAAGTTTCCAAAAACACCTCAAAGGCATCCCAGTACAGAGGATGTTACCGTAATCTGAAAACATATATTTCAAGTGTCTTGATTTGGCAAGGCAAGTCCTGTTTAACTCTCTATTGTTCCACTTGGGGTCCCTGATATAAAATGGCAAAATCAAGGTTTGGTTTTTTGAAATTAAAAAAAAAAAAATCAAGCAAAAATTGTTCTGAATCCATGAATGCAGAACCTGTGCATACAGAAGGCCAGCTATAGTACGAAGAGGAAAAATAGCACCGAACATCTAGACTGGCTTGCTTTGCTTTGAAAGGATGGTAATATAACCCAGGTCAGTTGAATATTCAATGTATACATTCCTCAGTGATGCTCAGATTCTCATAGTGGCTCTTATCCCATATGGTTGAGTACAATATAACTGGACCACGTGCCGAACTCTACTATATCACCCCATCACCACCCCAGGATTCACTATTATGCTGTGATAGCCCCCCCCCCCCATGCCATTCTGTAGCTAGTAGCCTGTGTGTGTGTGTGTGTGTGTAAATCAGAAGGTGCAAATACAGTGTGGAAATAGTGCAATTTGACACCACTTTAATGGCTGAGGCTCCATTCTACAGAATCCTGGGATTTGTAGTTTTGTGAGGCACCAGCACTCTTTGGTAAAGAAGGCTAAAATGACAAATCCCAGGATTCCATAGGATGGAGCTACAGCAGTTAAAGTGGTATCAAACTGCATTATTTAGATGCACCCACAGTTTGAAGGGAAGTGATCCTGTTGCCTTCCACTGGTGGATTATTCTGGGCAGCTGAATAAGTAACGCTTGTAATGTAAAAGCTGGATTGAGAGAAGCCCTCCTCTGAAGAATGCAAAACTTTGGCAAGCTCATATTGGAAGGCACAGGGATGTGTTAAGCTTGGAGAAGATAATTTTAAAGCAATGCATTCAATTCAAGAAAACAGCTTCCCACTGAACATTAGGATGAATGTCCTGAAGCTGGCAACTATTATTAGACAAAGTACCTGGGAGGGAGGTGGGCATTTCTTCACTGGAGGTTTTTAAACTGAGGGGGGATGGCCTCCAATCAGGGATGCAATGGCTTTTCTGTCTTTGCTGGGGGCTGGATTAGATGAACTTTGGGTTCCCTTCCAGTTGCGTGATGCAATGATTTTCCCAAAAACAGACAGAGAGATGTTGCAGAGATTCCTTTGCATTTCTCTTCCATCTAAATGCAAAAATCTCAGAAGTTACTTTATTCCATTTGAACTCGGCAGAAAGGTTTACAGAAGAATATACGCACTGGCTCCCAAAGAACTCACTCACTCACACAAGTTAAGAGGCATGGCAGCCAGATAATCCCTCTTTCCCAAGGTACATGGATGAGATTAATTGAACTGCATAAAGCAGCCATTCTCTTCTACACATGCATGCACTCACTCACTCACACACACAAATACAGAAACACATACAGACAGATAAACAGACTCACACATTGAACTTTCTTCTTGCAATCCATTCTTTAAATTTCCCCAGTGTCCAAGTGCCACATTGGCATTTTTTGAGAGCTAAGCTTGCCTGCTTTTGTAAGGCTACATTACAGAAGGCAAATTACATGATTATGATGAAATCCTCACTACTGTCTTTTCACTTCCTTCTTATCAGCATGGTAAGCTACTAGGAGTGTTGGAAGTCATAAGAACATCATAGGAATAGCAATAGCAATAGCAGCTTCATTTATATACAGCTTCGTACTGCACTAAGCAGTCTCTAAGTGGTTTACAACTGTAAGCTAATTGCCCACAACAAACTGGGTAGTCATTTTAGCGATCTTGGAAGGATGCAAGTCCGAGTTACCCCTGAGCCCATGGCTCGAGTTGAACTCACAACCTTGTGGTTTGTGAGTGAGTGGCTGCAGTACAGGCATTTAACCACTGCACCACCAGGGCTGGATTGGCGATCATAGAATCAGAGTTGGAATGGGCTCCGCAGGCTATTGAGTCCAACCCTCTGCTTGGTGCAGGATCTCCAGCTAGTGGTTTCCAAACTTTGGTCTACCCAATGTTTTGGACTTCAGCTCCCAGAAGCCTCAAACACCTTTGCTAACATACAGGAATTATGGGAGCTGAAGTCCCAAATGTCTGGAAAACCAAAGTTTGGGAACCACTGAGCTAGAACATTTCTGTCAGGTAACAGTGCATCTATGATGCCCTGTCTTTAGGTAACTCAACCAGAGTTCATGGATGAACCAGAAAGGATTTATTCAGCAGCTCAGCACAGAAAACAAACGTTTGCAAGAACTGGCTACACATATACAGTTACAATCATAAAACTCACTTTATGCCCACACATCCTCAGTATCTCACATTCCTTTCCAGCCAAGGTGACCTTGAGACTTCAGTAACTGTCAATGTCTTTCTCTTTCCCATCATTAGGCTCAGCACCTGTTCACAACTTCAGTGCAAGCATTAAAACTGAAACTACTTTTAAACAACAATAATAAGCACTCAACCAACAATAGCAAATACATGGCAGAGGGAGCCTGAAAGGGGACCCTGACAGCATCCTCTTTCTGAAGATGTCCACAGGAAGAAACTCTGCCACCTCTCCCAGTAATTGGTTCTATTGCCAAATCGCTCTTACCATTCAAAAGGTTCTACTAATGTTCAATCAAAACGTACCTTCCTATAACTTAAAAGTTATAACTATAACAATTATAACTGGTCCTACTCTCTGGGGCAGCGAAAATGCACTTCCTTACTTCTCTCTAACAACCTCTTAGATATTTAAAGAGTGCAAACATGCTACCCATCAGACTGAACATGCTCAACTCCTTCATCTTTCCTCATATGTTTTGTTCTTTATGTCTCTCATCATCCTTGTTGTCATTCTCTGAACCTGGTCCAACTTGTCTACCTCCTTCTTTAAATGAGACGCTTGGAAATGAACATCACACAGATTGATTCTCCCTTCTCCAGAATCTCAAAATTCGAAATATTACAAAATTGTCCACATGGGTGGCTGAGATAGTGACACCTCTGCTTTCTGATTGTTCAGTATACATAAACTTGGTTTCATGTACAAAATTATTTAAAATATTTCTCTGAAAATGCCAGCTACAGATGCTGGCGAAACGTCAGGAAGAAACTCTTCTATAACATGGCCACATAGCCCGAAAAACCCACAAAAACTATGTATGCCGGCCATGAAAGCCTTCAACTTCATATTTAAAATTTTGTATGTAAAACTGCCTTCAGGCTATATGTATTAGGTATATATATGAAACCTCAATTAATTTCTTGTTTAGACCTGAGTCCTATCTCCATGATATGTCCTTAGGTGTATACAGTCGGCCCTTCTTATACACGGATTTTTTATACACGGATTCAAGCATACACGGTTTTAAAATGTTCCAAAAAAGTATAAATTTACCTTGATTTTCCATTTTTTAAAAGGGACACCATTTTGCTATGTCATTATATTTAATGGGACTTGAGCATACACGGATTTTGTTATACACGGGGGAATCTTGGAACCAAACCCCAGCGTATAACAAGGGTCCACTGTACAAATATTCCAAAATGTGGAAAGCTCCAAAATGCAAAACACTTCTGGTTCCAAGGATTTCAGATAAGGGAGACTAAACCTGTACTCCAGATGAAGCCTGACTAGCACAGAATATAATAGGATTATTACTTCCCTTGACTTGGAAACTATGGTTCTATCCATGAAGATTTTCACACCAGTACTTACCATGCGGTAAGTGCTGGTAAAACTCCGGTAAAACATCAGAGAAGTGCGCATGTGTGAAAGCCTGACATACTTCTACAACAGGGGTAGGCAACCTTTTTGAGCCGGGGGCCGGGTTGCTGTCCCTCAGACAACTGGGGGGGCCGAAGCCAAAAAATAAATAAGTAAATAATTTTTAAATAAATAAATAAATAAATAAATAAATAAACCGGGACAAATGTAGGACAAAAATTTCAAATGGAGGACACTTTAAAAAATGGAGGACACACTAAAAATTTGCTGATTTTCTGAAAAATGTTAATATAAATTCATATTTCGGAGGCTTCTATAGACAATTGCCCCCCTTGCCCGCCGCTTGCCCCCCTTGCCTGCCGCTTGCCCCCCCTTGCCCGCCTCCTCCTGATAGGCCAAAGGCCCCACGCCCTCACGCAAGAGGTCAAAGGCTCCGGCGGTAATCGGCGGCAGGACCGGGCTGGGGCCGGTCCCAAGGCCTTGCTGGGCTGCATCCGGCCCGCGGGCCGCAGGTTGCCTACCCCTGTTCTACAAGGTCAGGGAATTGTCCCCTCGCCTCTAGTGTCCTTGAATTGTTCGCAGAACAGCAATTTCTTATGAACGCAAAGTTTCAGTTCATAGAAAATTGCTGCCCTGCAAATGATTCAAGGATGCTAGAGGTGAGAGGACAATTCCCTGATATTTCAGAAGCATGTCAGGCTTTCATACATGTGTACTTCCCTGACATTTTGCAGGCATTTTATCAGCGCTTACCTCATGGTAAGCCCTGTTGTGAAAATCTTGTATATTCATCCTGAACTGCACACAGTTTCTAACAGTGAGTAGAGAGATGCCAAGGAAGTTTAGAAGTAGGAATTGGGATGGTCTGCTGTGAACATGACAATTCCATTTAGCTGTCACAGACAATGGCAAATAGAGGTTCTACATTGTATTTCTAAGATGTAAATCTACAATTATGTAGTTGCACAGTACTTGCACTACATCAGCCTGCTGAATACTCATGTTTTACAATGCATTGTGCATCTGCCCATCTACCTACTCATTGTCCAATTTGTCATAACTCACATTCCGACATCTGAGGAATCTAAAGTAGAGGAGTTGGAGTGAGAGGAGTTTCTGGCTCCAGTTGATGATGCCCTCCCTGAATCGGAGAAGTTGGTGGCCAAAGTTTGAGATGCATTCCTCTCAGAAGAATTTTATGAATGTTGAAGAGACATCCCTGTCCTTTGAAGTTTGGCATAGAATATTCAGGGATTTATAGTCCAAAAAAGTAATATTCCCAGGATCTGAGGATCTGAGCAAATGGCACCCCATACCTATTCAAATCAAGGCTCATAGTATTCAAAATTCATCTTTTGGCATCAGTGGCATAAAATCACATACACTCCCTGTATGTGTGTATGAGCCTTCAAGGATGCATCTACAGTGTAGAAATAGTGCAGTTCAACACTACTTTCACTGCCATGGTGCTATCCTATGGAATCCTGGGATTTGTGAGGTTCCAGCAGTCTTTGGCAGAGACTTTTACATACCTTGTAAGACTACAAATCCCAGGATTCTCTATGACAGAGCTACAGCACTTAATGATGTCAAACTGTATTATATCTGCAATGAAGATGCACCTCAAGTCACTTGTTGACAATGGAGACCATATCAATTTCATAGGGTTTTCTTTGGCGAACAATATTCAGAGTGGCTTCGCTAGTTCCTTCCTCTGAAAAATAGCCTACAACATCTGATAGTTGTTGGTGGTCTCCCACCTACATACAAACTGTGCAATTAGCCTCCGTGATCACATAGGATCTGGTGTCTTTAGACCATCCCTGACAAAACCTAGCAATAACAGCAGAGTAAATGTCTAACAATGTCCTGCCCTTTTATGACATCCAAACTGTGCTGACTGAGGTGATGGCCCCAGCCTCCCCAATGGTAGGGCTGTAGCTAATTCTGCCCTACCAGAATTCAGCACCAGCTCAAATCCTGCAGATGATAAATAATGAAAACAAGCAGATAATTATATGTGCATGTGTGAAGTTTTGGCTAAAGTCATGAAGTCTGCGCTGAGTCATAGCCTTACAGTGGAATGTTGAAGGAGGTTGCTGACTTTTAAGTGAGGCTATGCTAGGTAATACTGGGATGAACAAACAATGGTCTCTGATCATTTTAGTCACCCTTTCCTGCACATTTTCCAGTGCTGTGATATCCTTTAATTTTTTTAAAAAAAAGGATACAGGAAGTGTGCACCCTGTTCTGAATGCTGTTGTATCACAGTTTTTATACAAAGGCATGAAACTGCATTTAATTTAAATTTAATCCCTTTAAAATTTTAATCCCTTTCCATTTAATCCCTTTCCTGCTAATTTCCAGCAACAAATGTGCTTTTCTTTTTCACTAGTCTGCCCCAATATCTGTCATGCTGCACTTATGTTGGCTGCATTTTATTTGGCACCTCCCAGACTACCTGCCCTCCCTACAGCCCCTCCAAAGGAGTAAGGAGGTTCTTCTGGACTTGATACTGTCTATGGAAGAACAAGCGGCAACATGTGCAATGAGGGCCTTTTAAACAACTCATCATCTGTGAGTCTACTTAGAGAAAGTGGATCACACTTTGGTCAAATACGGAGCTTGTTACATTCAGATTAGATTACTGTAATACACTCTACATGGTGCTACCTTTGAAGACAATCCAGACTTTTTAACTGCTACTCAGTTTCTCTCTAGATGGCTGGAACATATTACAGTGCTCATCCACATTAGTAGCTTTGACTTTTGTGGCTTTGATTATTCACAGATTTGATCAGTGTTCTCTCTAGGACTTTCTAAACAGTGCTGTGATATCTTTAAACAGAGGCTGGATGTCCATCTGTCAGGTGTGCTTTGATTGAGAGTTCCTGCATGGCAGGGGATTGGACTGGATGGCCCTCGTGGTCTCTTCCAACTCTAAAATTGTATGATTCTATGATTCTCTAGGTCCTTCAGAACAACTCTATGGACAACGTTCACCAGACATTGCACAGGGACGTAGCCAGGATTTTAGGAAGGGGGGGGGTCCAGACTAAGTGCCACCATTATAATGGGGCTTGGGTGCAGCGGCGCAGCAGCACATACCATTCATTTTTCTAATGGAAGGGGGGTCCGGACCCCAAGATCCCCCCCCTTGGCTACGCCCCTGCATTGCACTGGAGGAACTAGAGATTCTTGCAGGTAAAAAATTAGTATTTTTTATTTGTAGTTTTTCAACTTTTACAGGGGTCCTGTGTCCCTAACCCCAGCAAATGTAGTGGGCCCACTGTATACTGATTCTGAATCTCCTCACCTAAAGGATGAGAACATTCTGGCCTCTCTGGAAAGGGAGTTCCAATGTCTAGGGCAGTCACCAAGAAGGCCCTCTTTGGCGTTCCCACCAACCAGACTTGTGATCATGGTAGGATTAAGAGAAGGGCCTCTGCTGATGTCATTACAAAATATTTCTTCCCAGGGGCAGCATGAAGTAGCCACTATGTGACCTTTTTACCTTCCCACCCCCTTTCCTCAGACTGAGTCAGCACATGTGCCTAGTAATGAATGAGAGATGGACAACTTGTTCCTGTTTGAATAATTAGTGATAAATATCAGCCAATGGCATTGTGAATACTCTGCGGTGTTTTGGTGGCGTAGCGTTTAGACGCTGTGCACCACTGAAATGAGGAACAACTGCCACTGCTGCAGGAAAGGCACCTTTTTCCTTGCATAAAAAGGAGCAGCTTTCTGCCACTTCTTTTTGTGCTGGGAAAATGCTGGATTGAGGCACAGTGTATGGTTGCTGCTGCCCCAATCTGGTGCGCAAAGGGATGTCGGCAAGCTTCTTCTTCGGGGTGGTCTGTTTTGCCCTGTAGTAAGTTACTTGGATGCTCTAACCCTTCCTATGTATCTGTTCCAGAAATCTACCCAACTCTATCTCCAGTCCTCTAGGATTCTTCCAACTCCTAGAACTAAGATGCCAGAAGCAAAGGAAATGCAAAACAAGTAAAAACTCATTTGCCAGCAAGTTACAGCATTAATGGCTCTACAGGAGCTCAACTGCAGTATTCCAATTAAAAGCTAAAGATCTTAAAAAGGTAGGAAGAACTGAGCCACTGATGCTTGTGTCATGGCTGTCAAGAGCAAATTATCTTCCACGGAAAGCCTGTTCAAAATGTGACACCTGGAAATATTTTTCTGGTTCATTTAATCTCTAGCTGTGAGAAGAAGGGAGGAAAAAACCACACACACACACACACACACCACATTAACCCAGTTTAAATAGCTTTTTGTTTATAATTTTAACCTTATTCTCTTACAGCATTGAAAGTGTGCTTCAGAATCTCCCAAGCCGAGCCATTTTGTATCTTTGTGGTGAAGCATCACAGTCCATTATGCCATTTCCCCTCCATTTTAAGGAGTTGATTATGCTGGAATAATTCAGTTATCTTTTTGATGTACCATGGTATCTGCTGGGATTTGGTTCCAGGCCCCCCTGTGGATACCAAAAACCATGGATACTCAAGTCCCATTAAATACAATGACATGGTATAATGGTGTATTTTATATAAATGGCAAAATCAAACTTTGCTTTCTGGAAGTTATATTTTTTTGAATGGATGGTTGAATTCATGGATATAGAGGGATGACTGTAAAAGCATTACCTTTGATAGCCAGATCAGCATATGTATGATGTCTAGCTTATGTATGATGTCCATATTGGTCATGGGGGTACTTTTTATAGTGGTTCTTGGCTTCTTGGAGAGGCAAACTCATTGTGTGAGGAATTCTTGTTTGAGACCCTAGTTGTTAGTTGGTAGGCTTTGTTTTGTCCCCCATGCTATTCAGTATATACATAAAAACACTGGGAGAGGTTAACGGGAGTTCCAGGATTTGGTGCCACCAATATGTTGATGATCTCCAACTCTCTCCTAATTCCAAAGAAGCTGTTTCATGACTAAACTAGTTTCTGTTATCAATGATGGACTGGATGAGGGTGGAAAAACTGAATCTTAATCTAGACAAGACAGATGCTCCTGGTCAGTCAAACGACAGATCAGGGAATAGGGGTACAGCCTGTGCTGGATGGGGTTTAACTCCCACTGAAATATCAAGTTGATATCTTGGGGCTAATCCTGGAGTCAAATCTGAGACTGGGTGCCCAGTAGTGGCCAAGAGTGCATATTGACATGTTTCCCCAAGGATCAGCCCTCTGTTATCCCTAATTGATCTTTGATATCAGTTTAATATTTAAAGGGATGTTTGGTCACATAGCCACTGGAGGTGCCCCAATGGGAGAACAATAGCATACCCAAATATGGAGATCCAGAAGATTTGGCTTGAGAGTGCTAATGCAGGTAGACAGAATAGGTCTTTTGAGGCTGGAATCTACACAGTCGCTTCACACAGCCATGTGATGGAGGGCAATGCACTGGGCACTTTCCAAAAGGTTGAGAATCAAAGGGCACTTCCCTCTGGAGATGACAGTCTTTTGTGTGAAACATTCTAGATTGATTGCCCTGCCATTTCCCAAATCTATGGCCATTTTCCCTCCTGGAACAATACTTTCAACTCCTGAGAAACTGCCACAGGTACCATTTCTCCCTATAAATATGCCTGTTTGGGGCAGCCCCAGTCAGTCTTGGTTGAACAAAGACAAATACTTTGTCCATTTCTGCCTTGACTCCTTGGCACAAGGTCCCAGCTGTGTGCTGAGTCAGAATCATCCAGCCCCCCAGATTGGAGCTCCATGTCTGAATCTGGTGATGTATTGCTCACTGACCCTCTGAATTTGCTATCAACAATCACTTTTTGCATCATTAGTTCGTGTGTGTGTGTGTGTGTGTGTGTGTGTGTGTGTGTGTGCCTTTGAGTGAAGGTCAATTTCCCCTTGTTATAAATAAAACTTAACTAATTTGGAATCTGCTGTCTGGAGTTCTTGGTTTGGAAATGTTCTACATAAACTGAAGTCCTGGCTTTAGAGTTGTCTGAAGCCCTCTCACTCTTATTGAGCTAAATTAATTTCCCCACTGAAGTCAATAAGTGGGTAGTCTCTTGGGACCCCCTGAAATTTTGCTAGCTCACAGTTGAAACTAGTGTGCCAGTTGCACATTTTCCTGGAGTTGCCAGATCCAGGTATGGTGACATATGCCTTTACTAGGTTACTCTATGTGAGGCTGTCTTTGGAAACTATTTGGAAACATCAGTGGGTCCAAAATACTTTTCACAGTGAACATGTTGAAACAGCTTCCCTGGCTATTCTTTTGCTTCCAGGCATAATTTAGAATGCTGATTACAGCCTATAAAGCCCTATATGCCTTAAGTTCACACTATCTGAAAGACTATGTGAGCCTGCTTGAATCATAAGATCTTGCAGAGATGGCTTTCTTATAGTCCTACCATTGTCACATGCCTGTCTAGTGAGGACAAAAGAGAGGCCCTTCTTGGTAGTTGTTCCCAGGCTGTGTAGTGTCTTTCCACAAGTAGCTAGGCTAACTCCCTATCTGTTCTCCCTTCAGTGGTGGAAGAAGACCTTTTAATTTAAGAAGGCATTTGATGATTAATAGGTTGTGCAGAAACATTTTTTTAAAATTTGATATGTGTGCTGCATTTTTATGTTTTAAACTATTTTGAACAGTTCTGGCCACTACAAGAACTGAAATAGCTATCTGCTGGGAGACAGGAGATTTAACTCTGGAAAAATGGTGAGCAAGAGTTTGGAATACAAGGTTACTTGAAAAAGGTTCATGCACCATCCACTCTTCTTCACTCTTGTAATGGACAAAAGAAATCGCACTCCTTTTATGAGGACTGGTCCACTCTTATTGACTATGGAGACAATGACATACAGCTTTTGAACCACAATTATAGTTGTCACATGATATTGCCTCTGACCCAGCTGCTGTGTCTGTGATGCATGGTTAAGGCTTCCCTTTTCATTGATGAGGAAAACCTGTCAATAAGCTACCAATCATGTAATAGTCTCATTAAACTTCAAATGTTAAACATCGTTGTTGTGGCAGTTGCAATATTGGCAGTCATGTGGTATCACAGTCTCCTTCTTTCCCCCTGTTCTCCTTCTCCCTCAATATTTCCAAATAGCCTGAATTTAATTTATTTTTTCCTATATCTTTCCTTTTTTCTTTTAAAACTTAAATTGCATTAGTAAAACTCCAGAACTGTGTTAAAAATAAAAATAAAATAAAATAAACCCTGAAAGGCATGCTGTGCAGGGCATAGGGCAGGATGGAATGGTTAAGGGGAGGGGGAGGGTTAAGGTTGGTTTAATGTTATTTGCGAAAGTGAATTAAATAAAAGTTTAAAAACATATTATTTTATGGTTTTTAATTGTATCTTGTTCTAACCTGTTTGAAGCCACTTTGGGTGGCCCTGCTGGGAGAAAGACAGGAGACACAATTAAATGCACACAAAAATAAATAAATAAAATAAATAATATTGCTATTTAAGTCAGTTGCAACAAAAGCCACAGAGTCCTTGACACTTTAAAAACTAATAATTTTATAGTGAGCTGTTAACCAAATTTTCGTCAGTATGTTGTTCTATTGTATTTTCTCTTTATTCATTCCTGTGGCTCAGGGCCATTCTTGTCTATGCACTGTTTTCAGGCAGCTGTGTAAAATACAGCTCTCATACAGGGTAAACCATAAAGACTTCACCTCTCTGTTAACAGACTATGCTTTCCTTTAAGTGTTACAACATTTACTCAGGGAACTGAGAAAGGGTCACTCTACAATTTAAATCTATGAAAGTTGTGAGGCTTTACTCATTCACTAAACACTAGAAGGCAGTAGCAGGCTTATTTATTGCAAAACAATAGGGCTGTACTTTTTGCCTCATATCTCCGCTTTCAGGAGGGCAAAAATAAAAAAGAAAGAGAAAAGAAAAAAGAAGACAGAAATAGAGAGAGATTGAGAGAGAGAGAGGGTGGCCTGCAGTCACTCTTTCAGTGCTGAATCAGAGCCACGGCAACTACATGCCGCAGCCCCGATCTGTCCTTTCCGTGGTGCAAAAAGGAATCGCAAAAGTGGCCAAAGTGGGGGCACCTTATGGTGCTCCTTTTGGTGTTGCGTCATCTGGACACAGAGCCATAGGAGTACTGTGATGCTTCCTGCCATGCAGTTAGGTGCATGGTGTGTCAGCAGAGTCAGGGCAGTGTCGGGGCATGCATTGTGTGGACGCCATGCCCCCACTCTGCCCTGAGGCTAGCATTTATTGCAGGTCTGTACAGCCTCAAAGAACTTGGAATCTGGGCCAGCTAATGCTCCAAATACGCTCCAAGCTCATGCCTAGAATCGAGGTAAAATCTAACCATTCATGCAACAGTGCAACCCTGTCTTCAAACAGCCTTTCAAATTTATCATACAAAGCCACCTAAGATGTGGTTAATTCCCTTTCAAATTGAGGTGAATTCTTCACTGGCCAAAACAGCTGTGTTGGACTTTACTGCAAAAATGCAACAAAGGTGGAGAAGAATACCTTCATCCTCTAATTTCCTTTCAGAGTCATTCATTAGTGTTAATCCATGCTGTCCAATTGTGTAGAAGTGTTCCCCTCTCTTTGCTGAGGGTACCAATTTGTATAAGACAGCATATGCTTATGTGTATATTGTATTCTTATTTTGATGACTTTTGGGAGACATGAAAAGACTGCTTTCAACAACTCTGTCAAATCTCTTGAAAATCTTTTCCATACTTACTATTGCTGGCTAAGGCCCCAGCTTTCCTCTCTCCCACTTGGTTCTTCATCATTAAATTGGACTTGGACTGACATCTCTGCAAACAGAGGATCACTTCACACAGAAGACTGTCCTAGGTAATTAGGACACATGGGCCAGCATCCTGTTGATGACATATGTAGGCATAACTTTGGGTTAAGGCTGCACATGCATTTTTCTGGACACTGTAGAAGGAAATATCCAGTGCCTTCATCTGCATGGCTCCACCTTGGAGCTCAACAACAGCCAGAGTGTGACTAGGTACAACTCTGTCTCCCCATCACTGATGTGTTCCATGCATGTACTGATCCAATGCCAGCTGCTCTTGAACTCTGATGGAAGAAGAAGCACACTTATATTGAGAGTGGCAGATACTCTTTCATCCTTCTGTGATCAAAAGTTTCTCAACTGCTTCTGGATGCCCTCTCACAGCTGATGATAGAAGGATTTCCATCAAGCATTCCCTTGGCTGTCATTGCAAGATGGTGGATATTGCCAGAAAGAAGGGCCACCCTCTAACACCTCATCTCATAAGTATGGTGATAGAGACTGTGGGTGCATCCCGATTTACTGAAAAGTCCTAGAATTTCTTCCTGCTTTTTTTTCTGATTTTATACTGGGTTGAAGGAAACCAACCTAGGGAACTGATATAAAAAGTCTTGAGGAGGGAACAAGCTTGTTTTCAGGAACAATGGATCCAAGCTGCAGGAAAAGAGATTCCACCTCAACATTAGGAGGAACTTCCTGACAGTAAGGGCTATTCGACAGTGGAACAAACTCCCTCGGAGTGTAGTGGAGTCTCCTTCTTTGGAGGTCTTTAAGTGGAGGCTGGATGGCCATCTGTCGGGGATGCTTTGATTTGGATTTCCTGCATGGCAGGGGGTTGGACTGCATGGCCCTTGTGGTCTCTTCCAACTCTATGATTCTATGAATCCTGCTGAGATCTGACAGAAAGCATTCTTGGATAAACAAAATGTGTATGGACCTCCAAAACAAAATTGGAAAGAACAGGATCAAAATCTGTGACTTTCTTTATTTTGACTCAATTGGGATGTCAGTAGCATCACTAGGGTTGGTGTCACCCCAGTGTGGTAACTTATGCTGTCTCCCTCCAACCTTGGTGCCACCAGACCAATGGACCCTCAGGAGCAGATCAGGCCACTCTGGAAGAGAAAGGCTGTGGTCTACTTGCTGTCAGTGACTGGTGGACCAGGGTCCCTGAAGGTCCTGTCCATCTCCCGGGTTGTTCTGATCTACCTATCTTGTTCACAAGGGGTCCAGGCACCATTTGATGATGGAAGAGGCCTCCAGGAGTTTGCTGTGGCATGCTGACAGTATCCCAGCTGACCTCCTTGCCAGCTATAGGCAGGTGGACTATCCTATTTTACTCTACATTACTCTACTCTACTCTGCTCATGGAGAGGCACGACAGTACACTCCACATGAGAGTGCAGACACCCCGCTTTGAGATGTCACCTGGTGAAGTCCACAACCCCCACACCCCTGTAGAAACATCTCAGTGGCATGTGTCCTTAAAGACCTACCAGCATGATGTACCATCTCAGCCAAGGCCACTTTAGAGCCATCACTACATCGTGATACACTTCTGTTTTTGAAAGCATTCAAGCATGGATGTTTGTCTAGCTACAGGGGTAATTTCAAATAACAACAGCATTTTCAGGGGTGGGAAATGCATGGAGAGTAGTTTGCTTATTCCGACAGCCCTTCAGGTTGCTGGAAAAGGTTATCGAGAATCCAGTCAGCCTGCAGGGATATGTTTAGCTTCTCTTTGTCCTCCTAGCTTTCACAAATGCTTGTGATCTTGAACCATGCTAAGGCCTGCATTCTGCTTAGCTCATGCTAATAATGCTATTGAAAGGGCTTTCATTCATAATGCTGGAAGCTGCAGCAATGAGGCCAAAAGTGATTCATTATCTGCACTGAACGTCATGACATTGCAGATCTTGGAATAACATTAGCACTGGGCAGAGCATGTCTAGATTCAGAACTAGAGGACCTGTGCTGGACTCTTTATCACTTATGAGCCATTTTTAATCTGTAGACGCAGAGACTGGATCCCACTGAAGATATTAAAACACAGAAATTTTCAATTATTATTTGGGGAGGGGGAATGGAAAGGAGTATTGTTGCCAACAGAACAGAATACTGCATTGGCCTATTCCTGTGCTTTTTAAAAACAAGTGCTTTAGTTTGTAGGAGCCAGTGTGGTGTAGTGGTTTTAGCACTGGAATCTCTGAACTCTCTGAACTCTGGAGATCAGGGTTCAAATTCCTGCTCAGGCATGGATTTGGTGACCTCAGCCTCAGGGGAAAGCAAAGACAAACTCTCTCTGAACAAATCTTGCTAAGAAAATCCTGTGATAGAAATATCTTAAGATCACCATAAATTTGAAATGACTTGAAGACACATAACAGTAACATTTCATTTGTAGACTCCACAAAGTAGTGCTTTTCACATTATTTATAGAATATATACTGTAGTCTACAGAGGGAAAGACTCTCAAAGGAGCTTTTGTTGTTTTGTGCCTTCAAGTCAACTCCAACTTATGGTGACCCTGTTTTAGAGTTTTTTTGGCAAGATTTATTCTGAGGAAATTTGCCATTGTTTTGCTCTTAGAACAAAAGAGGGTGATTTGCCCAAGGGCACCTAGTAGAGTTCCATGGCTTTAATCTCTGAGCAGGGGTTTGAGCCTTGATCCCCCAGAAGCACTCCAACCACTACATCATGCTTACTTTGTAAAAAGAGCTCACACAGTGACATTGCTAGGGTTTGCAACAACTCCTGGTGTCACCCCCATGAAAAAAGGCCTTAGATCTTCTATGCCCCCCCCCCCAATTACAACTGAAGAAGAGACATTGCCAAATCCAGTGCAATCCAGAGCAATCCAAATGCCTCTACCCTTAATTGTGTTCAGTTCCTCCCTGAGTAGACCCATTGATTCAAAGGGATTTATCTTTGTGTTGGCTCATTGTCCCACAATGGAGTCAAGGGAAGGTTATGTTGGGTCGGGATTAAGAGTCAGGCACAAGAATAGTCAGGCCCAAGCAAATTGGAGTGCCCTCTATTCAAAAATCTGTTCTTAAGATCCTTGTCATGCCTACATGCAGAAACACATGCCACTGAGTTGAAGACCATCCTGTTCAGAGAAGCGTTCCCAGACATTGCGTGATTGTCACTTGCTATCTGATGTTCTTTTTGTTGCCTGTTTTATTGAACCATTCCCTGTATTGCTATGTGTTTTATTTGTATTATCCTATCATTTCTTAGATTGTACACCATAGGCAGGTTTACTCTTTTATATTTGTTGTTTTATGTACAGTGCTGTGCAAATCTACAGCGCTATATAAATAAAGAATAATAATAATAAATAATAATAAACACTTGTCTACATGTCTACAGCAACCCACTTCTTCTGACCCAGGATGACCTGGTCTATGCCAACCCAAGCAGGTAGATCAGGCTACCCTCTCACTGTTGATCTCATGGCTGGGTGTTTTGTTCTGGCTGAAGCCTTTAGCCATGTAGAGCCACTTGACAGAGTATACCAACTTCCATATCAATCAAAAAGAGACATATGCAGACATTTACTGTTGCGTGCCTTCGGGTTGTTTTTATTATTATTATTTAGAATGCCTTTAAGGTGCCCTTAGCCTAAATACCCCACAGTCATCAAATCCTGTCTTATCTTGGAAGCTAAGTAGGGTCAGCTTTGGTTAGTACATGAATGGGAGACCACCAATAAATACCAGGTGCTGTAGGCTATATTTCAGAGAATGGATCTGGCAAAACCAATTCTGAGTATTCCTTGCCTAAAGAAACCCTATTCATCAGGTCACTGAAAGTTGACAGGTGACTTGAAGGTGCGTATATACACACACAAGGTGCCCCTGGAGCCAGTATGGTGTAGTAGTTTGAGCATTGGACTACGACTCTGGAGGTTGGTGTTTGAGTCTATGCTCAGCCATGGAAACTCACTAGGTGACCTTGGATAAGTCACACTCTCAGCCCCTAAAACCCTTGATAGGTTTGCCTTAGGCTTGCAATAAATCAGAAATTACCTGAATGCACACAACAACAACAACAAGGTGACACTATCATGGGGGTTTCTTGGCAGGAGGCTGAAAGAGCAGGGCCTGCTGAAGGTCACCCAGTGGTTTCCATGCTTGACCAGGGATTTGAATCCTGGTTTCTAAGGGCCAGTACACACTGGCGGCAAAATGTCACCCCTATTTGCTGCTCAGCATTGCCGCAGCAACCAAACCGCGGGTCAAAGCTGTGCAGCAAAAAAGAAGCCGCAAGCAGGAAGGGGCGCTGCCATGATGTCACTTCTTGCCAGTGACATCTGGTTGCTGTACAGTGGTGGCAGCAGCATCATGGCGGCCCCTGTATAGATGGGAAGTTGCCATGTTGCTGGCATCCATATGTATAAAGGTTTGGGAGCATGCGGTTGCTGTGTGTTGCCGAGCCCTAAAATCACCACCTCCACGCCTCAAAGCGCACGTGTGTACCGGGCCTTAGAGTCGTAGTCCAGCACTCAAATATTGGATCTCAAGTTATGCCAGCACATGCCACTAACAATATGTCAACCAAGATTACCACTGAATCAAAAGTGTATTTTCTTAATAGATATTTGAATTCTCTTTCCACCCAGTAACTGCTCAGAGTGATTTACAATTGGAGAACATTGTAAACACAATATAACCCAGCAAATCCAAATCAAAAAGCTCATACAAAACGGATAAAAGTGATATTTGTATTTTTTATGTTGTGACTATTTTTTATTTTAAAATTGAATAAAGATATATTAAAAAAGTCATAATGATATAAGAAAAGAAAAATGAATTATTTAAAAAATGATTTGTGATAAAACCATTTAAAAGTTGGCAGTATGATGTAGCTTTTACTGACTGTTTAAAGGCCCGTAACAAGTGAGCTGACCTAACCTCCCTAGGAAATGTGTTCTGGTCACTGCACCTGAAAAAAAAATGTAGAGTTGGAAAAGGTGCGGAAAGAAGCCATTTGGAACGATTACATGGTCTCAGGCTCTTTAACTTAGGAGAAAGCAAATAAGCAAAGGCAGAAGCTTTACTAATATATACTATGTCAGAAGTGTGTAATATTAGGCATAGTGTGCTGAATGCAGAGATGAGGAAAACTCTCTTTTGGAATACTAGAAGTTAGATGGTGGGAGGTTTTGGAAAGGCTAAAGGATGCATTTCTTCATGCAGTCCACAGATCAATTGTGGATTTCCTTACTACAAGATACAGTGATATCTTCCAGTTTGTACAGTTGCCACTCAGATTTTTAATGGAGTAGGAGACTGAGGACTTTATCACATTTACCTGCTGCCCTGCAACAATCATGCTAGTTTCATAACAGAAGCATTCCGGTTGTGTTGTTATTAACTGCCCTCAAGTTGATCCCTACTCATGGTAGCCCTGTGGATGAGACATCTTCAAGACTCTCTGACAACCACTGGTCTGCTTAGGTTCTACAGCTTCATATCTGTGACCTCCTTAATAGAGTCCAACCATCTAGCATGCAATCTTTCTCTCTTTCTACATCCCTCCACCTTTCTTAGCATTATTGTATTTCCCAATGAGTCATGCATTCTCATGATGCAGCCAAAATACAATAGCTTCAACTTAATCATCTTGACTTCCAGGGAGATTTCTGGCTTGGTCTGTTCTAGAACTCACTTGTTTGTCCTTTTGGCTGTCGAAGATACCTTCTCCAGCACCATGTCTCAAATGACTCTATTCTCTTCTTCTCTTCTTTCTTCAATGTTCAGATCCTGCACCCATCCATGGTGATGGGGAATACAATGGCTTATACAATCCTAACTTTCATGCTCACTTGTGTATCTTTACTTTTTAGGAACGTTTCTAGTTCTTTCATAGCTGCCCCCTCCAATCCTAGTCTTCTTCTGATTTCTTGATTGCAGTCCCTATTCTGATCAATGTTTGATCCAAGGTACGGGAACTTTTACTGTATGAATTTCTTCATTGTCCAGTTTATATTCATGGATCTGTGAATCATAGCACTGCAACTGTGTAATGTAGTAGGACTAAATGTCTATGTTCAGTTGAACATTTTTGAATCAGAGTTGCACAGAGTTGCACAGGTGGTGCTGTTATATGTGAGAATATACACTCTCAGACAATGTGCAGTCATCTGCTCCTGCTCAAACTGACGGTAGTATTCCTTAGCTGTGTAATGTTGCTATTTAACACAAGGGTCATGTAGTGCAATCTATATGCAACACTACATGCAGTGATTTATGGCACACATTCCCAGTGTAAGATCTCAGCCATAGTGTAATATTCATATAACAATCACAAGAATGTGAAGTCGAAGGCTTTCATGGCCGGCATCCATAGTTTTTTGTGGGTTTTTTGGGCTATGTGGCCATGTTCTAGCAGAGTTAGTCTGCTAGAACATGGCCACATAGCCCGAAAAACCCACAAAAAACTAATCACAAGAATTTGTTTCAGGATAAACCAAGTGCAACAATCAGAGGAATGCTAATGGTGTGAGATACTACATGACCAAGTGTAGCAGATTTCCACATGGCTACCATGTCACCATACCCAAGACTCACTGTTTTGCTGTGATAGCCCCCTCCCTTGGCCATTTGGGTGCTACTGAAGAGTGAGGAGGATTGGAAAATGATCTGTTTATGTCCTAGTTACCAGTCCAGGCTAAGGACATATTCCACTGAGATCTATGAGGCTCCTCCAGAGGTCTCAGAGCATGACAGGACATAGCCAGGGCATTGTTTGATCCCCTGTTGTCCACCAATAATGGAACTACTGTGGGTAGGGGCTATTGTGCTGTGATACTGAGACCAGACTGATGGTGGCTTTGAATGTTGGAGAGGAAGGAAGAGAATATCAACTTGTGCATTGAATGAAAAAATACAGATGCAAGTGTAAGATGAATTGTGCTTGTGTATGTCCCAATTTGCTTATAAATCTCAATTTGGGAGAAAGTCCGGAAATAAATCTAATAAATAAACAAATAATAATAATAATAAAATTTATTTGTATTTTCCCGTCTCTCCCAGGTGGATCGAGGCGAGATTACAACCCAACATTAACAATAAAATACAAGAATAAAACATATAATTTCAAACATTAAAACAGTTAAAAACAGTGCAGTCAACATTTATAAGATAAAATGTTCTGATCCTGGATAGAAGAGTGAATGATGTTGTTACAAAAGATTGGGTGGATAGGCTTGCCGGAAGAGATCCATCTTAGCTGCCCTCTTGAAACCTTCCAAGAAGGTAATAAGATGGATCTCTTCTAGGAGGTTGTTCCATAGTTAATTAAATTAAATAAGTCATTAACAGGATACAAGTCATGGAGTGAAAATTGAGGGTTCATCTAATCATAAACTCAACACATGGCGTTGACGTAACTTATGCTTGTGGTAGTGATGGTGAGAACAGATGGATTCATTAGAAGTACGAAAAGATTCAGCTGTAGTTGCTACAATTTCTAGAAAGGATGTTAAAAATACCGAATTCACATTATTCCACTTTTTGAGAACTTTGATGGCAAAATTCAGGTTTGGGAGAAATACCAAGCTCTCTCTTCTTATCCTGGACCCCGCAACATCTGGGACCCAGTCTATCTTTTCCTTCGCATCACTTCTGTTGTTTAATAAGTGGATATTGTGATATTGCTACAGCAATCTTGAAATATTCTTGTAATTATCATTGCTTTGATTCGAAGAATTACTATGCATCCTTTCGATTTGTTGTTCATGTAAAATGACGAAAACAAGTCAATTTCTAATTAAAGGTGGAGAAATGACCAGATCAATAAATGTTCCAATGGATTAGGTTTAGGCCACACTCAGTCCCAACATCAGTGTTGCACATCAACTCCTAAAAGGCTGCCATGCTGGTGAGAACTGAGCATTTATTAAGCACTAATTCAATCTAATGAGTTGAGTAATTCAGACAAGAGGGAAGTGATCCACCAGCTGAATGAGGAAGCATTTTAAATTGGCATGAGAACTGTTTATAAGTCTATGATGCAGAACAATGCTTTGACAGCAAGCCTTCAGAAGAAATATGTTCAGAAAGTTAGGGAGAAAATGAGAAGAGTAGAAAGAAAATTTAAAATAACAACAAACTCTCACAGATAGTGGGTGCATTGCCTAAGGCCCCAGATCAGTGCTACTGAAATGGTAGTTTGTGCACCATGCGCCACTGGTTGCTTGTCCATGGTGAGTTTCCAGGAAACTGGGACCTGGAAAGAATAAAGGGTGAATTATTTTTGTACAAAGTAGGGCTGTGCTGAATTGACCAGGATTATTTCTTGGGCTGCTCCCACACTGCAGAAATAATGCGGCCGGACACTGCTTGAACTCTGTGGCTCCATCCTACAAAATCCAGGCATTTGTAGTTTGTTGTGGCACCAGAGCTCTCTGACACAGAAGGGCTAAATATCTCACAAAACTGCAAATTCCAAAATTCCATAGCATTGAGGTTTGGCAGTTAGAATGGTGTCAAACTGCATTGATTCTGCAGTGTAGATGCAGCCTCACCCCTGGGTTTAATGGGCAGTGAAACAGAACTGCTTATTGTTCTGAGATTTGATTGACTATTGCTTTATGCTATGCTCAGACAGGCTTTGTACTGAGCAATTGTATTGGGTTGGATTCAGCTTTAGATACATACAGCTAGATGATATAAGGCATGGTACATACCACCCCAAAACTGCAGGCTGGAGGTGTCCGTTTTTCTTCCGGAGGGACGCCGCAGCAGCCAAACCTCTGCAGTAAAAAGAACCTGGAAAAATGGGTTCTTTTTGTGGTGCCTGGCACATGTCACAAGTGTGCCATTGGCACACTGGTGACGTAGGCGACGCACAATGAAGTCTGTACACTGCGTGTCGCTTACGTCATCATAGTATGGTCCCTTTTCTGGAATTCCATCCTGAACTTTATCTTTGAAACTGAAAAGTGAGATATAACCCCCTCATCCCGCCTTTCTCTAAGTAAAAATTATAATGCTTTTGTACATACAGTGGGCTCTTAGTATATGCTGGGGTTTAGTTCCAGGATCCCCCATGGATAACAAAATCCATGGATGCTCATGTCCCATTAAATATAATGGCATAATACTGTAAAATGGTGTCTCTTATATCAAATGGCAAAATCAAGGTGTATTTTTGGGAATTAAAATTGTTAAAATATTTTTAAGCCATGGATGGTTGAATCTGTGGATATGGATGGCCAACTGTACTCTGGTATTTCATTTTATCTGGTTGTCATTGGTCACAATTTAATTATATCAACTGAGGGTTATGAAGGAAAAAAAGTCTTAGCAGTTTTTTGTTTGATTTCACTTGCATGTTCAAGATTTTGCATCCAAATTCTTTCTTGAAATATCCTGGATTTCTTTCACTCTCCCTTCTGTTCTTCCTCCTCCTCTCCCACTGATCATGTATCACATCTAGACCATTTCAGAAATGGGCTTTCTCCAGTGTTCAGTGAACTCTTTAAAATTATTATTCAGGAGTTAAAGTATTAATGTATTTTAGCAATATTACACCAGTTAAGGATTAGGATCATTTTATTTTATTGCAAACATTGCTCTTTCCCTCAATTGGTCTCTGTTGAATTGGCTTTCTTGGGAGCTATCAGTATGGATGTATCCACACTGCAGAATTAAAGCATTTTCTCACCAAAATGTGGCTGTGCAATTCAGCTTTTAAAGTTTCTATAGAGTTTTTAAAGAAATACATTTTACTATTTTAATGCGTAATGTTTTTAACTTTATAAATTGTTTAATGTTATTTAAAATGTTATATTTATACTTTTTAATGTCTTTGTATTGTTTTTATTTTGTATGATTTTAGATTTGCTGTGAGTTACCTTGAATGCCTATATCAGGAGAAAGGTGGGGTATACACAAACACATAAACAAACAAACAAACAAATAAATAAATAACAAGCCCAGTTGTATGTGCCTAAAACTGGACCCAATCCAAGATCAGTTCAGATCAATGGGCCATTAGTCCTGCTGAAAAATAGGATAGTCAAGTGACTCAGGGAAGTCCACAAGTGTGACCCAAAAGGAGGAGAGCCCACCCCCTCTGTTCTTATTTTTGCAGGAATTGGTATTAGAAAGAAAGATGGGACTCCTTGATATGCCACATGTAAAAAAAACATCATGAGAAGTTCTTTGCATTTCTGAGGGCTTTATATGGCAGTCAAGCAGTAATGGAGATTTAGAAATATGATCATGGTAGATGCAGAGACACGTCCTGGCTTTAAAAAAAACTATTAGTGAAACTGTAGCCATATAGGTTGCAGTAGCATTGCTAGGGTTGGCGTCACCCATTGCAGTAACTGATGGTGTTACCTCCCTCCACTGATCTCCTTGCGTACCACATCATGCTGAATTGTTAGTAATGTTTTTGTACTAATGTTACACAGAAATCACCATTTCCATATATCACTTTGAATGTAATGGCAATAGTTGTGACATAAACAACTGGAAAAATTAAAATTAGACCTTTAAATGACAGTATCATATGCACAGCCTCAATGTATTTATATATACATAGTGTCATGTGGTTGTAGTGAAAATCTGGCAAGATGTGATGAGTTTAAAGAAAATTTAAAAATAATTTACATTTAAATTGAAAATTGATTTTAAAACTTAAGGTCTCTCTTTTCTTCTCCCACTGAGCTTCAGCCTCCTCACACAATCTCTTGAATGTTGTGAAGTCATGCAGGTATATGTCACAGCTCATTTCTGCCAAAAATAGATGTTTGGTAAGTAGTGGTGCCACTTCCCTTAGGGTGTCACCTGGTGTGGTCTGAACCCCTTCTTCAGAATGCCAAAAGCCATGCAAAGAAGGGATGTATTGGTAGATTTAGATTAAGAATATGGGAGGTGACTTTAAATCATTGTTAGGCTGGAATTCTACATGGGCTACTTAGTTATATATGCGTAAGTAAGTAATAAATCCCAGGTTCATTCTGCTGACATTTGGGGTATTGATAAAAGAAGTTTTCACTCCCTCCCACCAGCAACCAAGGCTTCATAGAATCATAGAGTTGGAAAAGACCATGAGGACCAACCAGTTCAACCCCCTGCATGCAGGAACTCACAGTCAAAGGACCCCTGACAGATGGCCATCCAGGCTCTGTTTAAAACCCCCCAAAGAAGGAGACTCCACCACACGCCAAGGGAGTGTGTTCCACTCTCAAACAGCTCTTACTGTCAGGAGGTTTTTCCTAATGTGGAGCAGGAAAATCTTTCCCTGTAGTTTGAATCCATTGCTCATAGTCCTATTCTCTGGAGCAGCAGAAAACAAGCTTGCTCAATCCTCAACATGACAACCCCTTTAAATATTTAAACATGGCTATTATATCATTACTTAACCTTCTCTTCTTCAGTCTAAACATACCCAGCTCCCTAAGTTTCTCCTCATAGGGCATAATGGAAGTGTGACAAGAATCTTGCTTCTTATTGTTGTAGCCTTGCGTGCTGGCAGGAGTGAAGTAGAAACATCATCGACATCAGCAGCAGAAGGGTCATCCTTCTCTTCGTGCAACTGATGCCTGGTAAAGTAGATGGGGGGGCAGTTACAATGGTGGCAATAGTGCTACAAATGAAACTATGAAAGTATCATGAATATAGATCACTTATAGATGTGCAATCCTAGGTTATACATTCATAAGTGTGCTAGTAGAGTATAGTGAGCAGGATCAGAATTCAAAATGAACTTAACAGATTGGAGAGCTGGGCCAAAATGAACAAAATGAATTTCTACAAGGAGAAATGTAAGTTACTACATTTAGGCAGGAAAAAAATGTAATGCACAAATATAGGATGAGTAACACCTGGATTAACAACAGGTTTAGAAGTCTTAGTAGACCACAAGCTGAACATGATTTAACAGTGTGATGCAGCAGCTAAAACAGCAATGCAATTCTAGGCTCTTCAATAGGAGTATAGTGTCTAGATAAGGGAAGTAATACTACCACTCTATTCTGCTTTGGTCAGACCTCACCTGGAATACTGTGTCCAGTTCTGGGTACTTCAAGAAGGATATTGATAAGCTGGAATGTATCCAGAGGAGGGTGACTAAAAAGGTGAAAAGTGTGGAAATCACATCCTACGAGGAGCAATTTAGGGAGCTGGCTGTGTTTGGCTTGGAAAAGGTTAAGAGGTGACATGATAGCCATGTTAAAATATTTGAAGGGATGTCATATGGAGGATGGAGCAAGCTTCTTTTCTGTTGCTTCAGAGTCTAGGATACTGAGCAATGGATTCAAACTATGGGACAAGAGATTCCACCTACACATTAGGTAGGACTTCCTGATGGTAAGACCTGTTTATCAGTGAACTGTGGAGCCTTGGAGTGTGGTGGAGTCTCCTTCTTTAGATGATTTTAAACAGAGGCTGGATGGGCATCTATTGGGGTGCTTTGATTGCGTGTTCCTGCATGGCAGACTGCATGGGTTAGACTGGATGGCTACTGTGGTCCCTTCCAGCTCAGTGATTTTATAGTACTTAACATAAAATTTGCTTGTGGTTATTTTGCAGAAAAAAGAGCATTTTGTGGACTACAGAAAATCTTGTTTACCTGGGAAGAAAATGCTACTTTCTGCACAACCCCTGGCACATGTGAATTTTGCTCAGAATATGTCTCAAAATGCAAAGATTTCTGTCTGTCTAGGTTTCTTTTCATCAAGGTTTCCCAAAGGTCAAGAAACAAATTTTTGACAATTTTTCCATCCTTTTATATTGTTATTATTTTTTAAATTTTAATTTACATTTTTTCCATCCTTAAAACCAGTCTTTCACTACTGGATTTCAAGTGGGGACATAAACCCACCAATCAGTCTGAAAAGAATATTGCAGTTGTGATGTTTCCTGCTAGTTTGACATTACTTGTCATTTAAATGATGCTGCTGGATTTTCAGGTTGATTTGATTAGCATTCAAAATGTTTGCCTACTGATGAAGAGGTTCATTAATTTATACAGTAGAGAGGTGATCTGTCTTGCATATCTCCTCAATCTGTTTTACCACCAAGTATTGTTCTGCCCTTCAGAGCCCATGGCAGTATGGCTTCTCACTGCTTTCTCACTCATTTCTCCATTCATGATGCTCTTCTTTTGTGATCTTCTTTCCTGATCCTGTACATTATCAGTTTTCAGGCTTCCTTTTCCAGTGTAGGGAATGTAGATCCCCCTTAAAATAACTGGTGTCTTTCTGTGTACATTTCCCTGCACCATGTTTCACAGATTCGAACCTTCTTCAGAAGTCATTTGTAGGAATAGCAGTGTGTAATCAGAGGGGAGTAAGATTATCTATCTATCTATCTATCTATCTATCTATCTATCTATCTATCTATCATCTATCTATCTATCTATCTATCTATCTATCTATCTATCTATCTATCTATCAT
>NC_056522.1:16118984-16147926 GCF_019175285.1 Sceloporus undulatus
AAATTTTTATTTCTTACCCAAGGATTGAGGTGGGGTATAATATAGATTAAATCACATAAAATCATTTAAACACTATAAAAATACTGTTAAAACATTGTTAAAGCACGTAAACATAAATCCATTCAATATAAATTAAAATATCATAATTTAAAATACATACAGTTGGCCCTTCTTATACACAGATTCAAGCATCCACAGTTTGAAAATGTTTCAAAAAAGTAGAAATTTCAAATATCAAACCTTGATTTTCCATTTTTTATAGGGGACACCATTTTGCTATGTCATTATATTTAATGGGACTTGAGCATCCACGGATTTTGTTATCCACGGGGGATCTTGGAACCAAACCCCAGCGTATAACAAGGGTCCAATGTAGTTTAAAATCAACTGGTGGACCTGCCAGAAAATACAGGCCTTTAATGTTGTTGGTGTTGTTGTGTGCCTTCAAGTTGTTTCCAACTTAAGGCAACCCTAAGGGGAACTTATCATGGGGCTTCTTGACAAGACTTGTTCAGAAGGATTTCCTATTGCCCTCCCCTGGGGCTGAGAGTATGTAACCTGTCCAGGGTCACACAATGGGTTTCATGGCTGAGCTGGGAATCAAGCCCTGGTCTCCAGAGTCATAGTCAAACACTCAAACCACTACACCATGCCAGCTCTCAGGTCTTTAATACCATTTTAAATTCAGATGGCATATTTAGCTGTCCAATCTCTTCTGGCACGTCCTCCCAGTTTAGGTGTGGCCGATGAAAAAGTCCTCTGTGTCACGGCCAGCCAGGCGGAGGACTCGGAGGAAGAGGCTGAGCCAAGCCCTAGCTTAACTCTGCCAGCTCCAGCAGAGTCGGCTGAGCCAGGCCCTAGTTCTGTTCTGCCAGCTCCAGCAGAGCCTGTGACTCAGCAGCCCAGTCTCTCCCCAGCAGAGATTTCAGGCCTGGGAGACATAGAGGAGCAGAACAAAGAGGTACCTCCCTTCAGCCAGCAAAGGACAGAAAGGGTGTGTCTCCGTCGATCCAGGAGGTTATATGAGAAACACTCAGCAATCACTAAGCACTTGTGATTAGGAACTGGGCCAACATAAACAGGTGTGAGATGCCAAGCTTCTTTGTCAGAGCCTATCTGCGTTTCCTGGAGAAAGCATATTGCTCTGATTCCCTTGGATTTTGTTGCCTGCAACCTTGCCTCCTGGACTACGGATTGACCTGGAACCCTTGACCCTGGAACTGACTTGTTGACTTGCCCTCTGGAATCCTGGACCCTTGGCTTGTTCCCTGACTCTGTTCTATTGGACACTGGACTGGTATTGTAATACTGGACTTAGTTGCTTGCTGCTGCAAAGTCCTTGTATTTGTTGGTCTATAAAGCTAGCCTCAACTTTTATCAGCAGTCCATTGACTGCTTTCCTGGACACTCTGGGTGATAGATGCCAGTCTAGTTCTGGCTGGTTGAAGTAGATGTCCCTCAGAGGACCTGAGCATACAGGACAGATTGTATGGGAAGAGGTGACCCTGTAGGTAACCTGGACCCAAACCATTTAAAGATAATAACCAACACTTTGTACTTTGCCCTGAAACATAGGGGCTGTGGAGACGGGTGGCTAAATGCCGCCCATTTTTGCCCCAGAAGGAGGTCACAGCAACCACATGCCGCAGACTCCAGAGGTACCAAAAAGAAATCACTTCTGGGAGGGTTCTTTTTTCCATCCCTGGAGGGACACTACAGTCATGCTCATGCGTGATGATGACACCCCTTGAGCGCAGCACCATTTGGGTGCTCCTTTTGAGGGATGTCATCATGACACACCCCGTCTGTATGGGCACACGCCAAGATGGTGCCCGGGCAATGCGATGAGGGCTTGGAGCGTGCAGACACTCCACCCTCACCGTTCCTACAGGCTGGCACAAAGTGCCAGTTTGTAGAGCTCCTTACTGTCATAAATATCACAGCCTTTCCCAGTATATGTATTCAATCAAAGATGTGAGCAGAGCTTCTTTGTACATAGGCTGCATTTACACTTTAAGATTTAAAAAGTGGGGTAGTGATATTCTGTTCTTTTGGGGGCATGAGGCTTATAGGGGAAAAATGATAACAGACTTAGCTAAAGTCACATCAGGTCAAGTGTCTTCTGATAAGGTCGCTTCAGCTGAAGTCTTAGTAAGTAAGATCACATCAGGTGAAGCTGCAGCGGACAGGGTCTCATGGGTAAATCCTGTTCAAAAACACAGAGCTTAATCAAGCAGATTGAACTCTCATTCAGGTGAGAAGCTCTGTTTTGGATAACAGAAGGATGTTGGCTCAGCAAAGTGCTTCTGTCTATGCAACATGGTTTCCTACTATTGTGTGTTTATGGAATATTTTTGCTTTGTTACAGTGGCTATTAGACTCTTCATGTGAGTCCTTACAGCAGGAATAAGCAGTGTCTTAGGAGGAAAGTGGCTGCAACAGTCTTTTCTAGGATCTTGGGGAGCTGCACTCACACCCACCAAACTCTCATATTTTCCTGGGGACAGTCCCCATTAATCCTCTGTCGTCCCATTTTTTCCCTACTTTTAAAAAAGTCCTGTTTTCTCTCAGTTCCTTCCACATTCCCTCTTTGTCCCCAACTTAGTTCACTTGCTTCAAATTAAGTTCTAGTAAGGAGCCCTGGTGGCACAATAGTTAAATGCTGGTACTGCAGCCACAACATTGTAAGTTTGATCCTAGAGGAGGGCTCAAAAGTTGACTCAGCCTTCCATCCTTTCATAAATTGGTAAATTAGTACCCAACCACTTCCATAAAGGAATTTATATGCATGGAAGATACCAACAGGACTCCAGCCAGTGCTTCTCCCCAGCTAGATAGACTTCTGAAAACAATAGACTAGGGATCTTTACAAAATCTGAAGGCCGTACAACCTGTCCTCTCATTGGAGCACTGCTCTGTAGACTCATGTGTGCTGAATGCTTCAAATCTGGATTATTGCTTTAGGATGATTGTACTGTGCTGTATATGGCATACATTCAGTAATCAAAATAGAGACTTTAGAGTCAATACAGACCAGCACTTTGTGCCAGTCTGTGGGTGGAGTTAGGGCACAGTGTCTGCACACTGCGTACGCTAACCCCGCCCCCAGGGCACCATTTTGGTATGCATTGGTCCACAAGACACACATTATGATGATGCCTCTCCGGGGCTGCATCCACATGATGCAGCACGAAAGAGGTGTCATAAAGCCGTGCCACCACAGCTATGGCACCCCTTGGAGGGCACAAAAAAGAACTGCTTTCTGCAGCTTCTTTTGTGCTCTCTGGAGGCTGGATTGGGGCCATGGCATGAGATTGCTGTGGCCCTGATCTGGCAGTACAGGGGTGGTTGCATGCTGCCTGTCTGTACAACCCCTGATGTCAAGAAATCAGAAGGAGACTAAGCTGTGGAAAGGCAGCTATGAAGGAAGATAAGATTCTCAACTGCAAAGATATTAAATACTAAAGTCAAAATCATCCAGGTCATTGTACTTCAGATTTCTAGATATGGTTGCAAAAGCTAGAGAGTAAAGAAACCTGACAGGAAGAGAATCAACTCAGTAGAAACATGATGCTGTAGAATAATTCTATAGGTATCATGGACTGGTAAGAAGACAAAAGAAGAAATCATAGAGCGAATCAGGTGTAGACTCTCATTAGAAGCAAAGATGACTAAACTGAGGCTGGCATACTTTGAATGTATCAGGAGACAATGTGACTCATTGGATAAGATGATAATACTACAAAAAGTGGAAGGGAGTTAGAAGAAAGGGAGCCCACAGTACAGGTAGATTGCTTCAAACAAGGAAGGCATGAGCTGGAGTCTGTAAGCTCTAAGCAGGATCCTTGGAGGTCTCTCATTCAATGGGTCATCATAAGCTGAGGTTGACTTGACAGCAAATAACAATAAATTGATAGCCAGTGTGGTATAGTGGTTTGAGCATTAGACTATGACTCTGGAGACCAGGACTCAATACCCCACTCACCCATGGAAACCTAATGGGTGATCTTTGGCAAGTCACATTCTCTCAACTTCTCATGTTCTCATTTGCTGCTTTGTACATTTAGTTTCATCCACCAGCCTGAGAGGAAGGAGACTCCACTCTCCATAAGTGCCATCCACCGGCCTGAGAGGAAGGAGACTCCACTCTCCATAACTGCCATCCACCGGCCTGAGAGGTAGTTCACCAGGCAGGTCCAGCTCCATCAGGGCTAGCCTGGAAGAAGGAAGAGCCCTCCCTCTATTCCATCTGCCTTGGTCCAGGCCTCAGAGGGAGAGAAGAACCACTGGACCTCATCCCCTTTCCCTCCACCATTCCCTTCTCCTTTTGTTTCGTGTCTTTTAGATTGTAAGCTGGAGGGCAGGGAACTGTCTGATTAAAAATAATTGTAAGCCGCCCTGAGAGCCATTAGGGCTGAAGGGCGGGATATTAAATAAATAAATAAATAAATAAATAATAAACAAACAAACTTCAGAGGAAGGTGAAGAAAAACACGTTCTGAACAAATCCTTCCAAGAAAACACCATAATATGTTTTCCTTAGGGTCGTCATAAGTTGGAAAGTACTTGAAGGTATCCAATAGCAACAGCAAAATGTGTATCAGCTTACTGTATACTGGTATTTTAAAATCCTAATGCCAAGAGGAAGAGGTACCCATATACCACCATTACTAAAAGAAAGGAACTGCCAAACTAAAACGTGTTATGAATTTTAAATTGTGTTTTAATATGCTGTTCCCTGCCTCAAGCCTTGAAGAGAGGCAGCAAAATAATAATAATAATAATATCCTAATATATATTTTAGTAAAAGATTTCAGAACTTCATGGGGGACACCCAGACAACTGCTGAATAAATTACAGCTCAAGTTGCAGAGCTATAATACTGGTTGGATCAGCTGTCCTCCCATGGAGGACTGAGACAACTTTGTCCTGAGTAAGTTACAGCTCAGATTATTAGACAAAGATGAATTCTAGAGTTAAGAGCCAATCTTCAGATACTATTTAACATAGCATTAGATGAAAGACAGCTAAAGTGAGTAAAGCCAACTTAAAAAAGAAAAGAAAAGAAACCTCTGATGTGGGGAGGAAGCTGTACTTCAACGCATCCTTTCTGAAGTTCTTCTCTTCTTTCCCCAGAGTTATCACACTCTGATGTCAGTAGATTATTTCCTTGAGGTGTATCTTACCTCATCACATCTCAGCCTAGTAGCATATCAAAGTAAAAAGTGAAGGGGAAAAAATACTCCCTATTGCATTACTTATCTTGGAATGGAAGGGGAGAAAAAAATCTGAAGAAAGTTATATCATCTGTACAGTGAAGGATGGTAACTGAAGTTGGCTCAGAATGAAATTTCAGGGCAAGCCCCAGAGTTTCTTCTGTGTCAGTACTGGGTGAAGGTTAATCCAGTCTTTAACCCCTTACATACAGGCCAAAATAAAGCTGCTTCAGGTCACTTTGGAGATATGCTGTTTAAATGATGCATGTGTCCTAAAAGGCCAGAAGCCGCACCAAAGCCAGGCTCCAGTCCTAAGGACTGAAGCCAGCTTTGGTGCAGCTTCTGGACTCTTAAGATGCATGTGTCATTTAAACAGCATACCTCCAAAGTGACCCGAAGCAGCTTTATTTTGGCTTGTCTGTACTGGCCCTATGTGTTAGCTCTCTGACTTTAAAAGAAGCTATCTCAGGAGCTGGACCTATCTGGGAAATTGGGGTTAGCCCCTTCAATAGCTCCTTTAAAGTCTGGACCATCCAGGGCTTTCAACCCTCTCCCCAAATGCAATGATTTGATTTCTTTTCCAACCCAAACCCGAAACAGGTCCTGAGCTTTGCTTGAAAGGAGACTTGCAATCACATGTACATTTCTATGGCCTGATACATACCTCTTGGTAAGTCCAGGCTGGCGGCAGCCTAATTTCCTCTGGAGGGAAGCCGCAGCCACCAAACTGCACGGCTTCACTCCAGAGGAAAAAGAACCCAGAAAAACCGGGTTATTTTTCCGCCGCCATAGTTATGTTGCGAGTGCGGCAATGGTGCACTCGTGATGTAGCTGGCACAGCATGACATGCAGATGCTATGCGTCCATTATGTCATGATGGTGGCACCGGTGTACACAGGGTGCTGCAGTTGAAACACTGTCAGTACGTGCTAGGGTTAGGGACCATGCGGTTGCTGCATGGTTCCTAACCCTAGTTGAACCACCACCACACCACAAAGGGCCCGTCTGTCCCAGGCCTATACCACTTATCAGTGAACTCAGGACACTATAAGCAGTTTACAAATCTGTAAGCTAATTGCCCTTAACAAGCTGAATATTCATTTTACCCACCTATGAAAGGGTGGAAGACTGAGGCAACCTTGGAGCCCTGCCTAGGAGCTTATCATTCATCATAATGGAGGCAGGGATTATTGCACACTAAATCACCGCCGAATTGCCAACTGCCATCAGCCTGGATCCCAGCCATGCTCCACCAGCACTTTTTAGAAGTCAGAAAGCTTTCTGGCTTCTAAAAAGTGCTGGCAGAATGCAGTTGGATCCTGGCTGGGAGGTTGGAGCCAGTTTAAAATGCTGAGTGATAAGCTTGTAGGATCGAACTCACAACCTTGTGGCTGCAGTACCAGCATTTAACCACTGCACCACCAGGACTTGCCACCAGATGAAGTAATTATTCATTTTTAGGGGAGATTATTCTCCTCCCTTGTAGGGGTGTGTTGGAGGGCAGAGGCTGCAAAAATGACATGGTGTGTGTGTGTGTGTGTGTTGCATATGGCTCATGGGGTGTTGGTTGCATGATTCTCATTCCTGACTTAGACAATGTTCAGATAGATGAATTGTCTGACTCAGTATACGGCAGCTCTTTCTGTCTATTTTGCTTCTGTAATTTTCTAATGCCCTGCACACACCCAATGGCATAGTATAAATGAGAATAATAGCAGTGATCTTGACATTGAGAGGTTTCATGTCACCTCAAGGCTGTAGCCAGAGTGAAAGTTTACACAAAATGCAAAATGGAAAAGAAGAACAGGAAGTTTCCTCACACAAAAACCACAAGTAATGCTGGCGGGTGTTTGTGAGAGAATTCAGTGTTCAAGGTTAATGGTCCAGCAAGGGGAGCAAGGAATGAAGTGGATGTTTGACTATCAAAATGGCAATACGTCATGGGATGGGGGAAAGGAAGAAGCAGATAATCCAGAGGCTAGTGGCAATTATGACACACTGTGGATGAAAAAGCAAAAGCTTTCCTTCCTACAAAAGAGACAAATCTTTTTTTAAAAGCTAACAAATACATGACAAGAATAGCTCTTCTTGCATTGATAAATGGTGACAAGTCTGTCTGGATACATGAAAAAGCTGTCCAACATAACAGAAACCAAGATTAACAGGGGGAATGAGGCCTTTGAATATCATTCCTTGGGAGGTCATGCTACTCTGTGACTATATATATATTGATTTGGTAGTGGAAAGAAAATAGCTCCAGTTTAACTAAGAAGGAGTATTAAAAATGGGGGAACAATGTACATAATTGAGGGGAGAGGGAAATGCTCTTTTAATCGCCATTCTGTTTGTGGGGAGAAATCGTTAAAACCACTTTTAAAACATCTAGGTTCTTGTAAGCTTCATTGATGTCTGGTTTGGAAGAATAGGAGGTGGAGAACAGAGAAGAGCACCAGTCTGAAATTTGAGAGAGTACAATGAGGGGTAAAATGGAGAAAGTGATATAATGCAGCGAGAGAAAAAGAAAGTCTTAGATCATTCAAAGTATAATAGATGAGAAGGATAGGTTGATGTGAATAAATATAAAGCAGTTGTTTAATCTCTTCTGCACTTGCTGGCATGGATGTCAGTGAAAATAGTGGAAAGGTCCAGCAAAAGTTGGAAAAAGTTGCTTTAAGTAAGGAAGGGGGAAATTCTGTTTGGTTCTCATTTTTAAGCAAACTGGGCCAATATTACATCTTTAATGTTCAAATCAGAACACCTATTTTAGGCTGCACTTTTTTGAATTTTTATAGTGTAGCTCTTTGTTCAAAATACGTATTAGAGAATATATTTGTGCACCTAATCCAGGGTCCAAAATGCATCAGGCCGATTCAGACCTATGTGGACCAGATACAGATTAGATTAGATTAGCCTGATTCAGTTCAGTACTGAATGAACATGGCCTGAAATGATTTGGACTAATTCAAAGATTTGTCTTCATTTCATTTCTATGTGCCTTTCTCCTAGAAGCAGACCCAAGGTGGATCACAGATAAAATCGGTTAAAACTTTGCAATAAAAGATTAAAATAATTAAAACCTTCTGGCTAAAAACGGTATAAAATTATATAAAATATACAAAAGTTAAAAAAACATAATAAGAGCACCCACCCTATATAAAAATGTGTCCTGGGAAAGCAGCCAAGAAGGCTGATAGCAACACACAGCACTAAACAATGTCCAAAACTTAATGCAGTCCAGCAAAGCAAGCAAGAGAGTCTAAGAGCACAAACCAAGAGAATTGTCAGAGATCTGAAGTCCAGGGTTTCAGAGGGTGATGAGACGTGTAGACAAATCCAAGGCCATGAAATCCAGGGAGACAAGGCGACTAGCAATCCGAGGGGGGCAGGGTTTCCAGCAAGAAAACAAGGGAGGTCAGGATCAAGGGTGCTTTTGCAAGGAAGCTCAGATAATCTCTGACACCAAGGCTGGCGTCTTGCACCTGTTTAAATTCCCTAGCCGCAAGAGTCCAGCTGGTGTTGATTACCACGGTGTTTTCCATAAACCTTCCTTGAACTTCAGAGGCCCTCCCTTTCTGCTCATTGCTGGCTGAAGGTAGGTAGTGTTCCTTGTCCCTCATCCATGCCTGAAGGTTTTGCTGCCAGGAGGCTTGGCTGCTGAGCCTCCTAGGAGGCCGCAGGCCCTGCTGGATCTGGCAGAGCAGAGCTAGGGCCAGGCTCAGACTCAACTTCAGCTTCAGGCTCAGGTCCCAGCGGAGGCTCTGGCTCAGCCTCTTCATCCTCAAAGTCCTCAACCTGGCTGGACATGACAAAACATCACTGACATGATTATACAGTGTGCCCACATTATACACAGATGTGACTTACACAGCTTTTAGCATATGCTGAAAGCCACACCAGGAAAATTCTCCATGTGCCACAGAAGGGGTAATGGCACCCATGCCCATGATGCATGCACTACACCTCAGGCATGAGCACCATTCTTTTGAATGGGGCTCAAGCATATGCAGAAGTCTCCTTATGTGGGGGGATCCAGAATTGTATATTAAAAGCCTGCTTGTATGTCAAAAATAGACCAGACAAATGAGACAGTGTGTCTCCAATATGACCACATAAGGAAAAAGTGAAAATGATGTGATGTGGGACACATGGGTGAACAGCTGCCCAGCATCACTACAGAGTGTCCAGGTAACAGATGGATGTTGGGGAACCTTTGGGGCCACAATGCTTTAGGATGCTCCTGGAGTATTCTGCCCCATGCAGACACAGCCTGAGACATGGCTGTATATATGCTCTCAGCCATACTGTTCTAAATGTAAGATCAGAACAGCCAATCATTCTCTTTGATATATCATGAATACATTATGCTATCCTGTAATTAAACTACCAAAATCCAATAACTTTCCCCTGGAGAAGAATATTTCTATTTTTTTGTGACCATGTCCCCATATAAAGTGGGTCTTTGGTACAGCTGCCCAGACATCCTCCTTTTCCAGGACAGGTCCTACATTTCAGCCTTCTGTCCAGGAGAAATTTCAAGATGTCTTCCATTTTGAGCACAACCAAGAAGCATGAATTTACATGTCTTGGTACTTTTAGCTTTTATTTGGTCATTTCCTGAATGTCCTACATTTTGCAATGCCTTGTCCTCCTTTGTGTTTAGGACATCTGGTCACCTCACCTTGGTATCCACTGGGGTTTAGTTCCAGGACTCACCGTGGATACCAAAATCCATGGATGTTCAAGTCCCATATTAAATGGAATAGTAAAATGGCATCCCTTATATAACATGGCAAAATCAATTACAGTGGTACCTCGGGATACGAAATACCCAGGTTACGAAATTTTCGGGATACGAAAAAATCCCATAGGAAATCATTGTTCCGGGTTACGAATGTTTTTTCGTGATACGAAGAAAATTTTTGGTGCTTTTTTCGGCTTTTTCGCACGAAACGCGGCTTTTCCCCATTAGCGCCTATGGCAATTTGGCTTACGAAGGCTTTTCGGGTTACGAAAGCGGCCGCGGAACGAATTACTTTCGTAACCCGAGGCACCACTGTATTGCCATTTGGTATTTCTATATTTTTCAAATATTTTCCAGTTATGGGTGGTTGAATCCGTGGATAAAGAATTTGTGGATATGGAAGTACAACTGTAGATTTCCCCAATTTCCATGCCAATATTTTAGTATATAAATGGGTTCTATCTCCCTAAATAGACTTCTCCTGTCAGTCTATACACAGAGAGCCAAGCCTGCCGTAATGTGAAAGAATAATGCACTCCTAATCTAAAACAGACATCTGGCCCAATAACGTGATTGGGAAAGAATTATTCATGAAATAAGGGACAAGTAGCATTGTCATGGCAGATAGCATCACCACATTAAGAACCTGGAAGAGATTATTAGCCTCTTGATGCTGATAGCTGTAGTCATCACTACCCTGTCCTCTGTCCATGAGAGGAAAGGCAGATTCTGTGGCATATATACACTGGATTGATTAGAACAGGTTTGTGCAGGTACCATAGAATTATGGATTTGGTTGGCACAGTGGAGGTTGGTCATCTAGTGTAGTGGTTTGTTTTAGACTTCAGTTCCAAGAAGCGCTAACCAACTTGGCCAACAGTCAGGAATTATGGAAGCTGAAGTCAAAACCACCAGTGTAGGTCAATTCCTTTCTTTATGCAGGATCTGAAAAGAAGGATGGAATTAAAACAGGTGTGGGAAGTGTAGATGGACCTCCACCTTTGAGGTCCTCAAAGTCCTCCATGCCCTTTTTTTTATTTTTCCAGCATAATTTTTCTCACACACTGAAATCTGCTCCAAACTGAGTGCGAATGGGAAATTGGCTGAAAATAATGTTAGGAAGTGATGTGATTTGGTGCAGCCGGAGGGCGGAGATGAGACTAAAAATTGGTCCCTTCCTCTGATGTAGTTGCTCACCTTTTAACAAGAGCTTTTCTGCCAGATTATTCCCCTGCCACTGGAGGGAGAAAGAATCTATCTTATTATTTTCCTGGAATCTGCTACCTCACATCTTCCATCCATTGGCTCTGGTCTTGCCTCTGGCATAGGAGAACAAGTCTATACCATTTTCTATCTGAAATCTCTTAAAATATGGAAATCCTTTATATTTTGTGTAAAAAATTAAAACTAGATGCACAACTCTTTTGATTTGGAATATTATCTGCATGCCTGTTGCATCACATATAGACTTACCTACAACCACTCCTTTGGGAGAAAGGAAGAGGGAAAAAGAGGCTATAGCCTAAGCTCTCTCCATCCATGCAAGGAAGAATGGTGGACTTCTCCTTTAGCTGATAGTCTCTTGATACATTAAGCAAAATATCCCTCTAGTTGCTTTATCATTCCAAATCATAACTTCTGATTAGGGGATAACTGTCTATGTGAATACAGAAAATGTTGTACACCAGTTTTCAGTGACATCTGTTTGCTGACAGCCCCACCTGCTTCATCTCTTTCTGTAATTTTGACATGCAAAAAATACCAGTCAGGTTCAGATAAAATTCCTGAAAGTGGAAAGAACTAATTTTTGGCCTCTGAATAGAAAAGATCTACAGAATGTTGCAACACAGAGCATTCAGAATTAGGGCTGAAATGTCACCTTCACAGGTGGGAATGGTGGGGACATAAGGTAGATCCTTCTCAATGGCTGCTTTTTGCCTCTGGAACTCACTTCCCAGGGAGGTGAGAATGGCTTCCTCTATGTAGAATCACAGAATCATAGAGTTGAAAAAGACCACAGGAGCCCCTCAGTCCAACCTTCTGGCATGCAGGAACATACAATCAAAGCACCCTTGTTAGATGACCATCCAGCCTCTATTTAAAACTCCCCAAAGAAGGAGATCCCACCACACTTCAAGGCAGTGTATTCCATTGTTGAACAACTCTTACCATAAGGAGGTTCTTCCTAATGTTTAGGTAATGTAGTTTGAATTTCCTGTTCTCTTGGGCCTGGAACACATGGACCAAAAGAAGTGGCTTCTATCAACTTTGCGTGTGGTGTTTAGATTACATCCCCCTGGTCAAGCATCCTGAAGCCACTCTGATGCTGCCCTGCAGTCCAAAGGACTGGATCAAGTGTTATGCTGCCTTTGAGATATAGGGAAAAGATGTCTAACATGTCCCATTTTCCTCACAGTAGGGGAATTTTGGGCAACAGCTATGGAGTGGGAGCTGCTGGAGAGTGGCAGTAACGCCATTCTGTCTAGCCTCTGTTGTTTCTCTGAAGGCTCAGGAATCAGTGTGAGCCCAACTTTGTCCTTCTTGACTGGCTGCAGGGTCACCCTGTCCCAGCAAAACTGTAGGACCAAGCTGTGAGCAGGAAATGAACCTTGTAGACTAATTAGCTGTCACGAGAAACAGTTGCCAAAATACCTGGAAACACTAGTTAAGGGCTATTAAGTGTTCAATGCAAACAAATTTAATTAGATGTTTCCGGGTGCATGCATGTGTGAGGTTTTTATATATGCATTTAAAATAAATTATGCATGGAGACCACTTGGACATCTCTGATAAGCACTTTATAAATACCCAACTGAACTAAGATAGCCTCTTTTGGTTTATCTTATTTTGCCACCTTTTCCATTTTTTTGTCTTTCTGTTGGTGGGTGTCCTTCAGTCATCTGAGGGGAAAGGTAAAGCAGGGTGACTTCACCTACTAAGGACAATGTGATATCTTTTGGGATTATGCAGAGCAGTAATATATTTCTGCCAGGTAAATAATAATGCACTCTGAAGAGCCAAGTGCTAGTCTCTGCCAGCTTCTGCCTTGCTTCACTTGTAATACATCAATTTACAGTCTGGCTTCACTCTTATCTTACCAGAATCTGTATTGGTGCCACTCCTAAACTGCTGGATTCTATAGAAGCTCCATCCCAGACTCACCTGTTTCTCCATTAGATATCAATATACAAGGTTGTGTACAAGTGCATATAACTGTTTATTGTCAATTCTGACTACAGAATCTCTGAGGTTTCAGGCAGTACTGTATTATTTCCTAATCAAGCCTGGAGGTCCCTAGTATTCCTTGATGGTCTCCCATTCAAATCCCCACCAAGGCCAAAACTCTGTAGCTTTCAAAATTAGATGAGACTGGGTTTGCACATGGTGACATGGTTGTTGTTATTGTTTCTGACTATTGCCGATCTTAAGATGAACATATCATGGGGATTTCTTGGCAAGATTTGTTCAGAGAGAGGTTTGCCATTGCCTTCCTCTGAGGCTGAGAGTGTGTGACTCACCCAAGGCCATCCAGTGAGTTTCCATGGCTGAGTGAGTGAATTGAACCCTGATCTCCAGAGTCATAGTCCAACACTCAAACTACTACATCACACTGGTATGGTATTGCAGTACCATGGTTATATGGTGGTCTATTGCTGCACACCCCTCTGTCTACTTTTTATTTAAAAATTGCCAAAACTGCAATCATCTTCCAATTTACTTGGGAGAAAGTACCACTGAACTCAGCAGGACCACCTCCTGAACTGGGCATGCATAGGAGAAAATGAATGTTTTACTTGCAATATTCAAATTTCAATGTCTCATGAAGCTTTCTATCATGTATCTCCCTGCACACACTGTGGGGAATTCCTTGGAGTCTAAATGTTACTCTATATGATTTGTTTAGCATGTTTTTTTTAAAAGCACTTCCATAAGTGATGAAAATATCAATTTGTCATAACACGTGCTTTTCCTAATCAACGTATGTTGCATTGGGTGTGTTTTCTTTTGTAAATGGCTGATAGAAACTAAATGAGGATGAGGAGAGGCTAGTTTATTTGACTCATGAATATGAAAGACTGATTGGTAAGGCATACATCTGTGAGGAAATCCAGTTGTGAGAGGGAAAAAAAGAGTTAATCATTTCTCCTTAATGTCTAGCTTGACTCCCAGTTGTGTTAAGAAATCTCATTTTGAGGGGATGGTGAGCAGTGCCATATCTATCATCTATCTATCTTTCATCTATCTATTTCCATTATGCAATATAAAGTACACTCACATTCTTCTAGCTTGCTTGGTCATCTAGTATCAAATATTCAAAGTCATCTAGCTTAAGAACAAATCTATTCCCGAGCCTGAAACCCCCATGAGGGTATATGTGAGGCTGAGCTTCATATAGCCTGTCTTATCTTGGAATCTCCAAGGCTGCTTCTGAATGCATCCCCTCTAAGCTCCCTAAGTCATCATGAATTTAAAACAGAACAGTGATTATATTTCTTCTGGAGGCACAGTCCTCTTGTGCTTTGACGTGGCAATCCACTGGAATGACTAGCACATTTATGCACCATGGAAGAAACCCCCAAATCCTTCCACAATGAATGACATTTTACAAACCCAGTGGATGATTTAATAAGTACAGTGATTATATTTATACTGAAATTGCCACAAGGGGATCCCATTTCACAGCACACACACACACACACACACACACACACTCTTTTAATTAATAAGCTACTTTGTTGTGCAGTATTCGAGAGATGGATACCCCCCAAACACATTTGGAAGAGATCTCAAAAACCATTCAGTCGGTTACTATAAAGTTTCAGATCAGTAGTCATCTATCATTTGCTTGACTCTGAGGTGGTGTCTGTATGGATCAGGATACTCGGTGGCAGCTTGGAGTTTCCTGGCCCCAGAACTGCTCCAATCTCCCCTGTTACATGGGGCCTTCCATCATGACACTGAGTGGCTTTCAAATAGACATCTTGCTCTGCCACCCAGTGCAGCTTTGGTGAGTTGTTTGTTCTGAGGTTGGAACGAAGAACCCAGACATGTGATCAAGGCTGGATACCTCATTCTGACCTAAGGAACAACTGCCTTGCCACTGCTAGTGTCTTGTCAAGTGGCAGAGCAGATCTGTGCAAACAGCCACCTGGTATCACCATGGTGTACTCAGGATCTTCCAGGAAGATCTGGAGCAAACAGAGACTAATTTTAATCTAATTTAAGAGACATATACCCTAGATTTGGTGCTGAATGGGCTGGGTATCATCTGGACTATTCACACCAGCCTCGGGGATTGGGCCCTGTGTTGTCCAGACTGGATTGTCCACCAAGAGGATGGGGAGAGGCTGGTTTATTTGACCCATGAAGACAAGACCTGGCTTTCTGAGGAAGAAGACTCCACCACCTTTGGGATAACCTAGACCTCTGTCCAACTGCTCATACTATCAGGCAGTTTATTCTCATCTTTAGTTGAAATACCCTTCTTTGTAATTTGGACCCATTGCAACCACTGGTGCAGTGGTTAAATGCCAGAACTGTAGCCATAATGTTGTGAATTTGATTCCAGGGCTCTAAGGTTGACTCAGCCTTCCATCCTTTCATAGGTTGGTAAAATGAGTACCCAGCCTGCTGGGTACAATTGGCTTACAGATTGTAAACAGCTTAGAGAGTGTTGAGTTCATTATGAAGCGGTATTGAAATGTAAATGCTATTGCTATTGCGTCAGGTTAGGTTTTCCATTAATTGGAAAGCATTAATTGAAGCGAGTAGCTTTTCTCTTACTTTTCTTTTCTTTTCATGTTTAAGAATTCCATGTGCCATTTTTTTCATTTAAATGTCTAGAGAGAGGTTCACAAGAAACAAAACAGTTAGTAGGCATGTAATGTTTTTTCTTAAAGAAAACAATGAGTAATTTGAGTAATTGAGTACTCATCCAGAGAGGCCCTTCCCTCTGTCCCACCACCATCTCAGGTGCGTTTGATGGGAACAAGTGAGAGAACCTTCCGAGTGGCTGCTTCCAAGCTCTGGAACTCTCTCCCTAGAGAGGCCAGGATAGCTCCATTTTTGCTTTCTTTTTAGCAGCCGATAAAAACATTTTTATGCTGCCAGGCTTTCACATGTTGACATGGGTGCTATTTTGTTTTTGTTTTAAAGAGTTTTAAATTTTAATAGTGAAATGTTTTAATCATTTGAATTGTTTAATTGTTTTTTAAACTTTGTATTTGTAATGTTTCATGCTGTTTTAACTTAGACTTTTTAAAATTTTGTTAGCTGTCTTCAGTCCCTGCACTGGGAGGAAGGTGGGATAATAATAACAACAAAAACAACAACAATTCCTGACACTTGAATGTTTCTTAGGGCTGGCATTAGCTTGTTAATGAAATCCCAGCACATTTTCTTCCTTGAAAAAGATCTTAATTCCTGGCATCTTCAGATAAATGTACAAGACGGTTGCTGATGAAAAAGACCAACACAATGGAGAGGAACTGGCAGAACAAAAAATATAGGAGTAGATCAGTACTAGGAAATATATGGACTTCCTCATGTTGCTAGATTACAGTTTCCATCACTTCAAGCCAGCATAGTTAATGGTGAAAGATCATGGGAACTGGATTCCACCAACATCAGGAGGGCCATGGATCCCTTACCCTGGACTAAATGAAAGCCAGTTCCTGATCAGAATGGAGTCCTGGAGGGTGGAGTGTAAATCTTTGCTCACTTCATTCCTGCATGCCAATTAATAATGAATATTCTTGCTGGGAAGATGGTAAGCTTTTCAGTATAATTTGGATGATTTTTCACACTCCAGGTAATTTTTTAAAGAAAATGAAAACTTCCTTTGTGGAAAAATGTTTTTTGTGCCCAGACAACATTTTTGTACACAAGAACATGTTTATTATTCAAAGTCTATTGTTGTTGGGGGTTTTTTTGAGCAAAAATGTTTGTGCAAAATTCAAGCATTTTCACACACAACCCTCTCTCACAATTCTCTTTTAAGCAAATATGTTGTTGGAAAAAATGTCCTGAAGTCTAAAGAATCTCAGTGGTAGCAGCATATCTTGATGTGCTGAAACACCTCCGCTCAGCATGGATGAGAACATTTGTGAGTATACTTTATATTCCTGTTCCAGGGAGGAAGTCAACCTCTCCAGGTGATGAGCTCCTTTCACCAGGGATATGGCTACAAGGGAAGGATAAAATAAAGGCATTGCCCTCGATAAGAATTCTACCCCTCCCAAATTAAATTTTCTTTCAGTTGTCAAATTTCTAGATTTGCAGTAACTTAAAACTTCAGTCAAGCATTTAGAAATACAGTTGAGGCATCCAAAGAAAAAGAGAAGGCAATGTTACGAAAGGAATGCAAACGAAGTAAATAGAAGAGTCCTCTGGGTGAATGATTTTCAATGTCTCACTCTCTGCAATGCTTTAAATTTGGAAATGGAGTGGAAATTTTCATTGAGGGAGCAAAATTCTTATTTGGAGGAGAAATGCCCTCATTTTGTCCCCTCCCCCCAGTACACCACTGTCCTTCACTACAGAAAGATTTTTCTCTCTCTCTTTTACACACACACACACACACACACACACACACTTCCTGGGCAAGTTTGTATGAGACATCATAGCCCTTTCTGGCCTATACTTTGACATCTTCTTGACACCCCCATACCAATTGCCCAGTGCCTCATTCTGCCTTTGGATCCTGTTAAGGAGTTTATCACACAAAGGAGATCAGGAGTTTATCCCATGAAAAATGGCGTAATTAAGCAAAACGATTTCACACGACGTCGCAGAAAACCTGTCATTAAAGTGGTCACAAAGGCGGGATACAGACCGCCCCAAAAGGGTGGTCTGCCCGTGCCTTGTTTTGCTGCACGAGGGAGCTGCAGTGGAAAAAACATGCGGCTCCCTCACGCAGCAAAAAGAACCCTTAAAAAGCGGCTTCTTCTTGCGGTGCCATAAGGATGTTGCAGTACACCAATGGCACACTCGTGACATCCTTATGGGGGTGTGACATACAGACGCTAAGCGTCCATCATGTCAAAATGGCGGTGCCCATGTGTATAGGGCACCGTCATTGTGACACCCTCGTCACATGCTAGGGGTGAGGCCAGTATGGGTGGTGCGCCCTCAGCCAACCCATAGCACATGACAGGGGCACCACAAAGGCCCGTCTGGAGAGGGCCAATTAAATATTGATGTGCATCTTTCTACTTTTGGAATTTCAGTGACAATGCATTTCCAATATCACTTAATTTGCACAATTGCATGTGATAATCATTTGCACAATTACTTGCTATTTTCACTTTATTTGTGGGATACTTTAAATGTGCTTTAATCTCTCTTTAATGCAGAAATTAGTGCCAGTGTGATAAACTCCACTGTCATCTCAAACATGACACTAGAGTTGGTGGCTATAGGATTCTGGGAGCTGTTATTTATCATTATATACTATTTTTTAAAAAAATACTTTGATAGTCTCCAGAATGAATATCTGCTACAGTATTTTTTTCCTCCTCCCACCTTTTTGTATTTTCAGATGTAGCTAAAATGGCAGCCACTGTTTTATGATGACACAGACTCTTTCTTTGCATAAATGGTTTGCCAAATGCCATATTGTCAAAGTGCCTAGATTTGATTCAGTAATGCCTCTCTAAAGATGGGAAAATTACATGTGGGCAACTCCTCTCTCTCTCTCTCTCTTTTTTAAATATCTTTAAATATAATTACATACCCATATCAATAGAAACTGAGTCAAGCAGTCAGGCTACTGTGAAGTTTCTTTCCTCTAACCATCTCCTCAAGAGAATAGGCAGTGAAGAAATGACCAGATATAGCTGTCTTCATGTCAGAAACTTTAACTATCCTGGAAATGAGTGCGTAATGCAAGAAGCATAGAGAATGCCTTTAAGGTAATTGCACACCTTTTGTACTCTGGTTGTATTCAGTGCCTTAAAAGTTTTCATGTAAAGTTAGTCATTCTGCCTTGAAAGATGATTAAATTGTGTTTCAAATGCTAACAAAAAGGTAGAGGTGTTACTGAAGCTTTGGCGTAAAAGTCTGAAACTGCAAAGATTTTCTTTAGGTTATGGTTGTTGAGTGCCTTCAAATTGTTTCTGACTTATGGTGACCCTAAGGCTTTTTCTATGGCTGAGCAAGTGTGACTTGTCCAAGGTAGCCGAGTGCATTTCCATGCCTGTACAGTAATTGATCCCTGCTCTCCAGAGTCATAGTCCATTGCTCAAACCACTGCACCCTGCTGGCTCTTTCCTTAGGTTAGTGGTCTGTATATTTTTTACCTCTGGAATCCTTGTCACATCCATTTGTCTGCTGAGAAATTCTTGATCCTTTTGCAGATCCTGGGACAGGTTTATCAGGGCTGGCTCTGTCATTAGGTGGAGTTAAGCAGTGGCTTCAAGGTAACACAGGTTGGGTCAGCATCAAAGTATTGGAGAAGAAAGTTGTGTGCCATGCAGACTGCTCTGCCCTCTCTCAGCTACACCATTGTTTTCAGGTGTGATGGGTGATTTTGTCCATTTTCCAGTGCTGAAGAAACATTCAGCATCTTCTTATCTCATTGGCTTTTGTGCATGGAATAAAGTGGGAAGGATACCCATCCTTTTCTTTGCATCGGACAGCAAAATATCTTGACAAGCCTTGATTTTCCGTATCTGTTTGGGGCACCCCTAGGGGAAGTGGGCGGGTATGTGGCTCTCATGTCAGTGAGTTATAGGGTTGGATAGAATATTTGGAAATATTTTTAAAGAGGTCCAAACCCCCTGTTTTTGAAATTTTGAGAAGAATCTTGGGCTGACAAGATTCTTCAGAGTTCAGAACTTAGGGTCAAAAGACACTGCAGAAATAATCTGATTTGAGGCCACTTTAACTGCCCTGGATCAGTGCTAGGGAAACCTGGGAATTGTAGTTTATTGTGGCCCCAGAGCTCTCTGACAGAGAAGGCTATATGTCTCACAAAACTCTTTCTCTGGCTTTGCTTCACGAATGAAGATTCAGGAAGGATGCATCCCATGCTTTGTACAAGCACGTTGGTGACTAAAAAGGCCAATCCAGGACAAACAGATCTGGTTGCAGAAAGCACAGCGGAAAGTCTCCTTGGGTGATGTTTCCGGGTTGTGGTTCTTTCTGCGTTGTCGTTTCTCTTCGAGACTCGTTCGCCGTGAGCTTTCGAAAAAGGCTGCAGCATCGTGAATAGTGCATCTCCATGCCTCCCAATGCGAGGCCAGGGCGGACCATTGTTGGTGATCAATTTGGCCAAGCCTGAGATGCTGTTTCAGGGAGTCCTTGTATCTCTTCTTTGGGGCACCCCTCTTATGCTGACCCGTGGCGAGTTCACCATAAAATACTATTTTGGGGAGGCGATGGTCCTTCATCCTAGAAATGTGTCCTGCCCAGTGCAGATGCGTCCTCAATAGCATGGCCTCAGTGTTGGTGATCCCTGCTTGCTCAAGGACAGCAACATTCGTCACATAGTCAGTCCAGTGTATATTTAGAATTGTGTGTAAACAGTGCTGATGAAAGCGTTCAAGGAGTCGTAGGTGTTGGCGATAGGTGACCCATGTTTTAGACCCGTAGAGGAGAATAGACAGTACAATGGCTCTTTACACACTAATTTTTGTGCTTCGCCTCAAGTGTTTGTTACTCCAGACTCTTTTGTGAAGCCTTTTGAATGCGCTATATGCCTTTGCCAGTCTGTGATAGATCTCTTTGTCAATCTTGGCATCTGAGGAGATGATGCTTCCCGGGTAGGTGAACTGCTGGACGGACTTAAGCACAAATGTGCCTACAGTGATGTGGGGATGGTAGTGTTCTTCCTGTGGTGCCGGCTGGTAGAGAACTTCTGTTTTCTTCAGACTGACTTCCAGTCCAAAGAGCTCTGCAGCTGTTGCAAAACAAGATGTTAGGCGCTGCAGAGCTGCTTCCGTATGGGCAACGAGGGCAGCATCTTCAGCAAAAAGCAGCTCACAGACTAGATAGTTTAGAGTCTTAGTGCAGGCCCTCAGGCGGCTTAAGTTAAACAGGCTATCATCAGTACAGTAATGTATATAAATGCCGTCTTCTTCTTTGAGATCTGCCGTAGCCCTTTGGAGCATCATGCTGAAGAAGATTGTAAATAGAGTTGGAGTGAGAAGACAACCTTGTTTCACACCATTAGTTATTAGAAAGGGCTCCGAGAGAGCATCACCATATCTGACTTGACCTTGCTGGCCTTCATGTAGCAGGATGATCATTTTGAGGAATTTGAGGGGGCATCCTAGTCGCTCCAGGATCTGCCACAGACCTTTTCTACTCATAGTGTCGAAGGCTTTGGTGAGGTTGACAAATGTTACATAGAGTCCTTTGATCTGCTCTCTGCATTTCTCTTGCAGTTGTCTAAGGGCAAATACCATGTCTGTAGTGCTCCTATTAGCTCTAAAGCCACATTGGCTTTCAGGGAGAAGCTCTTCTGCAATAGCAGGGACTAATCTGTTCAGTAGTATTCTTGCAATAATTTTTCCAGTGATGGAGAGCAGTGTTATACCTCGATAGTTTGAGCAATCCCATTTTGCTCCTTTTTTCTTGTACAGGGTGATGATGACTGCATCTCGGAGATCTGATGGCAGGTCGCCTTTTTCCCAGCAACTCACAAGGAGCTCGTGGAGTTTAGCATGGAGTACATGACCTCCATGTTTCCAAGCTTCGGGTGAAATTCCATCAATCCCAGCAGCCTTGCCATTTTTCATCTGCTGTCTGGCCTTAATGGTTTCTTCCAAAGTGGGAGCTATGTCCAATTCCTTCTTCATCGGTTGTTGTGTCATATGTTGAATAGCTGAGTCTTGGACTACTCGGTTGGCACTAAAGAGGCTTTGGAAATGTTCAGCCCACTCACAAAACTACAGTTCCCAGAATTCCCTAGCACTGAACCAGGGCAGTTAAAGCAGTCTGAAATTGGATTGTATATATATCTGCAGTGTGTTCAGGCCCTTCCTCTGCACAAAATTGACTTGTGGTTGTTTCCCCTAGAAAACAGCATTTTCTGCATTGGCATCAGCATTCTTGGCATAATGAATGATATTTCTATGCAGAAATGTATGGCCTGTGCAGAAGAATCTGTTTCCTGCATAGAAAATGTTACATTTGTGGACTTATTCTGTGCAAATAAAACAAATAAAATTCAAACAAATTTGCATAGAAAGCAGAATTTTCTGTGTAGGAAACAGGACTTTTTGTGCAGAAAATAATATTTTGGTGTGGGGTTATTATTTTCTATACTGAAAATGGTGTTTGATGCACAGAAAATGCTATTTTTCATGCAAAACCACATATTAATTTTGTACGGAATAAGTCCCAAATTGTGATAGGCTTTGAAAACCACCTATTTTGTTCTCACAGTGAGAACAAAATTGCTAAAATTACTTGTTCCTTCCTGTGAGAAGATGGTTGGCAAGTGATGAATCCACTCCATGCTTTAGTCTAAATGTTAAGTTGTTCATGGTCCATTTTGCAGATAGGTCCAGCATCCTGAATAGCTTTCTTAAAGTTTAGAATTATAAATTTCTGTAAAATAGGCAGCATTGGGGAAAAAATCAAGAGCAATAGTACATTGGGTGGTTAGTTTGTGATAAATCAATGTGTCTTCTTGTGCTCAGAAACCAGGGTTTGAATCCCAGTCAGCCATGAAAACCCACTGGTGACCTTGGATGAGTCACATTGTCTCAGCTTGGAGAAAGGCAATGGCAAGCTCCCTTTGAACAAATCTTGAAGAAAACCCCATGCAAGGTTCATCTTATGTGTATCATAAGTAAAAATGACTTAAAAGCACACAACACAACAACAGCTGCTGCTTTGCAGAAAAGGCAATGCTTCCTGTGCTAAAATAAATTAAAATAAAATGCTGCTTTGTCAACAAGAAACATACTTCTTGTCTGAGAAAATATGATTGGCATCCTGTTGGTGACATAGACAAGCATAAATTGCTTTATGCCTGTATACTACGCCTTTGTACCATTGCAAAATAGAAGTACAGTATTCATGTTTTGGGCAGAGAAGAAAACCTTCTTTTTAAAGGGAAATAAGATGATGGAAGTGCAGACTTTCAAGGTCTCCTGTGACACTAATGCAGTCTTCTAGCCGCTCACAGTTGCCCACGCTGGGCTAGAGGTTGCATAGGCTGTCAAAAATGCCAAACAACAACAACAACAACAACAACCACAAGCCCATGAAATAGCCAGGTTCCCACTTCTGGTTTTGGAAAATTCATTATTATTTGATATGATATCATGTAGAGGGTACAGCAAGCTATTAAAAAGTTGCATTTCAACCTCTGATGCTTCCTGGGGAGACAATTCATCATTTTTTCCCCCTCCACCAAAAATGGAGTCTCCAGCAAGTCCTGAGGGATCAAGGGCAACAAAAATAGCCTAGGGTCCACTTGGCCTACCGGAGTCTGGCTCTATGCTCTCTCTCTTAATTTGTAGACATTCACAAAAATTTATATGGAATTGTCAATATTCAAAAGGGACATACATTCAGATCTGACAAATTCCAGCATTTACTATGGGGGAAAAAACTTGGCACAAATAAAATATTTGATTCATTGGAAACTGAATTTGATGTTGCTATGTGTCCTTAAGTATACTCCAAGTCATGATGGCTCCATCACAGGACCTTCTTGGAATGATTTCTTCAGTGGAGATTTGCCATTGGCTTCTTCTTCAACTGAGAATTGTGTATGACTTGTCCAAAGTCACCCATTTCTCCATGACTGAGTGAGTATATGAACCCTGGTCTCACAGAATCAGAATCCAACACTCAAACTGTTTCACCATGATGGTTTCATTTTCTAGGCACCATTTCTTGGCTCTCAAAGGAGCTTCTGCTGTTATGCACCTTCAGCTCCAACTTATGGCAACCATATCATAGGGTTTCTTGATAGGATTTATGCAGTGGAAGTTTGCCAATGCCTTCCACTAAGGCCGAGAGAGTGTGACCTGCCCAAGGTCACTCAGTGTGTTTCTGTTGCTGAGTGGGGATTTAAACCCTTGCCTCCTGGAATCCTAGTCCACCATTCAAACCATTACATCATGCTGGATCTATTAGGCCCCATTCATACTGACCTTTTTGCGCTGGAAGGAACTGGGAAGATTTGGTCCCCCCCCCCCCGAATCCCTCCGGAAGCAAGTGCTCACTACCTCAATCAGGGTATTTTAACCCTGAATGCCCTCTAAACTCCTGCAGAGAAATCAGTTTAAAATGAAGGCGCCTTTGCTGTCAATCAAATTCAGTTCCGTGTTTGTCATTGGTGACGTTTCCAGCACCCATTGGGCAATCAGAAGTGTGCTTCCCCCCCTCCATTTTTAAAAAAAACCAGGCGCCACTATGCACATATTTTGTCAAATTTAAAAACGTGTGTGTGTGTATGTTGTGGGTATTTGGGTCACTGCAGGTTATGGATCTTCCCTTGGCCCGGTTTTCAACCCCAGAATGCAATCTAATGCCATCTCTGCATCCTGCATCCTCCCTCCTTGCAACCCCAGAGTGTCTCATACACATATAATTAATAATAATAATAATAAATTCCTCACCTCGGAATGCCAGAAAAGGATGCTATGCATTTTTGCTTTCCCTCAGCTACCCCTGAATTCCTTAGCGACAGTAGCAAAAGGATTCTGTATCAATTTGCCAAATTGGAAAGAGAAACGTTTGTAACATTCGCATTGTAGCATTCCCAAAGAAAAAAAAGCTTCCTGCAAAGTGCCTTGCTGCTGGAAGCAAGGAAATGAAAGGGAAAGTGAACAGGCAGCCAGCCATATTCTATCTATATATCTATCTACCTGTAGCAAAAAACATGTGCATAGTCTGTCAAAAATAATTTTAAAAAATAAAAAGAGAGAGAGAGAGAGAGAAAGCTGCCTGGTGCGAGAGGGAAGCTTGTTCCGTTCTGTGCCCTGCCTCTGACCTAATTTCCTCCCCTGAACATGACCCTTCGTCCTGCTCCTTCCTTCTCCTCCTCCTGCTCTGTTACCCTGATTGCCTTCCATGGCCCCCTTCTTCCCCCAGCTCCTTCATCCTCCTCCTCCTCCTCCTCCTCTGTCATTGATTCTCTTGGCACCCTTTGGCTCCTTCCTTTTCCTCCTGCTCCTGCTTCATTACCCTGTTTGCCCTCCATGGCCTCCTTCTTCCCCCCGCTCCTTCCTCCTCCTCTTCCTCCTCCGTCACTCTTGTCACCCTTTCTCCAGTTCTGCCCTCTGCCCTTCCTCTGCCCTAAATCCCTCCCCTGAACTTGCCCCAATCATGATCGGGGGCAAGTTCATATTCGCCAAACCCGGGTTTTACCCCAATTCCAAATGACGCACGCTAAGGGGCATTTGCCCTGAAATGGTTGTGGAAGCCTTGGATTCACTTGTGGGAGATTCGGGGTGAATATGAACTTCATGTGCATAATTTGATTCCTGATCTGGGGTAAAAGGTAATCTGAATGGCCCCTTAGGTTCAAAACACGCTGCAGAAAGTTTGAGACCACTTTAACTGCGCTGGCTCAGTGCTAGGGAATCTTGGGAATTGTAGTTCATTATGACACCAGAGACCTCTGACAGAGAAGGCTAAATGTCTCACAAAACTACAGTTCCCAGAATTCCCTAGTATTGACCCAGGGCAGTTAAAGCAGTATCAAACTAGATTATTTCTGCAATGTGTTTTGGACCTTTGGCTACATCTGCGCTGCAGAAATAATGCAGTTTGACACCGCTTTAACTTATATAGCTCCATGCTATGGAATTCTCCCATTGGTAGTTTTGTGAGATATTTAGCCACCTAAGTCAGAGAGTTCTGGTGCCACAGGAAACTACACATCCTAGGCTTCCATAGCACAGAGACATGTTAAAGCAGTGTCAAACTGCATTAATTTTGCAGTGCAGATGCAGCCTTAGGTCCTGTGAATGCTGGGTAAAGCAAAGACAAGGTTGGCAACAAAAGCTGCCTTCGTTTGACATTACAGGAAAGGTAACTCAACCTGTTTTTAATTATTTCTTCAACTTGCAATATATAACTCTTTTTAAAAAAAACTAGGCAAGCACGCATAGCTCAGAGGGGATTTGAAATTGAGTAAGGCTGAGATCATTATTAAAAAGTGTAGATGGCGTAGCTGCTGGAATAGGCCTTAAGTTGTTGTGAAGGGAGCAAAGGGATGCGTTGCCTTTGTTGCTTCATTAAATAATCAGAAGTTGTTTTTATGGTGTTTCAGGTGCTCTCTCCCGCATTCCCCAGTCTGCTTACTCCAGCAGTGTTTTACAGCTTGGGAGCACACCAGGAAACTGGGTTAATCCATGACTTGAACGCAGGAAGAGAGAACTGAATATTTCAGTTCCTCGGACAGGGAAGGGAATGTATATTTTATGGGGAGTGGAAATTAACCATACGTAGGACCTAATGTGGGGCTAGGAGGGAAGTGCAGGAATGTGAAAGTGGGATTCAGTAGAGACTGACTGCTAAAGGAAAGAAAATGTTCAGCCATCTTCTATGCCTGGCTCCTGTAAATAATTGATCTTTTTGAACCTGGTGGCTTCTGATGTGACTATGATTGTCAGAAGGTTACAAAAGTAGTCCAAGCCAAGAAATAAACTATAGCAGGAATATGCTTTGAACTCAGTCAGAAAATGTAGTTTAATCCTCATCTTAGCTAGGCAGACGTCATCTCCTTAATGTAGGAGTCAGCCTGAGATAACCAAGCTGGGATAATGATCCAAGCAAGAAAAATGAAATTCACAAAAATAGGATGGGTGACACCTGGCTTGAAAGAAATACATGTGGAAATGATCTAATAGACATGAGCTAAACACGAGCCAACAATTTAATTTGGCAGCCATAAAAGCCAATGCAATTTTAGGCTGCATCAATAAAAGCATAGTGTCCAGATCAAGAAAAATAGTAGTGCCACTCTATTCTGCTTTGGTTAGACCTCACCTGGAATACTTTGTCCAGTTTTAGACCTTACAATTGAAGAAGGATAGAGACAGGTTGGAACATACAGTATCCAGAGAAAGAAAGGTGATCAAAGTTCTGGATCCTTATGAGGAACAACTTACAACACTGAGTATGTCAGCTTGAAGAAGAGAAGACTAAGAAATCATATGATAGCCTTCTTTAAATATCTAAATATCATGCAGATGATGGAGCAAGCTTGTTTTCTTTGCTCCAGAGACTAGAACATGAACCAATGGATTCCAATTATAAGAAAAGTGATTCTACCTAAACATTAGGAATTTTTTTCCTGTAAGAACTGTTTGACAATCAAATAGACTGCTTGTGAAAATGTGGGACTCTCCTTTTAAAAACAGAGACTGGATGGCAATCTTTCAGGAGTGCTGTAGCTATGTATGGCAGATGGTTGGACTAAATGATCCCTGGAAACCATTCCAATTCTAAGATCTCATTTTATTCTATTAATAAATAAATAAATAAATAAATAAATAAATAAATTTTTTTATTTATATACTGCCCTTCCTATGATCAGGGCGGTGCACAACAGGTTAAAACAAATACAAATACATACATCAACAATTCAATACAGTAAAACTATTAAAACCAATAATAAAACCCCATCCACCAGCTACCATTGCTGTCGGGGGGGGGGGGGGGGGGACCCGCGGGGGGGGTCGGGGGGGGGAAGACGAAAGAGAAAAATAATGCCCTCCCCCCCGCCTGCGGCGGGGGGGGGGGGGGGGGGGGGGAAGACTAGCTGGAGCTTGTGTCGGGGAATGCTAGTCGGAACAGGAAGGTTTTTAATTCCTTCCTGAACTGGGCCAGGGAGGTGGCCGAGCGGAGCTCTATTAGTCTTATTTATGGGTTTATGTAAGGATTACACCAGTTGTAGTGGTGTCAGTGAGATGGTGAATCTGCTCTGGCTTTTAGTTTGAACTTTAATAGAGTTATTTGTACAGCTGAGCCACAGCCCTAAATAGGTTCAGCATCTTTGATAGCTCCTTTAAAGTCAAAAACCTGGAGCTGATTCATTGCCCTAATGATATGGGAGCTATCAGCTGCCACTGGATTACACCGAACTTGCAGGATTTACACACTAGGATGACAATACCCAGAATCCCTCCTTCATCATGGATATATTCCCAAAATCTGGGATTACATGATGATAAGACATCCTGAATGTTTTGAGCATGTCAAAATGCTACTGTATTCAGATCATGCCTGATAGATTCCTTCTGAGACCCTAGAAGAGGCCCATTCATCTTTAGATATAAGGGCCAGCTCAACAATTATGCCCCATGATTTGACTACTGGGGGGATGTTTGCATTTGTTGCTGCATCTTGGGTGGTTGCTATTTGCCATCAAGCTGGCTTTGTCTTATGATGACCCTGTGAATGAGCTCTGATCACTAATGTCCTGCTTAGGTTTTACAAACACTGGGACATGGTTTCCTAGACTATCTGTAATGTGGTCTTCCTCCCCCCCCCCCCCCACCCCAACTGCTTTCCATGTTACTGAGCATTATAATTTTTTCCAATGAGTCATCTTGTTTCACTATATGTCCAACCTATGAAAACCTCAGTTTCACCCATTTTGGCTTCTAGGAAGAGTTCAGGCTTGATTTGCTCTTTATTAATCTTTTTGGTAATTCATAGTATCCATAGAACTCTCCTCCGGCATCACATTTCAAATGAGTTGATCTTCATCCTGTTGGCTTTCCCAACACACAATACATAAAAATTGGAAACTCTAGGACAGTCATTATTCTGATTTTGACATTTTATGGAATATCTTTACACTGTGGATCAGGAAAAGAGATTCAACCTAAACATTAGGAAGAACTTCCAGAAAGTAAGAGCTGTTCAACAGTGGAACACACTGCCTCAGAGTGTGATTGGACTGGATGGCCTTTGTGGTTTCTTCCAATTCTTCTATGATTCTATTTTCTCTAGCTGGTTAATAATAATAATAATAATAATAATAATAATAATAATAATAATAATAATA
>NC_056522.1:16147936-16192582 GCF_019175285.1 Sceloporus undulatus
GTTATTATGCTTTATTTATATAGTGATGTAGATTTACACAGCGCTGTACATACAAACAATAAAATAAATAAAGTAAACACTTCTCTGAACAGGATGGTCTTCAACTCAGTTTTGAAATTAGTTAAAGAAGTAATGAGCCGTGTTCGTGGGGGAAGGAGGTTCCAGGAGTGAGGGGAAGCAAATGCGAAGGGATGAATCCGGGATGGGGCAGAGAAATTCCTAGGCTGAGACAACAGAACTGGACTACCAGAACTGAGGATACAAGTGGGAATGTGAGGAGAAAGGAGGTCTGATAAATAAGGAGGGGTCAGCCCATGCAGGGCTTTAAAAATCAACAACAGGAGCTTATACTGAATACAGAAAGGGAGGGATGATAATAAAGGAGAGATATGGTCGGAGTGGTGGGCAGATGTAATAATGCGAGCAGCTGAATGCTGGACAGAAATTAAAGGACGGAGGTGAGAAAGAGGAAGCCCTGCCAGAAGGATGTTACAGAAATCAAGTCACGAGACCAGAATTTTGGCAGTAGAAGCAGAGAGAAATGGTTGGATTTTGGCAATATTGTATAAAAAGAATCTACATGTCTTAGCTGTGGTCTGGATCTGGGGGATACATGACAGAGAAGAATCAAAAATAAAACCAAGACTACGGGCTTGCTGGACTGGTTGAATAGAAATATCATCAACAGAAACAGAAAAGGAGTACTGAAGAGTAGACTTAGGTGAAAAAAAATGAGAAGCTCTGTTTTTCAAATCAGTTCTGGTTTCTCTCAGTTTCTCTTTCTTAAATTCAGTTCCTCAATTCATTTTTTAAAAAAAAAAGTTTGCATCAGAAATCTTTCCCCTCCTTTCTATCAGTTACTACACTCTTTCCCATATCTAATGATAACTTGAAGCCTTGTACAAAAGCAACAACAAAACAAAATAAAAACACACCACAAAGATAACATTAATGTGGAAATCTTTAAATACTCCATTAGAAAAGCAATAAACAAAAACCCTTAAAAACAGCTCAAAACATGACCCTCAAACTGGGAGACTCCATCAGTTCAGAAAGGTCTGGATGCGGAGATGGGTCTGAAACAGCTGCTCCAAGAAGCCACAGCTGGTGCCTCTCAGGAACCAAGGCAAGGGCCTTCCAAAAGAAGACCTGCTTCCACCTCCTGCCAGATGGCCTTCTCTGATTACCTTAGTGATCTCAGGTCTATCATTGGAAAAGGCAATCTGCCAGGCAGTCCAGTTTCAAGTTCTTTAGGGCTTTATATGTAAACAACATGACCTTGAAGTTGGCTTGGAAACTAAAAAGAAAAAGGAAATAATAAAACCTGTAATAGATAACCAAAACTCTATGAAGTGAGAATTGTCATGGTCCTCCTCCTCTCCTGTAACTTCCATGTGTAGTTGTGAAAGCTGGACAGTGAAGAAAGCTGATAGGAAGAAAATTAACTTGTTTGAAATGTGATGCTGGAGAGAAGTTCTATTCTCTCAGTCAGTGGATTGCTTAAAAGACAGTAAAGGGATCTGAGGAAATCAAGCCTGACCCTTCACTAGAGGCCATGCTGATTAAACTAAGGCTATCCACACTTTGGACATGTGCTAAGGTATGATGTGACTTGTTGGACAATAATGATGAGTAAAGTGGAAAGTAATAGGGAAAAGGGCAATGGTACCAAAGGTGGCTCCCAGAGTTTGCAAGATCTGTGCAGGGCAGTTGATGAGCAGGGTTCTTGGAGGTCTTGCATTCATAAAGGTCACCATTAGTCAAAGTCAACTTGAAAGAAAGTAACAACTATAAGAAATAAAGTCAGTATGCAGTCATGTAGTACCTTTGAGAATAACAGAAAGAAGCTGGGAGCATGGGCTTTTGTAGACCTGTGCCTAGAGATACAAGAGGTGCAAGCATCTGAAGAAGTAGGCTCAAGTCTATGAAATCTCACACTACCAGCTTCTTTCTTTCAGTTAGTCTCAAAAGGGCTACATGATCCCTTTGCATACTGATTTTCCAGACTAACATGGTTATGTCTCATTTTTACCAACAAATACAATGGAAGTGATTGTGAAATTTCTTCCTCAGCCAGTTCTTTTGGCCTTGAGATCTGCCCATCAGCATCAGAAAGATTCTGAAAATGTGAAAACCTGACATGGCATATTTTTGGGCAAGAATGATGGCGATGAGGAGGCAATTCACCCTTTACTGACAGCAGCTGGAACTGGCATTCAGATGTACAAGTATGTGCCAGGAAATCCTGCCATTTTCCTTGGCTCTCCAAAACTCCACTTTTAAAACCTCAGGCAAGAAACAAAAATATATTGAAGCCTTGGTAGTTTTATTGAGGTAGGTTTAGTGAATCCCACATAGCCTATCATCCATGAATGGATAAATTGAAACCAATAAAAACCATTACAAACTGTGGCTTAATAATAAAATTGTCTACACAAAGCTGAGGATCTCACACAAGTTTAAGAGGAAGCATTGTCTGTAGCACAAGAATGGGCTGGCTGACTAATGTATAGCCAGGAAATTAGCCCAGCTGGCAAAGAAGAATGTCTCTGGTATTTATGTTCCTTTCCTTGCAACTGAGCTGTTGATGCATGACACGGTGCAGAGCTTCCTTCTGCTCCTCTAAATCTATAGGCCTTGCCTACAATGGACTGAACTCTGCTTTTGTCACAACAGGCCTGTCAGCCTCCTCTGGCTCTGGATGAGTATCATCCTTCCGACATTCCCCTCCTTCTTCATTCCAGGAGGCTTTTTCCATGGAGGCGTGAAGAATATAACCAAAAGGGGGGAATTCTTAGGGGTTTTGAAGTATTGAGTTTTACATCATTCTGCATCATGCTTGCATAGTGCAAATATACACTCATATAGTTATATGTCAAGTGTACTATACTGTACTACCCTTATGCTGAATAACAGCTTTGTATATCCAGCTGTGTATCGGATTCTATGGGGCCAACTGTAATTGACTATTGTAAACACAATTGCACTTTACATTTCAATATATATTGACACATAAGCCCCACACCACCCTCAAAATTCCATGCATCCAATGAAGTGCAATCTGAAAGCCCTAAATAATAAATAAATAAATATACAGTAGAAGCAGATTCAATACAGAAATTACATGATGAAGAATATATCCTTTTGTTTCTTCTAAATACACAATTTTTAGTTGTTATTTTGTGCCTTCAAGTCATTTCTGACTCACTGCGATTCTCAGGAGAACCTATCACAGTGTTTTCTGGGGATGAGTGTGTGTGACTTGCCCAGTAGGTTTCCATGGCTGATTGGAAAATCAAACCCTGATCTGCAGAGTTGTTGTCCAATGCTCAAACAACTATACCATGCAGGCTCTACAACTAAAAATACCATTACCTTATTCAAAGTGAAAAAGGATTATTCCTTACCCTTGGTCACTGCAACACCTTTCCAACTCCCCCCCCCTTCTCAACTAATACATCCATTTCCTTAGGGATTCCCTTCCCACTGGGCCAAACAGTAAGTCATAGGGGTCACTCCCATTTATTGTACCAATGGGATAGAGGATGTAAAATGGCTGTCTCCTCAGTCCCAGTGAATGGTACATTGCATGTACTGACAAATAGTTATGCACTATCCAAGAATGTATAATTGCATGGCTGAAATCTAGTTGGTTAATTCCATAACTAGCTGGTTAATTGCAACTAGAGAAGTCCCATTGAATGGTGCTGAGTGTTGAGTTAACATGCAAGCACATTCCATCGATTCAAAAGCTCTGTTGTAGCTGTACTAATGAAAGGATTTAGGCCCACATGAAATGTGAAACTTTGCTTCTGCAAACATGAACTGAATGCATCTTTATCACTTGGCCAGAAAAGTACAGCCAGTTGTATAAGTTTCTGGCTCCAGCAGGATTGCAACCATAATGTGACTAGCAATACATTGGCTGCATCTGCACTGTAGAAATAATCCATGTTGGCACAATTTTAATTGCCATGGTTCAATGCTATGGGATTCTGGGATTTATAGTTTGTTGTGACACCAGAGCTCTCTGACAGAGAAGGCTAAATGTCTCACAAAACTACATATTATATGTGTTTTTAAAGTGTTTTTATTTGTGAGCTACCTTGGGTCCCTTTCTGGGAGAAAGGTGGCATAAAAATGAAATAAATAAAATAAAAATAAATAAAATGGCTGTTAAAGTGGTGTCAGCCTGGATTATTTCTGCAGTATAGATGCAACTATTGTGGGAGTTTATTCTTCAGATAATGAATATAACACCTTATCTGGTACAGTGACTATTAAAGAATCCAGAGAGTTTATATTTTTAAAATATTTCTTTCCAAACAGTTCAATCAAAGAATAAACAAACACATCAAGTTTGATCTTTGTCTTAGTAAGCAGGATGAATTATCTTGGGATTTCCCCCACTCATTGTCAAAGTTCATTTCTGTTTTTGTTTCTGCAAAAACCATCTCAGCTATTTCATGTTCTTTGTGAAAGGCTGATTGCTATGGACCAGCTGCATGGTACAGGAAGTCTCTCCCCCATCCCCAAAATGGAGCTTATGATGTCCCTGTTAAATATTCTCTTTTATACTCAGCTTGCTCTCTCTTTCTTTAAAAAAAATCTGAGACATAATGTAGAGTATTGATTTTAAAATTAGAGGAATGAATTTGCCCTTTCAGGGAAGGGTTCTCGGTGTGTAAGAAGTTCTTTCTTGAGTTAATGTGGCATTTCAGACAATTTAATTAAACGGCAAAACTTTTAGTCTGCTTTTAAAATGTTACATGATCCGCGCCAGTAAATTAAGCTGGAGTTCTTTCTTCATCCTCTTTTGAAGCATTTTCAGATGTGGTTTTTCTCTCTTTCTCTCTGATCATGCAGATTTCCAAACTTTGAGGCTGCAATTGGGACCATTTTTCCTACATTGGCTCCTTGCCTGTTACTGGATCCACCAAAAGGTTCTTGTCCTCACCTCCAAGTTATATCTGATTAATGGAGATCCTAAGGCAACCTTATCATGGGGTTTTCTTGGCACATTTCTTCAGAGGGGGATTTGCCATGGCCATCCTCTGAGGTTGAGTGAGTGTGACTTGCCCAAGGCCATCCAGTTGCTTTTCATAGCCAAGTGGCGAATTGAACCCTGGCCTCCATAGTCCCAGTGCTCAAACCATTACTCCATGCTGTCTCTCATATACCAAATACTTGCATCTCCTTTACTGATCTCTCTTGGAGCACAATACAACCCTGCTCATGGCTTTGGCTACTAGAGCTCTCAGGGATGGGTGGCAGCCAGTGGTGTCACTAGGGCTGGCATCACCCGTTGAGGTAACTCATAGTGTTACCCTCTTGCTGACCTCCTCCCACACCACACCATACAGAATCCTTAGTAATGGTTTTTGTTCTAATGTCACTCATAGATAATAATTCTCATATACCACTGAATCTAAAGGCAATAGTTGTGACATAAACAACCAGCAAAATTAAAACCAAACCTTTAAGTTACAATATCATATGCACAACTTAAATTTTATTTACATGCACCACAGTTTCATGTGGTTAAAGTGAAAATGTGGTGAGATGTGATGTTTATAAAGACAAGGTAAAAATAATAAAATTTGTATTTTTTAAAAATAAAATTTATTATTATTATTTTTTAAACCTGGGGGATCTTCTTTATCTTCGCACTGAACCTCGCCTCACTCACACTATCTCTTCTGTTGAGCTCCACCACAATTTTAAGGGGGTGGAAGCGAAACCCATTTCTACCAAAAGGCAGATGTTTGGGGAGCATTTGTGTCACCCCACTTAAAGTGTTACCTGGTGTGGTCCAATCCCCCCCACATCCCCTACTGACATCCCTTAGGGCAGCTTCTATGATAGCAGGACAGAGTATCCACACTGGGTTTTAATATGGCTCTCAAAGTGTTGAACCTGCTTTGGCAATATTCAGCCATTTGGATAGCTCATTTAAATTCTGAACTAAAACCCAGAGTGGATTCACCACCTAGAAACCATTAGCTGACAACTCGATTATCTTCAGCCATACAAAGGTTTCCTGCTCCTTGGAAGCTTTTGAAAACACTCACAAATATGTAAATAGCTGTACAAAAAGAAGTAGTGATAACTGCCTTAACTTCCCATTCTAATGCTTTCTAAACGGTGGAACAGATAGGGCCATTTCACAAAGCTGGATAAATTTACTGTAAATTCAGTGCATAAGAGAATGGGTGCTTTTATGGGTTGCCTTTGCGAAGTTTGGATTTACATTTGCTTAATGATATATGGGGCTTTGGCTTGTTAGAAGGCAGAACTCTTGTCCATGTTCTCTCCCAGAGTGTAGTTTTTTAAGTATGTCTAAAATTCCATCCCCTGAGTTAATAACCCAGAGAAAAAATGCATAAATGGCTTGCAAGGGATCATAAACCTCTCAGACAATTTATCAGGCTGGCCCATCCTCTGGCCTTATTAATGGGAAGATATTTTAAAGCATACCTCAAGAAAAAGGATGGCATGATGCCAGCTGTTACTCATTTGGTGTTACACCTTGGTAAAATGGGAAGATGGCTCTTGCTCCTAATGTCTGCGTTTCCTTCTTTAAAGGATGAACATTAAAAAAATAACCTCCCTTCTAAGTCTTCTGAAGTGGCATAACCTGGGAAGGACTGTACCATATCCTATTAACTCTCATACATTCAGAAACTGACCTTGAATTGCTTTGTTGGCATTAAGAAGAATATGTTCCTTTGGACTCCAGGGTAATAGTAGATAGGTCATGAAAATTTCAATTTAGGTTGCATGCACACTGTAGAAATAATCCACGTTCGCACTATTTTAACTTCCATGGCTCAATGCTATGGGATTCTGGGAATTGTAGTTTGTTGTGTCACCACAGCACTCTGACAGAGAAGGCTAAATGTTTTACGAAACTACAATTCCCAGAATTTCATAGCATTGAGCCAAGACAGTTAAACTGGTTTCAGTCTCAATTATTTTTGCAGTGTGGATGAAGCCCTAGTGAGCTGCCACTAAAGAAATCTGTGTATTAGGAATCGTTAAATATAGAAAATGAAAAATGAAAATAAGAAAATGCTAAAATGTCTTGGATTCACAAGTTTACGAAAAGAAGATGACCAAGGTGAGAGTGTGACAGGAATATATTGGCTGTTGTTGTTAATTGCTGTCAAGATGACTTTGGCATAAGGTGACTCAAGGAATGAGAGGCCTCTAAGAATCATAACACAAACAGCCTTGCTCATATCTTGCAAACTCAGGGCCATTATCTTGGCATGATTTCTTCAGAGGGGGTTTGCCATTGCCTTCCTCTGATGCCGAGAGGGTCTGAGGTTCCATCTGCACTGCAGAAATAATGCAGTTTGAGAGTGCTTTAACTGCCATGGCCCAATGCTATGGAAGTCTGAGTTTTATAGTTTTGTGAGCCATTTAGCCTTCACTGTCAGAGAGCTCCAATGCCACAACAAACTACAAATCCCAGGATCCCATAGGGTGGTGCCATGGCAGTTAAAGTGTTTTCAAACTTCATTGTTTCTGCAGTGCAGATGAAGCCTGGCTTTCCTAAAGTCACCCAATGAATATCCCTGGCTGAACAGAGATTTGAACCCTGGTCTCCTGGAATTTTAGTCCTATACTCAATCCCCTGTACCATGTTGGCTCTGTTCTCCAAAGTGGACAAAGAGGGGATTTAAGCCAGCAGGGAACAACAACATATCTTTGTTGTCTTGACCAAATTCAAGAGCAAGGATGGGTAAAGTACAAGACCCACAGGGCTTTTACTGTGGTCCCCAGAATGCCCTTTGACATTCCAATTCCCCCATCTTTCCTCCAGCAGCAAATCACACCTCTGGAAGTGTAATGTGGTTCCCTAACCCCAACAGTGGCTCGCAACTGTTCCAAATCTTTTAGCAGCTTGTGAGAACACTGAATCTGGTTTCCTTCATGGATCACTTGTCTGGATTTGATTTTTGTGGCCATGGTGTTACAGCTAGGGTTGGAGGTGAAATGGGCCAGTTGTGGCATAGTTATTTGAGTGCTGGACTATGACTCTGGAAATCAGGGTTCAATTCTCAGTTTGGCCATTAAACCCACTGGCTGACACTGACTGACATTGGTGTGGCCACTAGGGGGAGCTGTTGTGCAGATAATTTACAGCTCCAGTGGCAGCTAATGTGTCAGCATTCAAACAAGGCATCATCGGAATGTTGATGCAACTGTCAACTGTCAGTTCTTAACTGTCACTGAGATAGAGAGAGACAGTTGGTGCCCCAAAGAGTGGGCTATGTCTATTACTGAGAGACAGTTGGTGCCTATGAGTAGGCTGTGTCTGTTACTGAGAGGCAGTGAGATGGTTGTGTGTTAATGTGGCTGCCTCAGAAGTTGTGTTATTGTTGGTTGGTGTAAATAGTGTGTATTAGAGACGGATGTCCAATACACTGTGTATATCTATATTGTAAATACCGCAACGGAAGCTTAAAGCCCTCATTTAGAGTGAAGACTTGTAAAAGTCATTATTAGTTGAAGACATCTTCACAGATTCCTTCTTCTTGGCGTCCTGTCGACGTGGTTGAACTCTGCAAGTGGTCGTGGTGGACACTGCGTGTCATTTCCATAGGTCCCAACAAGGGTTATGGGCGCAGCACACGAGCCACAACAAGGTCACATACTCTTGGCCTCAGGGGAAGGCAATGGCAAACCTTCTCTGAACAAATCTTGCCAAGATAACCTCATGACAGCTTCACCTTAGGGTTTCCATAAATTGAAATTACTTGAAAGTATACAACAACAACAAAACAGCAACATTCTTGTTACAAGCTGACATTTCCTTTTCTACACAACCATTAAAGGTAAAGGAGCCCTGTCCCTTATTCTATTTGGCAACTTGTTACAGCAGCTTGAATTCCAAGTAGCAGAAGGAAGTGCTGTCTGAAGGTCTTCTGCTTTGGTCCATGAAATACCAGGTTTCATCTCCATCTCATCTAACACATAAATGAAATTCCTGGCAGAAGATATCTTAAAAATATTCTCCAAAAGGGAGAAAAATATTCAAATCAGTGTCAGAGGCATTAACCCAATGCTGATTTGGCTGACTTGCAATTTTCATTCTGAAATCACTTTTTGAAGAATTAAAAACAGGAGATGCCTATGCTGTCTCTTGCTTTTAAATCAGCTGGATCTCGTTTGACATCTTTCCCTGCATCTCTACCACAGACCAACAAAACAATATATTAATTTGCAAGTCTTAGATTTGATCAATAGCACTTTTCCTTGGGGGAATTCCTTTATTAGACAATTCAAGCTATCATTGCGCATAAGAATTGCTCTGTGCATCTTATTAGCAAAGGAAAATAGCAAACATGAGGATGTTTCAGTTCGAAGCCACAAAACACTGTGTGGTGAATGTCGGCACATTTATATTTAGCTCATTCTCTCCACCCCCTTGTTCCCTTTGCAGCAAACTTATGTTGAGCTTTTTTCCAAAAATACCCCCCCCCCCCCCCCGCTTTCTACTCCAGGATGATATTCTTTCAGCGTCTGCTTCTTTATAATTCCTGCTCAGTGGGAGATGTCGGCAGGGATTACACTTTCAAAAACCAACAGAACAAAATGACAATAAGATCTTATAAACAATTGCTGAGACAATTGTCTGGAGCTCTCCTACATCAGAGTGCCTTGTTTGGGATGTGTACAATAGCATCAGGGTGCCTTGTGTTTAAAAAAGAAAAAAGAGAGAGAGACACACACAGATGAAAAGATATGCAGTAGGAAAACAAAATGGCTTCATGGGAATTGTGTAGCCTGCTGTTTTGCTTCAGGCTTGGAAACCCCACTTTTTAAAGGTCACAAATTCAATTGATGTCAGTTCTGGGGGGCATCCATCCACATGAGTGTGGGATGTGGGGTTTCTGTGGAGAAGAGGCAGCATGGATGAGAAGACTGGTGGAGATCTGGGGTACAAAAAGCAGTCAAACTGTTAATGGCACTGCCAGAGGAACTTAGGGACTCTACAGACCAACCTGTAGGCGCGGTGAGGGCTGAGCATCTGGATGCTCCGTGCCCTCACTCTGCCACTCGGCCGCCATCTTGTCACACACCTGTTTACATGGCACACAGCATGATGATAGGATGGGAGACACATTGCTGAATGAAAGTACATGTGAAAGAGATCTAGGAGTCCAAGTAGACCATAAGTTGAACATGAGTCAACAGTGTGTTGCGGCAGCTAAAAAGGCCAATGCTATTCTAGGCTGCATCAATAAAAGTATAGTGTCTAGATCAAGAGAAGTAATAGTGCCACTGTATTCTGCTCTGGTCAGGCCCCACCTGGAATATTGTGTCCAGTTCTGGGCACCACAATTCAAAAAGGACATTGAGAAACTGGAGCGTGTCCAGAGGAGGGCGACTAAAATGGTGAAAGGTCTGGAAACCTTGCCCTATGAGGAACAACTCAGGGAGCTGGGGATGTTTAGCCTGGAGAAGAGAAGGTCAAGAGGTGATATGATAGCCCTGTTTAAATATTTGAAAGGATGTCACATTGAGGAGGGTGCAAGCTTGTTTTCTGCTGCTCCAGAGAACAGGACCCGGAACAATGGATGCAAGCTACAGGAAAAGAGATTCCACCTCAACATTAGGAAGAACTTCCTGACAGTAAGGGCTGTTCGACAGTGGAACACACTCCCCCGGAGTGTAGTGGAGTCTCCTTCCTTGGAGGTCTTTAAACAGAGGCTAGATGGCCATCTGTTGGGGATGCTTTGATTTGGATTTCCTGCATGGCAGGGGGTTGGATTGGATGGCCCTTGTGGTCTCTTCCAACTCTATGATTCTATGATTCTATGATCATGCCCATGCCCAAACGGCATTCTGCACAAGGAGTGTTATCATGGCGAGCGATCGTGCCTATGGTGCGCCTTCCGAGACGCAAAAAGAACACATCCAGAAATGGGTTCTTTTTGGTCCCTCCAGAGGCTTCAGTGTGTGGTTGCCATGGCCTCCTTCTGGGGGCAAAAACGAGTGGCATTTAGCCACCCATCTGCACAGTGCCTGAAAAAAGAAATGGCTCTGAGGACCCAAGAGGTCAGAGTTAGTATCTTCAAGTCAATTGTAGCTTTAAGTCTACACTGCATAGTGCTATTATTTTACTTTAACTACTATGGCTGCGTCCTGTAGAATTTTGGGGTTGCTATTGTTGTTGTTGTTTTTGTTATTATTATAGCCCCCCCTCCCAATTTGGAACTCAAAGAGACTTACAAATTTTAAAAAATATAATTAAAAACATACAGAATGATCTTGGAAAGCATCTGAGCCAACCCTTTCCCCCAATCTATTCATTGAGGTCTCTTTTACACTACAGTTAGAGTACTGTGATACAAAATGTTTTTAAGGTTTGTCGTTTAGGGAGGCATTAGAGCTCTCTGGCTAGGAATTCTAAATGTGCCTCCCTAAACTGCATACCCCAGGATTCCATAGGAGGCTGCCATAACAATTAAAACAATACAAATTAAAAACAACCCAAACACATTAATACAAGTATAAACATAAGATTAAACAAAACAATAAAACAATTTACAAGTTTAAACACTAAACATTAAGAGTATTAAAATGCATTAAAAGACCAGCCTTCACAGCATTAAAAACCCAACCCTATTTAGTTTGTAAAAGCCTGATGGCACATAAATGTTTTGAGTTGCTGTTGGGAGGAAAGCAGGGATGAGGGCTTCCTGGCCCCTCTAGAGAAGGAGGACCAAAGTTTGGGAGCAGCCACCAAGAAGCCCCCCTCCCTTGTTTCCACCAAATGAGCCTAGGAAGGTGGTGGGACACAGCGAAGGACCTCTACAGACAATCTTAAAGGATAACAAGGAGGCTGCAAATCTAGCCTCTCTAGGAAGGAAGTTTCAGATTCTAGGAGCAACCACTGAGAAGACCCAGTCCCATGTACTCACTACCTGTGCATGCAAGGGTAGTGGGACTGAAAGAAGTGTCTCCCAAGAAGATCTCAAAATGAAGGTAGTCTGTCAGATAAATTGAACTGCATAGGTCCTATCCTGAGGTGGGTTTTATCATTCAAAACCAGGATGTTGAATTGTGCGTGGAAACAGACCAGCAACAAGTGGAGCTGTTTCAACAAGCACGTTGTGTGTTCCTTGTAGCCTTTTAGAAGAGGTGTTCTTTCAGCTGGTGAAAGGCATCTGTTTGTCATAGCATGCAATTTCTCCCTCCTACCTATCTTTCATTTAGCATGCTTTGTTTTGTGATTAGACCCTGGAAGGATTTAACTTGTTGCAGCATATATCTTTGAGGCATTCCCATTGCTGGGATGAAACTAGATTAATGCTTTGAAACATTAATTCTTCAAAATGGCTAGTTTAACACTGAGTATGACCTCTTTGGTAGCCCTTCATCTCTACTGCATTGTCTAGCAGTACATCCCTGAAGTTATCTGCCAAGAGTAAATGTTAGTGGAATCTTCCTGTGGCCTAATTTTTGACTGGTGACTAGTAATACCCCTATAAAATTCTGCTGCATGAATTTTGCAAAAGACTAGAGCTGCTTGATAATTTTTTCATTGTCATGTAGAAAGAGCCCTATCAATTGTATATGATCCAGGCAGAATTTATCACACTGGATAAAATCTCTGCACAGGGAGCTTTTATAGGTTAAATGTGCAAATTTTGGGTTAGATTGTGATCGAAAGAAATTGAGCTATATCTTAAACATTTGTCCCTGCCTCCCAAGTGATGCTTAAACAGTGGATATACAGCTCAGGAAATTGGGTTCACTCTGAGTATGTACTGGCACATAAAAAATGCAATTTGGGGGTCACTATTCTCCATCGGCAACATAATGCATCTCTGATTTTTATCAGGGAAACCATGCATGATAGCAAGCATCCCAAGGCAGCAATCTCAAGCCAGTGACATTTGCAATAGTCCAGATGCTTTTAGTTTTTTTTTCTTTCTCTTTCCCTTTTCAGCATAACTCAAGTGAAAACTCTTTAAGTGTGGGCCTTGCTGTTATTAATCATAGTAAACCAACAAAGCTAGGAAAAGAAACCCTGAAGAGGATACACTAATGTTTTACCTCCTCAGAATGGGAAAAGATGCTAGATTCTCAAGGCATGATTTTTCTGGATTCTGGAAGTGTATAGGTGTGGAACACATAAACTCTTTTTGCCAGAAGCACTGGATGGGAGCAGAAGTGGCTTTTGATTCCCATGTCAGTGGGGCAGTGAATCCACACTGGGTTTTAGTCCAAACGTCAAAGGAGTTATCCATACTGCTGACCAATTTTGGAGATGTAGTTCAGCACTGTAGATAGTTCATTTAAAAGCTGAGTGAAAATGTGGACTAGATTCATAGCCCTTCATAGATAGGAAATTTCCCTGCTGCCACTGATGAGGAATCTTTGGTGATGATGGAAGAGGAAGTAGAATATTGTTGCTGTTAGTTGCCGGCAAGCCAACTTTGACTTATGATGAACCTGTTAATGATTGATCATCAAGTTACCCTGTTATCAACATCCCTGCTTAGATCTTACAAACTCAGAACTGTGACTTCCTTGATTGGGTTTATTTATTATTTATTATTATTTTATTTATATATTACCTTTCTCCCCATATAAAGACTTAAGGCAGCTAACAGCTATTTTAAAACATATTAAAACCAGTAGCAAATATTAAAAAGTATAAATATAACATTTTTTAAAAAATTGAACAATTTATAAAGTTAAAAGCATTAAACGTTAAAATTGTAAAATATATTTTAAAACTCTATGCAAACTTTAAAATGTAAAATTAACAGGATTAATACAAACTAAAAAAATAAAACAAAAACACAACTCCTTATTTGTTGCTCTGGATCTTCTGGAAGGGTTCGGAGCTCTCCATTTCCAAGCTGCTGTGGCTGTCTTCATGAGTGTTCCACAGGGCTGCCTGACACATCCACTGCCACATCACTGCTGCGGGTCACTCATTCTGAGGACAGAACTGGTACCCAGCATGTGACTGTTGCTGGGACTCTTGTTTTGGCCTTAGAAGTGAGCTACCCATGGCAGCGGTGGATACACCAGTATGCACAGTGGGACACCTGTGCAGAAAGCTGTGGTGTCATAGAAATATAGGCCAACATAACAGAGGCAGGATGGGGCAACTGTGGGGACAAGATATTCTAGGCTCCCTCTAGATATCCTGGCCAGTGCAGACAAGGCTGAAATGAAGTCAAGGGTGTAAGTCTAAGGGTCAGTGGCATCACTAGGGTTGGCATCACTCAGTGTGGTAACTCTTGCAGACTTTAGTTCTCAGGAAGGTATATGCAAGTATGCCTTGTTAAGTTAGAATTGTGATGCCATGCATCTATCTTTATTTCTTAGTAGGAAAAAAACACGATTATAGCCATCCAGTTATTTTGCAACCGGTTATTTCCATGTTGAGACAAGGTTACTTGTGCAAGCATGTTTGCACACTTCTCAACTTCCAACACTCTTCTGTCATGGAGAAGAGGGGCAGGCCTTCCTGTTCTCTGCTACCCCAGAGGGCAGGACTGGGTGTAATGGTTTGAAGTTACAGGGGAGTAGATTTCGATTGAATTTTAAAGAAACTTCTTGACATTGATTGTGATTTGACTGACTTCCGGTTGCTATGTCGAGGTAATCGGAGGCGAGAGGCTAGGCTCCGTCTCCAACCTTTCGCTGTGGGATTCATTTAACGTATCAACTGCCATCTGTTGATAACCAAGAGAATACCCAAGCCGGGTGAGACTTGGGGTGAGGGTCTGAAGGGGGCTAGAGAGCCCACCTCTCTCCTTTTGTCGTGGGAAGCCGCGGCAGGGAGAGAGAGTGGTCTCAGCGAAAGCCGCAAGACAGCCGACGCAGCGGAAAGCCAGTCGCAAGACTCCAATCTCGACAGCAACCTTTTCTCTTCGGAAGAATTGCCCTGTTGTGAACCCCAACAGTGGTATATAAGCTACAAATATACTTGGGATGAAGAAGAGCTAAAGGAAAACCATTAGGTAATCTGTCTCTCAAAGGAACTGAAGGATGTGAGGCTGTGAGTCAAACCAGAAAGTAAGATTTTATGTTTGCTTGCTGCTGACCGGATAAAAGAGCTGTTGTTGAACTTTTCCCTGATCGGCAGACTCTTTTTTTGTTATACCTGGCTATATCCAATTTATCTATAAATGTTAGAGGAGTGATTGTGATTTGACTATAGAACCACCTGCCTAGAGATGTGGTGGGGAGGTCTCTTTCTCTGGATGTCTTCAAAAAGAGTTTTGACACCTACCTGCTGGTGATGCTGTAGTTGGAGATCCTGCACTGAGCAGGGGGTTGAAACCATGAGGCCCTTTGCAACTCTGTGATTCCATGGTTCTATTCTATAATACTTGTGGCAGCAAGTGAAATACCCTTAGAAGGCCCTAATGTCTGCCACTAGACTTGTATGAAACATTTACAAAAGTTGTCCTTAAAAACCCACTGAAATGTACTTTTATTTTTCTCCCCTAAATGCATTCATTTAATTAAATGGAATGACAGGAGAGACTCTCAGGTTTGCACAGTAAATGTTGCTAACCAGATGCTCAGTGCCTCAAGAATAGTCATAAATAGGAAGATTCTCAAGGGGGGAAAAATGATCCATGCTCTTGTTTAGATGGTTCAGTTAAGGTAGTCATTAAAGAAAAGGAAAGAGGAGGGAATTATACACACAGACACAGACACATGGAGGAAATCTCCTATTTATATGCATGTTACAGTTAGAGACATTCTGCCTCCACTGAAGTGTGACCCCCCATCCGCTTTTGTTAGTGTCATATTTCTTCCTGCGTAGCTAGAACTGTAAAAATATTTTTCATCATAGCTTATTAAAGTAATCATTCAGTCTGGAAGAACAGATGTTCTGGGGGAAGAAAGGCCTTGCTTGGATAATGGTCACTGGGATAGATGATTGAAGATGATTAACATTTTTATTGGAAACTGGAAGTTTCTGTTGCAGAATCCCACAAAACTTTTGGTGGAATCCAAAGATTGGCAGGAAGTGCTCCTGAGCATGTAAAGATAGGATGTTTCACCTACATGCCAGATCTTTTGAGCTCTATTTTCTACTGTAACCATATTTTGACCACTGAAAACAGAACAAAACAAAACACTTTTGATAGCTGGAAACCTGGAAATGTTAGCTAAAATGATTAACATGTTGGCCTTATTGGCCAAGATGCTGTATCAGAGGCTATGATGCATAATTTTAGGATGATGGCGTTAAATCATTGACATGATCTCCAACCATGCTAGTGAATGGCAGTGATGCATAAGAGGACACTGTGCAAGATGCCCTGTTGTGCAGTAGGCACTCCCATTTCACAGTGTGTCCCAATGTGCAACATATACCATTGTACCTTGGGACATATTGTGTATTAGGACACATTGGGATCATTGTGCAATGGTCATACTGCAGGCACTGCTTACACAATGGACCCAGAGATGTAGCTATATCTCAATTTGCTTCCTGAGAATGTGAGCATTGTAAAACATCACAATTCACCTGTACATAATTGCATGTCAGTTTACAATGTCAGAAATATTTCTCTCCATGCCACTAGCCTTTTATATTAATGCATGTTTTGGCACAATGCATTAGTACTAATGCCTTACTAACATGTCATTTTAAAAATGCTAATGAATTAATATATTTTCAAAAATCATTGAAATGGCCCTCACTAGTCAATCTCCCTAAACTATAATTCCTTGTGCCTGTAGGGTAGAAGCATGACAGTTAAAATCAAATTGCTGTTGCAGTGTAGTGGGGACACATTCAAGTTTAGCGGGGAGGAGTGGAGTACATATTCATGCATATTTGGATAGATAGGTTATATATATATATATCCCTCTATATATTTATCCTCTTCATAGGTTCAAGCAAACTCTTGAAAAAAACTTATGTCAGGCAATTTACTGTAAAACAGCCAACAACATTCTGGCTGCAATTCCACAGTGAGATTGTGATGTAAATTTTTGCATGTGGACTTATGCATTGATTATGACACCCAACCCTTGTGCTGAATGGCAATGCCGCCAAAGTGAACCAAGACATCAAATGTACAACTGATTGCATGACCAAGTGTGTACACATGCTTATGTGCAATGTACAACGAACACCCATGCACAGTGTTCATCCATGTACAATGTGCTTCTGAATGCACAGTGGCACTGCCTGCCCAACTCTAACTCTGCAGTGTTGAACTAAAAGCAGATGTCCCACATTTAAAAACCCCTCAGTGTTTCATAGAAGAATTTATTATGTCTAAGACACCATCAGAATTTTGGCTTATGTTTCCTTCAGTGATGTTGCAATGGGTGTATGATAATGAAGAAATCTTCCATGTATATGCAATATAAGCAGATTGAACATATTTATGTATATAAAAATAATTGCTACATTCCCAAAATAGGCACATTCTCAAATTAAAACAACAAAACCCAGAGATTGATGACAGTGATTGCAAAGACTGTTAAATAATCTTGATGCAATTGTCATTTAATTGTCAGGCACATATTCATGCTGCCGTATATCATTGCAATGAGAGCTGCTTTCTCATATTTGGCATGTTAATTTTATTCACTGTCTTTTCAAAATGGTAAGTGTGGTTGAAATACATGAAAAGCATGGGTAAATACATGGGTAAAAGAGGACTATAGGCATATGGTAATCAACGTATGTTCTTGTGCCTTTGGAATAGGGGGAAAAGGAGGAGGAGGCAAAGGGTACCCAAAAGGACAGGACAAGTGAACACAATTATCTTGGTCAGTACTTGGGAAGAGAACTGCCAGGAGCATCAGCCTGATTTTTCATGACCTGGCATTAACTCATCATGTATCATCATCACACAATTGACACCACACAATTACAGTGCTACATTCTATTTTAATTATCATGGCATCATTTTATGGAATCCTGGGATTTGCAGTTTAGGGAGGGGTCTTTAGATTTCTGAGCCAGAGAGTTCTAGTGCCTCACCCAACTAGAAAACCCAGGATTCAGCAGGAGCAAAAATTTCCAATGAGCATGTATTTAACTGCCTAAAATATTAAAAAGAATAATATTATAGTTTAAATTAGTATGCAAGCAGAACATGGCAGATTGACGGAAACAGACTGGCACAGCATGACATTGACCTAGGGCTCCCTCCTGTTCACCTTCTGCGTATGATACAGCAAGATGGTGACTGAGTGGTACATTCTGACCTTTTATATGTTCAAAGACAGGAGGAGAGGCAAAGCATTAATAATTCATTTTATGTGTTATTTTTAAAAATTACATCCAGCCTTTCGTTTATAAATGTGCTTGTTGGCTTACAGGCAAATAAGACCCCACGAAGTGAAAAACGCTACCTACTCCCCCCCAACAAACCAGAAATAGACAACAATAACAGCAACCAACTACACTACCCAATAGAACAGTGGTTCCTAAACTTTGGTCCTCTTACTGTTTTGGACTTAAGCTCCCATAATTCCTAACTGTTGGCCAAACTGGCTGGGGCTTCTGGGAGTTAAAATTCAAAACAGCTGGAGGACTCAAGGGAGATTATCGCACTGCGTTCTGAGAACGTTCCATATCATCACGTGATGAAAACGTTCCTGGAACAGATATTACCGCATTAGAAATCAAAACGTGATCAGAACGGGATCAGAACGGCAGTTTACCGCACTGCGATTCCTTTTTCTTGAAACCGTTCTCAGAACGGTTTGCTGTATTACGTTTTGTGGGCTGTGTTCTGATGACGTCGCCACTCAGTGGTTGGAAGGCTCGGGAGAGGCGCTGCCCCCAGGAAAGAGGGAAAAGGGAGGCTTGGGCCATGGAGCTCGCCTCTCCTGAGTCCCTCGGCTTACTGAAATCCCTCACCTCCCTTCCCCATAGGAATCAACCCAAAAACGGAGTTTTAAAAGAGCAGTGAGCCCTATGGGTCTTCATCTGGGGGGAGCAGAGGATGCTTGGCTATGGGGTTGTCCTGCCATCTCTCTCTCTCCCCTCTTTCCCCATAGGAAAGAATCCAAAAACGGAGTTTAAAATCTCTCTCAGATGCAGACCCAAAGGGCTCTCCTCTGCTCCTTTTAAACTCAGTTTTTGGATTGATTTCTATGGGGAAGGGAGGTGGGGGATTTCAGTAAGCCTAGGGACTCTGGCCGGGAAAGTGCTTCTCAGCCTCACTGCGAAGTCTTCCCTCCGAAGATTCTCTTGGGAGGGAAAGAAGGCAAGCCCCTATAAAACGCTGGGGCTTCATATGCTGGCATATGTTTGAAGAAAATAGGATAAAACCTATGTAACTTGATGGGCCAAGGGCAGAGTCCCCTCCTTGGCAGCCTGGGCATTAAGGGAGCTCCACGGAGGTCCCTTCAAGCGGAGGGAAAGGGAGGGGACTGGGCCAAGGGCAGAGCCCCAGCAGCCATAGCAGCTCTTTAAACCGGTTAGAAAAGAAGAGTCCTCTGCTGTCATCCCATTTCCCCTTTTTGGCAGCTTGACACCCTTTTGCTCCTGTGTGTGTGCATGTAATGTGTGCCTTCAGGTTGTGAGATTCCCTCCCCGCTTTAACTCTTGTCTGGCTCTTTGCTATGGAATTCTGGGAGTTTTTTTGCTTGCTTTTCTGTGGTGCTCCAAACAGAGGAGCTTTTGTGGGTTCCCTCCTGGAGGGAAGGAGGAGAACGTCCTGGGCATCCCTGCCATCCCTGCCTCCTGCAGGCTGCAAGCACAGGAGCCCCGCTGGACATGACACCAGAGGCCCCCCGCAGAAGCAGCCAGACCCTCTCCCTCTTGCTCTCTGCCCTGGTCCCCTCTTCCTTGAGGGAAGGAGGAGCTCCATGGAGGTCCCTTCAAGCCGAAGGAAAGCAAGTTGCCAGGGAGGGGACTGGGCCAAGGGCAGAGCCCCGGCAGCCATAGCAGCTCTTTAAACCGGTTAGAAAAGAAGAGTCCTCTGCTGTCATCCCATTTCCCCTTTTTGGCAGATTGACACCCTTTTGCTCCTGTGTGTGTGCATGTAATGTGTGCCTTCAGGTTGTGAGCTTCCCTCCCCGCTTTAACTCTTGTCTGGCTCTTTGCTATGGAATTCTGGGAGTTTTTTGCTTGCTTTTCTGTGGTGCTCCAAACAGAGGAGCTTTTGTGGGTTCCCTCCTGGAGAGAAGGAGGAGAAGGTCCTGGGCATCCCTGCCTCCTGCATTGTGACAGCACAGGAGCCCCACTGGACATGACACTAGAGACCCCCGGAGAAGCAGCCAGACCCTCTCCCTCTTGCTCTCTGCTCTGGTCTCTTCTTTCCCTCTCTTTCCCTGCTTTCCTCTTCTCTTCCTTGTCCCACCTTTCCTCCCTTTTTCCTCCCTTCCCTCCCTCCTTCTTTCCCCCCTCACACACACACACCTTCCCTCACTGCAGTCGCTCGCCTGCCTGCCTCCCTCCCTGCCTGTCATTCTTTCAGCCAATCAGAAGACGGAGGAATGAGGGAACGGATTTGAGAACGGATAAGAATACCGCACACACTTCTCTTGGAACGTTTTCATCACGTTTCAGCTCTCTGGGAACACATTCAGAACACATTCAAATCCGTTCCCTCCTGGAACACATTTGGAACACATTTAAGCGTTCTGAGAACCCGATTGGAACACATACGTGCGGTATACTCAAATGCGTTCCGTTCTCATCACGTGATCAGAACGTTCTCAGAACCCAGTGCGATAATCTCCAAGGTTGGGACCCACTGCAACAGAGCAACTGATACAAAGGGGAGGAAAGAGGCATAGGGCCTGAACAAACAGGTCAAAATAAAGCTGCTTTGGGTCACTTTGGAGCAGTGATGTCCAAACTCTGGCTCTCCAGGTTTTTGGACTTCATCTCCCAGAATCCCAGACTATTGGCCAAGCAGGCTGGGGCTTCTGGGAGATGAAGTCCAAAACACCTAGAGGGCCAGAATTTGGACATCAGTGCTTTGGAGGTATGCCTCACACACCTTAAGAGACCAGAAACTGCACCAAAGCTGCACTCTGGTCCTTAGGACTGGAGCGTGGCTTTAGTGTGGCTTTCAGACTCTTAGGACGCATGCATCATTTAAACAGCCTACCTCCAAAGTGACCTGAAGCAGCTTTATTTTGGCCTGTCTGTTCGGCCCCATAGTTAGAAAGGCAAAATGAAAGCAGCCTGAGAGTCCAAACCTAAGTAAATCTCTTCTGAAGAAAGTCCCACTGAGTTCATGCATAACTAGATATTATTATTATTATTATTATTATTATTATTATTATTATTATTATTAACCTTTATTTATAAAGCGCTGTAAATTTACACAGCGCTGTACATACAATCTTTTTAATTGGACGGATCCCTGCCCTCAGGCTTACAATCTAAAAAGACACAACACAAAGGGAGTGGGGGTGGGGAGGGGGCATCTCTAGTAGGATAATACATATAAAATACATAGCAATACAGGAAATGATTCAATAAAACAGGGAAGAAAAGAACATCAAATAGCAAGTGACAATTATGCAATGCCTGGGAACGCTGCCCTGAACAGAATGGTCTTCAACTCCATTTTGAAGCTGGTTAAAGAAGTGATGGCTCTTGCTTGTGGGGGAAGAAGGTTCTAGGAGTGAGGGGCAGCGAGTGAAAAGGGGCGAATCCGGGATGGGGCAGAGGAAATCCTGGGCTGTGACAGCAGACCTTGACTACCAGAACGGAGGGCCCTAGTGGGAAGGTGAGGGGAAATAAGGTCTGATAAGTAAGGGGGGGGCAGCCCATGGAGGGCTTTAAACGTCGACAGGAGGTGCTTGTACTGAATGCGGAAAGGGAGGGGGAGCCAGTGAAGGGATGCCAACACAGGGGAGATGTGGTCAGAGCGGTGAGTGGAAGTGATAATGCGTGCAGCTGAATGCTGGACAGAAATTAAAGGACGGAGGTGAGAAAGAGGAAGCCCAGCCAGGAGGACGTTACAGTAATCAAGTCGTGAGACCACTAGGGCATGGACCAAGATCTTGGCCTTCCATTATATAGGTTAATAACTTCAGATAGGGAAAATACATTTCTAATAGGCACTGAAAAACATGTTATGTGATGGCTAGACATACCAGAACTAACATACAGTACCAAGAGACCAGAGGTCGAATCCCCTCTCAGTCATAGAAACCCGCTGGGTAACCTTGGGTAAGTCACAGTCTCTCAGCCTCAGAGGATGGCAAAGGCAACCCTCCCCGCTGAACAAATCTTGCCAAGAAAACTCCATGATGTTAACCATAGGGTCGCCATAAGTCAAGAATGGCTTGAAGGTACACAACAAAATAATCTCATGGCTTGAGTTCAGGAGTGGATTCATATTCCCAAGATACCTAGAGACAAGATACTTGGAATCATCCTACTAAAAACTCATATTCTTGCTAATAGCTACGTATGTATATAGGGATCTTTGTAATTGCTCCTATGGCTCAGTGTAACCATAATGCTTAATCATAATTTGTTGCCTTAATGTTGACTGTGATTTTAGGCTGTGGCAAGGCAACCTTAACCCTAACCCAGAACAGTGATAACATGAAGAGATTCATTAGTGTGAGAGCTTCTTTTTTCCTTGAAAGCGTAGAGCCTAGGGAGGTGGAAAACTCTTCAAATGCAGCACTAACCATGGTCTGTGTATAATGTTTAATCATGGCTAACAGAAACCATGATTTTTATCCTGCTCCATACATTATCCACAGTTTCACATACTTAGCAGCCAATCCTGAGTAAGTATTCAGATATCATGCTTAACCATGCTAAGGAAAACAAATCATAATTGTTATGTTTGCTGAACACTTTCCATTTTAAATCTTCAAAGTGTGTGAGCTTTCCCATCTCTAACCAATTCTTCGCTTTCATGCATTTTATCTAGAAACAGGAAACTGGGGATAAGAAGATCAATCCTCCCCCCCCTCCCGAAATGTATTATATATAAGAGTGTGTGAAGACTTGAAGAAAGAAAATAGCATTGAGATATCGCTTAAGAAACCTGAGATCTGTGTCATTAAAAGCAAAACTGCATTAAACTGCTTCAATATAATGCCTTCTTTATCTGGTTATCTTTGTTTATATTCAGCCTTTTAGTGGAGGTACTTGTTGGGCCAGAGCAGTAAAGACTGAGAAAGTGAATGCTTGAAGAAGATGTGAAGCACTATGTACTGCATTCCATACACATAGGTGATGAATGAATATGTTTCAGGCAGGTTTCCTTCTATCCACAATCCATTTAAATCAAAAAGTGTTTGGATTTAGGACAGATTAATGACATGACATGGTGACGCTGAGCTGAAATAAGCATTTGCAGATTTATCGGGAGTAAAAAGGCAGCATTTCAAATTTTGCCATTTAAATATTGAATTTGCATTTTAGAGGTGGGATTTTTTATCACGCCATTTGAAAATTGAGGGCATTAGGCTTGTTGGCATCTCTTGGCTGATGTGATTTTGGAAGGCGTCAATCCGATAAGCTCTCCATCCACCACTGTCGTATCCTAAATGCCATAGCTTGACAGCTATCAAATACTGTCAAATGCTAAATATCATTGTATGTCAACTGTCAAATGGAGCCTGATATGAAATGCCATTTGTGTTCTAGTGCCAACTATCAAATATGAGATATTATGCATGTCAGCTATCAAATGGTGTGAAATAGTAAGTGTCAAATATCAGATGTTTGGTTCTTCCATAGCAAAGATGCTACAACCATCATGGAAGAATTGGCCCTGGTACTACAGGAGGTGACAAGATGCAATGTTCTCTAATCTCAGTACATTCACACACACAGTCAATAGTTGATAGGCTCCATCATTTGTATGGCAGCTGCTGCTGTTCTTGGAGCATGTCATGATCTGTAGGGTTTGATCCAATCAGTTCCTGCCCAAACTAGGTTCATAGAATCATAGAACTAGGAGTGACCACAAGGGGCATCCAGTCCAATCCCATTCTGCCATGCAGGAACACACAATCAAAGCACTCCTGACAGATGGCCTTTCAGCCTATGTTTAGAAACCTCCAAGGAAGGAGACACCACCACTCTCCAAGGCTGTGTATTCCACTGTCAAACAGCTCTGTCAGGATGTTCTTCCTAATGTTTAGGTTGAAATTCTTTTCCTTGTAGCTTGAATCCATTGCTCTGTGTCCTAGCCTCTGGAACAGTAGAAAACAAGCTTGCTTGATCTTCAATATGACATCATTTCAAATATTTAAACAGGGCTATCATATCACCTTTTAACCTTCTCTTCCCCAGGCTAAATATACGGAGCTCTCTAAGCTGATTCTCATATAGCATGATTTCCAGACCTTTTACCATTTTGGTCGCTCTTTTCTGGTAATGCTCCACCTTGTCAATATCCCTATTGAACTGTGATGCCCAGAACTGGACACAGCAGAATAGACTGGCACTGTTTCTTTGCCTGGGAGGCTGGCGCAAAAAACCACATGAAACCAAATTGGATGAAAGGCCACAACTTTATTAGCAACAGCAAACCAGAACAGAAGGGTTGGCACAAAGCATAAGGTCAGGATCTGAAGCATCGAATAACCCCACAGTTAATCGATAAGCAGCATACCTGGTGACCGCCAGGCGTTGGGATGACCTAGGGGCTCAGGAACGCCAACTAGCTGCCATCACACCAGGCACTCCCTTGTTCTCCAAGCCCCCAGTCACCCTCGCAATGGCCACAACGCATGCCCAGCTCGCCCCCGGGTCCCTATTGACTCCCAAACCAGTGCTCCATAGCCCTGGTAACCAAACCAACCAGATCGTGGCCTATGCTGCCGCCCCAAGTTATGACAGAAAACCCCAAGCACCCAAGCGGAGGGTGTAAAAATAAAGCCAGTGCTGACACAAACTATAACTTTATTGATTCCAAATAGATGTAAAATAAATGCAGTAACAGAAAAAGAAGCAAAGAAAGTGTTCTCACATCCATTCAGTCAATTACAGACACACCTTTATGTGTTGTTGGCCCATGAATGTGCCAGTTCACTCCTATGGCACACAATAATTTTCAGACAAGGTGTTGGCATTCACTGTTGTTGAGAGACACCCAGATTCAGAGGCTAGTTCAGCTACGGGGCTCACATGGAGCCTTCAATATCACTTGTTCTCAGCTGGATCCACTGGTGGACCTGTTACAATATTATAGTAAGCATGCATAAGGTCAGTGTTCGGACCTGACACACACTCTTAAAACAGAGATGAGAAACTGTGGAAGGCCAAGGGACTACATTAATTTCTTAGGAGATCTTGGTAGGCTGTACTCTCACTGCACCTCCCCCCCATTTTTGTTTGCCTCCAAATGCCAACATTTTTGTCAGCAGAAACTAATGTTCTGTTCACTTCCTTCCCCTCCAAAATGCCCTGTTCTGCTCCCATACAGAACATGTTGAAAACACCCCCATAGCCCCTAGGACACATTTTCGTCATTTAGGAGCATTTTATGACCTCTGGCACCCTAAAAGAAAGCCTTATGGGCAATATGCACACATACCAGGTCTTCTTCCTGGCAACTCTCTTCTTGGATTTGGAATCTGCCCAGGACTGCTTTTCTCCTTTGACCTTTGGACTGCCTGGACCTCATGTCTTCTTGGGTCCATGTATAATAAGCCCTGACACTGGCCTTGTTATTTTTGTCAGTTTCTGTCGATTGTAGATGTGCTTACCTGGGCACTTGCTGGTCTAGGGGAGCCAGGACACAAATGTGTAGTTAAGTGGTAGCTGTATTACTCCATTCTTCTGACTACTGATGTTGCACAACTAATTATGTATCTGCCAATGTACTTGTTTATTGTCCCATTGCAATGAGCAATGGCTGTCTCTACAATTTCAGTAAATCAAGTTGTACACTGAAGGCACTAAGAGTACTATGCCTGTCTGAATGGGTCAAATAAACTGTCTTCCCTGCATGTTCTCAGTGGAGAATCTGGTTGATGCAGGACCTAAATCTTGGTTGTGGTTCAGACAGACAAAACACTGTGGAGTACCCTTTCTTATGTAAACAAGGTTTATGATAAGGGAAGGCTTTACCAGTGAGTTATGGTGGTCCAGGCCCTACACAAATAAACAAGAGAGTTCACTGAAGAAGAAAGTAGGCACAGAAGATCTCAGCTGGTCCAGAGTCTGTCACAAGAAGCAAGAGCCACAAAAACCCAAGCTGAAGGCAAAATCAAAGAGGCATAAAATGTATGGCAGTTCAGAGCTCAAGAATCCAAATAAATTGACAATTATAAAGAGCACTGAAAGCATTGGCCCTTTCCACATGGGCCAAAAGTATGTGCAAGGCATGTACTAGGGTTAGAAAGTGCCGAGCACGTACAAAATGGTGGCACCCATTCTACATGGGTGCCGCCATCTTGACGTAGCAGATGTTTAGCGTCCGCACGTCATTGCATGGTAATGATGCCGCAAGTGTGCCATTGGCGCCTTCCAGCATCATTACCGCACCGCAAAAAGAAGCCACTTTTTGCGGATTCTTTTTGCTGCGCGGAGGAGTCGCGCGGTTTGGCCACTGAGGCTCCTCCATGCAGCAAATGAGGGTGCTTTTCAGACCGCCCTTTTGGGCGGTCTGGAAAGCACCATTGTGAACAATTAGAACTTCTATTATTATTATTATTATTAACCTTTATTTATAAAGCGCTGTAAGTTTACACAGCGCTGTACATCAATTTTTTAGTCAGACGGTTCCCTGCCCTCAGGCTTACAATCTAAAAGACACGACACAAAAGGAGAAGGGAGTGGTGGTGGGGAATAGGATCAGGTCCAGCAGATCTTTTCCACCTCTGAGGCCTGGACCAAGGCAGATGGACTGGAGGAAGGGCTTGGCTTCTTGATGGATGGTTAGAAGGAGGCTTCCTGGGTCAGAGAGGGGCTCACCTCTGGGACTGCTTCTCTAAACAATATAGTCTTTAATTCAGTTTTGAAACTGGACAGAGAAGTGATGAGGTGTGCATGTGGGGGAAGAAGGTTCCAGGAGTAAGGGGCAGCAAGCGAGAAGGGACGAATTCGGGAGGGGGCAGTGGTAGTCCTACATTGTGACAGGAGACCCTGACTACCAGAGCGGAGGGTGCGAGTAGGAATGTAAGGAGAAAGAAGGTCAGATAAGTAAGGAGGGGCCAACCCATGGAGGGCTTTGAAAGTCAGTAACAAAAGCTTGTACTGGATGCGAAAGGGGAAGGGGAGCCAATGAAGGGAGGATAAAAGAGGAGAAACATGGTCAAAGCGGCGAGCGGATGTGACAATACGGGCAGCTGAATACTGGACAGATATTAAAGATATTAAACTTCTAGCAGTTGTTGGGAGATTTATAGCTACTTGATCTTGAGATGTCAGGAGGCAAATTGCTCTGCATTTCTGCAATAGGTCTTGCTTCCTTTGAGGCTGGTCTTTCCCTCCTGGTGTGCTGCAAATGATCAGGATGTCTTCTTTGTGTCCATTAATTGTGACTGAGATGGAGGCCTATTTTGATGACGTTCTTAACCAGTAGTATCTGCCACTAGCTACCTTAATTTGGGGAGAGGGGTCACTGTGGAAAGTCAAAGGGCCTTCTACATCTGACGCCTTTGTGCCAGAATCCCTAGATTCCATAGTATGAGTTAAGATACTAATGAATAGCTGTGCACCATCCAAAAATAGGCAGCTCCATGTGAAATTGTTATACTTGCAGAACTCCACTTTGGGCTACCTGGACAATTTGCCCTATATTCCCCCTGGGTTTGCTGCATCCCATTTCATGATGCAGGGTCAAAACCGCAAATTGGGTGCAGACTGTCTTCATGACATCTGCACCTGTTTTGAGCTTTCTTCCCCCTAACTTATATTTAAATAACTCACCTTTTGCTGCAGGGTTTTGTCTCTCTTTGTAGCTGCAACAGTGACTGCCTACACTTGCGTTCCCTGTGAGCTACCCAGCATTGCTGCTGTGGGTGCAAGTTGCTCTAATGTCAGAACAAGGTGCTCAGCATTGGTAGTGTGGCTAGATGTCTTGTTCTGATTTCAGCAGTGGCAGTGGGTTATGAGCCTAAAACTTACTGCAAAAGAGAACAGATAAGGAGGGGGGAATTCAAGGTTAGAATATTCTGACCATTCTGGCAAATGAAGACAAGCCTTTAGACAATCATGAACTGAATATGGCTGTCGCACAATAGCTAAAACAGTACAACTACAAGCATAAGGGAATTTAGGTGTGTGTATGACAGGATTCCAGCTCAGGTTTGGTAAGTTTCTGAATGAGAGACTATATTGCAATCCTATTTATTTGGTCATGAGCTTCATGATTGGAAAAACATGTGTGTGTGTGTGTGTGTGTGTGTGTGTGTGTGTGTGTGTCTATATATACATGGTGAATATAAATCAGATAGATCTATTAATAAATGATACATGGAAAAGCCAATTTCTTCCACTGCAATCCTATGCATAATTGCTCAAAGAAATCCCTGAGCAAAGCAATTTGGCAGAAGAGGTATTAATCATTTTTAATCTCTTTACTTTTCATCAGAAAGAACCCAATCATTGCTCAGCATATCCTCTGCACAGCTTATTTTGGCATTGAAATGTCTCTGCTTTCAGGTAAGAGTCAACTGAGAGAAGGATGAACAGATTTTCCCACCACCATCTCTGAAATTGCTTTGATCATCCACTGTTCCTCCCCTCCTGATTAAGAAAATTGGAAGGTTTCATCAGAAAAGGCTGATCACTCCTGGTATATCAGAAGCATAGCAGGTAAAAAGGATATCAATAAAAAACAAAACATGATCAGGCATGCGCTGAACCAATGGAATAACTGTTTATGCAGCATGTCAAATAATTTGGTGGGTTTTTCCCCTCCCTGCTCTTTTATTGCTGTTGACAGTTTGACTTTTTATCACAATTTTACTATCTAAATAGGTTGCTGGCAAGTCCGCTCATTAATTCCATGAGGCATATGTCAAAATTCTGCTGTCGGCATGGCAGCCGTCAGCCTCTCTGCTCCTGTTTTTCCTCCAGAAAGCAAAATGAACGTGGGACTCATGCTGAATAAACCTAATTAAAGTTGTTAGCTCTCTCAAAATTCTGCCTACTAGAATTTTGGGACATGAGTTTATCAGTATGTGACAAAGTTTCAGAACAAACTGTGGGACAATAGTAACTGATTGTGGGGGAAGTTAATTTCCACTTGGCTTTCTAAAAAAATTCTCATTATTTAATGGCACGGTAGCAGGAAAAAACAACAAAATTTTCTCTTTGGATACAGCCATGCTGGGCTTGAGTCAACAACCAGGAGAAATTAACGATGGTTCAAGAAATATCTCATGTGCTTCTAATCAGAATGGCTACTGTTTCTGCAGCCTGTACAAACTAGGGAACAAGTTCCACTGAAATCAATGGAACTTGTTTCTAAGCAAGCACACTACTAAGGTGTATAGATTCATTTCTTCATTAATTTTGATCTTGATGGAAGCAACAAGTAATCTGAACAATTTCTTTCTGCTGAGAAAAACCCACCAAATTATTTGCAGTTCAGGACTTATTCTGTGCCTAATTTGTAAGTGGTATTTTTGTAGAGAAAACAGTATTTTCTGTGAAGGAATCAGCATTTTCTGAACAGGTAATAATATTTCTGCACAGAAATATCGGCAGGAATTCATGAGCACAGTTATGAATGTGTAACCTTTCTAACTAATTATATTGATGATCTATATGTAATCAATAGTATAGGGAATATATAGGGATCATTGATCCCCCCTCCATCCCTACTTAACAACACTAGCTGCTTTGAGCAATGGAGGTCTGTTCTCTTATTGATCAGGACACAGTATTTCTACCCTTCGTCCCACTTCTTATAATTACACCAGAGATTGCTTGAGGGAAAGGGTGAAAATATCAGCCTGCTGCTTCTCAACTGACAAGAGAACTTGCACATGCATTAGATACAGGATTTTCACAACAACAACAACAACAGCAACAACAACAACAACATTTATTTATATACCACCCTATCACTGGGAATCCGAGCGGTTTACAACATAGGGGATAACAGACGGTTCCCTGCCCTCAGGCTTACAATCTAAAAGACAGGACACAAAAGGAGAAGGGAATGGTGAGGGAGGGAGGGGATCAGGTCCAGCATTCTTCTCTCCCTCTGAGGCCTGGACCAAGGCAGATGGACCGGAGGGAGGGCTCTTCTTCTTCAGCCTAGCCCTGGTGGAGCTGGGGCCTGCCTGGTCAACTCCCTCAATCTTTCTCTCTCTTTTAAATCATATGGATGCAAACACACATACAAACATACACAGGAATAAAGTGAATACAGGATTGCTTGTTTGATGAAAAAGACACCAAGAACTCATCCAGTGTTTCTAATTTGTAAAAGGCCACATTACAGGGCAGCAACTATCATAATTTTCCAGTATCACTACTTTCTAAAATTTGCACAAAAGTTGTTCTCACACATTCAAGAAAAGACTTTAATAACATTAAAAAAAATCTTATTTTCTCATGAGCCAGGCAAATTTTTTTGTACTTTTTCATCCTTGTGCATGAGAAGCTCAATGTTTCTATGCCAGAATGGCAAATGATGGGGCAGTTTAATTTGCTGCCATTTTTCTACTGTTTTTTTAATTATTATTTTTGTTTAGGAGTAGAGGGTTTAGGGTAGAGAGTGATACCAAATTTTCAATAGCTTTGGACTGTTTTTGCCTTTTGGTATCCAATAAGCAGTACAGAAAATTTTAAAATTGGTGGTGGTGTAGAAAATTTTTGTTATTTATATTAAGCAGAATGCAGTTGCAGTTTGTCCCAGTTCAACATGAGCTTCTGTTATAAAGCAGGATAGAAATATGCAAGATGCTGTGGCAAGCTTAAAAAAACAAAACTTACTTTATTATTTCAAGAAATCCATCCAAAATAGGAAAGTAGATAGTTGAAAGAAAATTACCTATACTTCAGTATAAGAGCGCCAGGTGATGGCATGGGGCTGCCTTGAGAACAGTATGGCATGTGATAAAATGTGTTTTCACTTGGCCATACACACCCCCTGCCCATGTCCAGATCAGGGGCAAAAGTGTGTGCGATAGGGTCCTAATATGTCAGCAAGAGTTGGTATGTTTTAAATAGTAAATGCATTAAGATGAATCCCATGAAGTTTTGGGGGCAGGACAGTGGTAATATTATGCCAATGTATGCGGATGATGACACTTCTGTTTGCAAATGTCTGTCTGCTAACACTTATAGTTTTTATCAAATAAAGTTTTACTGTTTGCAAGACAGAAGACTTGTTTACTGAACTCTAGGGAGAAAAGACAGTTCTTGAAAATGGGTCATCTCTTGGTGGGAGATGAGAATGCAAATTTTCAAGTTTTGGTGGATTCAGCTCCAGGCAAGAGGAAAGGTCTGTGTACAAATCTCCTGCTCAGCTAGGAGGGCAACAGCTTGTTATAATTCTCAAGGCTTAATTGATTTGTTGCTGCAACTTGCAAAGATTCTTCACCTTCATCTGGGAACAGTTCCTTTATCTAAAATTTCTGTCTTAATTTTGAGAGAGGAAAATAGGTCCGTCCATTCCTTCCCCCTCAATCTGTATGTATTTTTGCTAGATTTACAACCTGTGAATAAATCTGATTGGTTCTTAATGATGTTTCTTGTTATCACCAGGGATTGTTCCTCTAACCCAAGGCCTGGGGCAATGTGTAACTGGCAACCTATATGTGGTTCATAAGTCACACTCCCCGCCTCCATGGTACAATTTTGGCCGTATTATCTTATGTACTCGACTATAAGTTGACCTCATGTATAAGCCAAGGGCAGGGTTTGGGGCCAAAATTATACCCATGGATATGTTGAGGGTAAAACTTAGGAACATGTCATAAGTTTGCCTGATTTTAAATCAGAAAAGCTGACAAAGATACACAAATATCTATTCACATCTTTCAAAGCCTGATTCCTCTAGGTGCTCCTTGGAGAGGAAGTGCCAAAGAGCCATCACTACCACCATTTTCTTGCCCAAGCATTCAAAAAGGTCAGATGTGGCACTATGGCAGAAAAGGTAGAGGGGGTTGGTGCTTCTTTTAGGTGCTCCAGGGAGGGACTAAGCTCTCACCTTTCGCCACTCTGTTCAGAAAAGCAGGTGCTTCTTTTCTTGATAAGAGTTGAACTAGACTATTTACATTGACCTGTGAATAAGTCGACCCAGGTTTTTGGGGTCAATGTTTTAACTAATATATCTATATGTATTCATGAGCATATACGTACAGTGGTGCCTCGGGTTACGAAATTAATTCGTTCCGCGGCCGCTTTCGTAACCCGAAAAGCCTTCGCAAGCCGAAAACCCATAGGCGCTAATGGGGAAAAGCCGCGATTTCGTGTGAAATAGCGCCGAAAAGCACCAAAAATTTTTTCGTAACCCGAAAAAACATTCGTAACCCGGAACAGTTATTTCCTATGGGATTTTTTCGTATCCCGGAAATTTCGTAACCTGGGTATTTCGTATCCCGAGGTACCACTGTATAGTATTTTCCATCTTCTCTGCCCAAATAATTTCTGCAATCTCTTTTGCATCATGAGTATTGCATAATGTCTATTGCATTATCCTCTATTTCCTATGCATATTCCTAAGTGACATCCTGCCTCTGCTGTTCTTCCCCTTCCCTCGTTTCTTCAGCACACCAGGAAGAGTTATGGCCTTTGCTAATGTTTAAAGCCTGTCTGATGGTATCTCAGACCCTTGACTGAAAGCTGGTGATTGTTTGGTGCTTGCAATGTGTCTTTCTTGAAACAGGCATGTTTTCCCAGAAAGCTCTAATGATAAAGAGAGGAACCAGTGGAATTTTATTACTCTCTTCAATCAAAAGTTCATTCTGTCTCCCTTACTTCTCTCTCTTGCAGCATCTAAGAAAGGAAAGAGATACTGAAAAACATTCAGACTTGCATAGTTTGCTTTTAGCTGAACCAGTCCAACTTGGCTCAGGTCCAGGCTATTTGACAGACCGTCTCTCCCTGCATAGAATCATAGAACCATAGAATTGGAAGAGACCACAAATGCCATCCAGTCCAACCCCCTGCCATGCAGGAACTCTCATTCAAAGCATCCCTGACAGATAGCCATCCAGCCTCTGCTTAAAGACCTCCAAAGAAGGAGACTCCACCATATGCCAGTGGAGTGTGTTCTTATTGTCAGGAGGTTCCTCCTAATGTTGAAATGGACTCTCTTTTCAAATAGCTTGTCTTCTATAGAAAACAAGCTTGTTCCAGCCTCAATAAGACATCCATTCAAATACTTGAACAGGACTATCATATTACCTCTTAACTGTCTCTTCTCCAGGCTAAACATACCCAGTTCCCTAAGTCTCTCCTCATGAGGCATGGTTTCCAGACCCTTTACCTGTTTGGTGGGATTATTACTTCTCTTGATCTAGACACAATACTTCTATTGATGCAGCCTAGAAATGCATTGGCCTTTTCAGCTGCCACATCACCCTGTTGACTCATGTGCAACTTGTGGTCTACTAGGACTGTTGGATCCTTTTCACATGTAGTTGTGTTAAGCCAGGCGTCCCCCATCCTATATCTATGCATTTCATTTTTTCTGCCTAGATGCTATACCTTACATTTCTCCATGCTGAAGTTCATTTTGTTAGTTTTGGCCCAGCTTTCTAATCTATTAAGGTCATTTTGAATTTTGATCCTATCCTCTGGAGTATTAGCTCCTCCTCCTAATTAGTCTGGCATGATTTGTTTTGAGAAACCCATGTTGACTTTTTCTGATTATGGCATTCCCTTCTAGATGTTCACAGACTCTCTTTTTAATGATCTGCTCTAGAATCTTTCCTGGTATAGATGTTGCTATTATTATTATTATTATTATTATTATTATTATTATTATTATTATTATTATTATTATTAAGCTTTATTTATATAGCTCTGCAAATTTACACAGCACTGTACATAAAATCTTTTAATTAGATGGTTCCCTGTCCTCAGGCTTACACTCTAAGAAGACACGACACAAAAGGAGAATGGAATGGTGGGGGGGAGGAGGGGATCAGGTCCAGCATTCTTCTCTCCCTCTGAGGCCTGGATCAAGGCAGATGGACAGATGGAGGGCTCTGTATCTTAAGGATAGGCCTGATGGCATTGGCCCACCCTCTCTTCCCCTCGGAGGCCAGGATGGAGTCAGATGCCTTGTGGGAAGGGTTCAGTTCCTTTAGGGAGGTCCGATGGCAATGGCCTACCTTTCTCTCCAGTCAGACTAACTGGACGATAATTGTTGGGATCCTCTTTTTTCCCCTTTTTGAAGATGGGGACAACGTTTGTCTTCCTTCAGTCTTCTGAGACTTCTCCTGTTCTCCAGGAGTTCTCAAAGATTATTGCCAATGGTTCTGAGATTACATTTGCCAGTTCTTTTAATATTTTTGGATGTAGTTCATCTTGTCCTGAAGACTTAAATTCATTTAGATTAACCAGGTATTCTTGTACTACCTCTTTATTTATTTATTTGTTTTGTTTTGTTTTTATTCAGTTTTAAAATCTTTTCAAGGTAGCAGTACATAACATCAGCATAATGCAATGTAAGAACGGGAACATAACAAAATGAAGCTAAAGGATGCAGTAAATAAGTTGTTTCAGGAATGGGCAATAATGTCATGTCAGATTGTAAGGTGTTTTTTCAGAATTGCTTTCTTTCTTTCTTTCTTTCTTTCTTTCAGCTGCCTGATTAGTGGCGTCCAAATGATAGAATCATGAAACTTTATTTATTCTGTGGTGCATTTCCCTCTGCTACATTTTCTTCCGTTTGAGCACCTTTTTCCTTTTCTGAGACGACTGAGGCAAAGAAGGTGTTGAATCCTAAAGCGCAGGAGATTATCTTACAGCCTGCTCAAGTGTTAACAGGGAATCACATCTCTCTCCTGTTTTCTCTATACCTTCCCACCCTTGCCAAAACACATACCCTCAAGTATCCTTATCTAGAGATGTTGTAGTGCTCCAGAGACAAACTGAGCAAAAGAGGTTGCCAACACGATCCCCCATAGACCAAAGTCTACCTCCTCAGATGCATTTGGTCAAATGAGGAAGTAGACTTGAGTCTATGAAAGCTCACGCTGCCATCCTCCCTTGTTGTCTCCAAGGTGCTACACGATCTCTACACAAATTGATTCTACAGACTAACACAGCTATATCTTTGAACTCTACCCCAAGTATCCTGTTAAAGATTAATATGAAATGGTGCTAAAGGCTAGTAAGGAGTGTTGTGCTTCAGTTAGAGGACATTTATCCACTGCAAGTATAGCAACAGGTATATTCAAAGTTTCAAAGAGTGGTCAGTGCAATAGGAATGAACTGAATTCCACATGGAATCCTCACTGCCTTCCCATTTCCTATCAAAAAGGTATGATCTGTAAACATCAGTAGTACAGGGTATATTTCACATACAGAAGCCAGGGATCCCAAATAGGCAACTCCAGTTTAAAAGGCAATGTTGGGAGGACTTTGAGGGAAAAACTTGATTTAACTATCCAAGTGGCTAGCACTGTGTAAGTAGTAATTAATACACTAAAGCAGTACAAGGGAATTTGGTGCAGTTCATGCCAAATAATAAGAGGCAATAAAAACAGGACAAAATCAACAGAGGAGGAAAATTGAAATAAGTCACAACATCCACATACCTGAAAGACTCCCAGTAACCTCCATACAGACCAGTGGGGATAGGCTGCAATGAGTCCTGGCTTTTTGAGGGAGACCAGTTGAAGAAATACCTCTTCCCTGCCACATGTATGCAGTTTCCATTCCAGTTCAGGATTCACTTTTTCCCTTTCTCCATTTTTCTTCAGTTGTTTTTCAATGAGCCACCCCAGGCTCTGAGACCATCAGGAGAGGCTGTTCTCTCAGTCCCACCACCATTGCAAGTATGAATGGTTGGTGGGGATGCAAGAGAGTCTGATACAAAGTCACACAATGGTTGGATTCCTTTTGGTGCCATGAACATGTGTAAGTTCCTTTATACAAGTGGCTGTACTTTTCTGGCCATTTAAGTATTCAGTTCATGGTTGCATATGTGTAGCCATGTCACACAGGTCTAAATCCTGTTGTTAGTCCCAACTAGACTACTGAATTGAATCAAATGGATTTACAGTGGGCCCTTGGTATCTCACATTCTTGGATAATGTGTAACTGTCAGTGTTTTCAGTGTGTCACTTGATTTACTTGGTTGTAGAAACAGTCACTGTGCATTTCCCATTGCACAATGGCACAAGCGTCAGGGACATTAGTAGACATTGTTTGATGTCACTATTCAGTAGAAAGATGGTATAGTGCAACCAGTGTGAAAATATGTGAGTATAGATCTACTCAATTTGTGATGTAGAATCTCAGCTGATAAGTTTTGTGAATACTTGTTTCTACTATCTTAGCCCCATACCCAGAAGTGGTGCAGGTGAATTTGTTTCTGTTCCTTTTTATTAGGCCATAGTTTCTGCTCCTTTCTTGATTTCTTCCCATAAGTGTGCATAATATTCTAAGAGGTCTAAGAAAATGGGTCCTTGCAGAGCATACATTTAATGTAATGAGGAGCTTGCATTTTAAAATTCAGCTCAAGGGAGGTAACTGGTAGAGGGAGGAAGATGGAGATAAAGGTAAACAGGGGAATAATATATCTGCAGTACACAGTTACATGTATTTATGCTTATTTTCAGTAGGCAATAGAGACTACAGGGTTGTTCTCAAAACTTCATGAAAAAGATGGATTTGGGCAGGGCTGATATAAGAACTCAGGAGGCCCTGGCAAGCTGACATGTATGTGAATGAAAAAAAATGAAGACCAACCACATAATTTCTTATGTGTAAGACAGACCATATTTATCAACCATAAGAGCAGATAGCATTGTCTACCTGTTTCACACATTCATTCATGGGAAGATCTACTTATTGATTGTTAAGATGTTGGTCCAGGTGACATTGGAGGGTTTTGTGTTTCTTGCTGTGTTGGTTTAATGTATCTTGTGATTCTTTTTTACCAAGAAGATGCCCAAACAACATGGCAGCTGAAATGGTGGTAGAGGGTGGGGCGAGGGAGGATGGTAGGGGGTTCACAAGTGGAGAAAATATAGATGCAAGGAATATGGAAGAGGAACAGAAAGGATGTGGGATGGAATGGAGAGGATGCCAGGGCAGGAGACATTTTGGGAATCAGAAGAAGAAAGGGGAAGGTAAATGCAGTGAGCTGGAAGAGGAAGGTCTGTCCTGTGAGACAATGCGAACAAAGCCCCCCAATAGTTACCACCAAAGATATATATACTCTCCTTACTTTCCAATGTCACAAAAATAACTAAAATTGTTACATTTTAGTTACCTTTAAAAATGGTGGTGCTAGATGTTGCTGGCTATGTAAAACAGTTTCATCTCCTATGACCTGAACTTCTGTTAGTGGGTCATTTTTTTTTTCATTTGTGGGAAAATGGAAAAGCAATCCCTATCAAGTTTAGCGTGAAATTTGCATTCCTATTCGTTCATTTTGCCTTGCCTTTTATAAACAAAAATTGCTGAGGGTCTGTTTCTGATGACAAAAGTGTGTCTCACAATTCCCCTGCTTGCCTTGGCTTGAGTGATTTCAGCCCTATTAGGAAGCCAGAATCTGAGGCAAAAACAAGACAAAACATAAAACCCCTTGTTCTTTTTCTTCCAGGCAACTCAAGAACGTTAAAGTCACAATTCCCTTCCCTTGAAAACTCTTAAAAACAGTTTAGTAGAGTAGTTTTTTGCAGGGTCAGCTCAGCTCTTGCTGTCCCTGGAGCATCCTGGTGACACTTTGAGCAATTGTCATGTATATAATGATGTACTGATGGGAATTGTAGCCATTTATGACTTAACAAATAACTCTTCCTGGTTGACTCAGACAGAAATGGCCTTTCTCTTTGTCTCTGCTTCCTTTTTTAGAAGGATTTTGTGCCAAAGAACAGAACATCAAGTAAATTCTTTACCAGTTGTATTCCTCTGTACTCTGGAAATGATCTGCAAAGTTGGTCACATGCCCTAGAGAAAGGTTGAAAGCCTAACAGTTCCATGGTAGCCCAGTAGCCCAGTTTTAACTGTTGCATAAAAATCCTGGTAAAAAAAACAAAACTGTTGCATTTCTCAGAATACAATTTGGGTTCTAAATAGAAGAAAGGAAAACTGGGAGGTGATACCCTAAACCAAGAAGCAAATGGAAAAACACGAGTTTAGGGGAAAAGAAGCTAAAAAAACTGTAATTTTATTGGTACAATGTGTTAAAACTAATCAGAAGCTAAAACCAGCTGTGGAGGCTTATTCTGGCCTGAAAGTCACACTCTGAAAGTTAATACACAGAACTGGGCTTGGAAACTGCAATTCCCAAATAATACAGAACTATGAAAATTCCTCTGCGTCTTACACCATGTATGGAAACAAATAAACACAATATTAATATAGTTTACAGAGTGCACAGACAGAGGCTTGGTTGAAAAGGGATGTACAGTATGCCAAAAACTGATAAAAGTAAAAAGTGTCAAAGAAAGACCAAACGCGTTTCGACAATTGTCTTCATCAGTGGTCCAAAGAATTAAGCCACCTTGTCAGGTAGAGCATGTGGAAACCAGCTGTCCTTTTGGTAAGTGGAAGGTCAACTAAGACCTTGAGTCGTGCCTAAGGCTGGGGTATGCCACAAATACTTGTCAGCTCTTCTCTGAATCTGTAAACTATATTAATATTGTGTTTATTTGTTTCCATACATGGTGTAAGACGCAGAGGAATTGTCATAGTTCTGTATTATTTTGGGAATTGCAGTTTCCAAGCCCAGTTCTAAATAGAAGAGACTGCATTTACAGCCTCAGAATAATTAATGAAGCCTCATTTTTGTCATGTTTTGCATTATATATTTCCAAAAATACAATTAAATACAGTTTAAAATCAATGCAATTAGTCACTGTCGCCCGAAGCTGTTCCTAGGGCTGTTTCCCTATATGAGAGACAGATATACTAGAGATACTATGAGAGATATACTAGAGTCTTAAGATGCTCAGGGAATGGCTTTTTCCTGGTCCCAGCAAAACAGGTGTAGTTCCCCTCCCCTGTCTATGGACTTGGGGCTCTTTGTCATCTAATTTCATAAAATCATAGAATCACAGAGTTAGAAGAGACCACAAGGGCCATCCAGTCCAGCCCCTTGCCATGAAGGAACTCATAATCAAAGCACCCCTGGCAGCCTCTGTATAAAGACCTCCAAAGAAAGAGACCCTACCAGTTTCCAAAGGAGTGTGTTCCACTGTTGAATAACTCTTACTATTGCTGTCCTAATGTTTAGGTGGACTCTCTTCCTATAGCTTGCCTCCATTGTTCTGTGTCCTGTTCTCTGGATATGCCTGCTCCATCAGCGCTATGACATCCCATCAAATACTTATTTGTATTTGGAGATTTTTCTGTCACCCTCTGGTTGCCCAGACTATCAGTTTATGGGGAAATGGGAGGGAGCCTTTCCAGTAGCTGCTCCCAAGCTCTGGAATTCCCTCCCCTGGGATGCTAGGCTGACTTCCTCCCTGGTCTCCTTTCACTGGAATACAAAGACCTCTTTATTCAAACAGGTGTTTAATTCTTAATGGTTTGCAGGGAGCCTTTTCATGTCTATGTTTGTGTATATGCACTGTATTTTTTTATCATTATGTTTTAAAATGATTTTACATTTTTAAAAAATGAATGGGATTTTAATATATTTTGTTGTGTTTTAACTGTTGCATTAAGTTTTTAGCTTTAGCCTTCTTGCAAACTGTCTCAGGAGAAAAGTGGAATAACAAACAAACAAACAAACAAATACCAGTAAAAAAAAGAAATGTGGACTCTGCCACCAAGGTGACAAACTAAAAATACAAGATGCACAGGTGAAAGAGGATAGAGGGGGAAAGTGGATGAGGGAGATCATTGCTTTAAGACTAGAACAAGGTTGTAAGCTATCAACAGGGGTAGGAAAGCAGCCTTGGCAAAGGTGATCTTCCCTTGCTTGTTCTATTGCTTCCATAGAATCAGGTGGCTCTTCTACCTTTGACCAATGGATGCCATCGAAGGGTTTATTTTTGCTTGGTTCTCCTCTCACTCCCCAGGGCTACATGCCATAAAAAGAGCTGAAGATTCTTTTTCACAGAGAGGAAGAAGTGAACCCTCAGAAGGCTCATCATAACCACAGGAGGACAAGTCAGTGCAAAATGTAGGTCATTCAAGAAAAATGTAGGGCATTACAAAATAAAAGCTCTGTCCTCCAAGCCCTGACAGCCACTGCCACCGCTGCCGGATCCCCTCAAAGGAGGGGAGAGAGGCAGGCTGGGGGGATGGAGGCATGCACGCTGGGGTGGGTGGCAGAGAAGGCGTCCATCGTCCTCCTGGCCTGCCTCTCTCCTTCCACTCCAGCCTCCTTCTAAGGCAGGTCTACCAGGGCAGAGAAGGGGAAGGAGGGCGGGCAGCAGAGAAGGATCCAGACAGGATCAGATGAAGGAGGAGGAGGAGGAGGAGGAGGAGGAGGAGGAGGAGGAGGATGAATGGAGGAGGAGGAGGAATGGAGGAGAGGCCAGCACCGAGCCCTGACATCCGTCACTGTCGCCACCACCGCTGGGTCCCGCAAAGCAACTAGCAGCCAGGCAGGCAGGCTGGCAGAGGGGAGGAGGGAAGGAGAAATCAGGAGAGAAGGAAGGAAGGAGGCCTGAACTCTCCCTGGAAACCAAGATGACTCAGTTGAGGCTGTCATGCTTTGGCCACATCACGAGAAGAGAAGAGTCCCTAGAAAAGCCAATAATGCTAGGAAAGGTGAAAGGCAGTAGAAAGAGAGGAAGACCACAAACCAGCTGGATAGACTCAATTAAGGAGACCTTGGTCCTGAGCCTGAAGACCTGAACAGAGCAGTTAAGGACAGGGGGCTTGGAGGAATCTTATTCATGAGGTTGCCATGACTTGAGGCTGATTTGAGGGCAGTTAACAACAACACTTTCACAAATGGTTTTTGCTGGTTTTCATGTTTTTGGAATTTGGCTTGTGGTATTCCCCATCTTCTTTGTTCAAGATAAGCCTTGTGGTGATGGTGGAAATGTAAATAAACGAATAACAAAATGAAGTTTAGTGTAGCATAATATTTTGTGTATTAGAGTCAGTTTCATCAGATGCTTTAGTGGTGTTCAAGGAACAACATCTGTTCCTTCCTCAGTACAAAACTTCACAGTGCAAGGCTACCCACATGCACACACATAATATTCAGGCTGACTCATCATTTGCCTCCACACAGCAGAAGGCAGAACCCATTAAAGGGTTCCCATTTGTGTTTTACGTGCTATAGTGGATGACATTTCCCAGGCCTTTGAGCAGCTTTGATGTTTATACATTAATAAATCTCCAAATTAATGAAGTAAACAGCTTTTGTGGGTGTCAGTTTAACAAACAAGCCATTAAAGCAATTTACAGCTGATGACATGTCAAAGCATAATTTCCACACATATATTTCAAGAGAGACATAAAAAATAGCCATGATGGTGTTTCACTATAATGGCTGAATGGCGGGGAGGAGGCTGTGTTTATTTTATGCAATTGTGGGTTAGGTAATACAATGCAATTATGTGGTTAGGCTGAACTCTTGGTTAAGTACAAGTCTGATTTCATACAGAGTGGCATCACTGCTTAGGGCTGGCTCTAGAGGTAAAACAATGGCCAAAATGCTAGATCATCTACTTGCTATATTTAACAAAGTACAGTTGAGTATCTCTTATCTGGAATTCTGAGATCCAAAATACTCAAAATCCAAAACTGTCCACCTAGGTGGCTGAGTTAGTTACACCTTTGTTTTCTGATAGTTGAATGTATGCAAGCTTTGTTTGATGCACAGAATTATTACAAATGTTGGTATAAAATTACCTTCAGGCTATGTGTATAGGGTATATATTAAACACAAACTTAGGTTTCATGTCTAAGATATCTCCTTATGTATATGCAAATATTCTGAAATCCAAAGCACTTCTGATCCAAAGCAGGCTGTAGGGAGCAGCCTATAAAGTCCTCTGGCCTGAACCCTCTTCCCCAAGTTGACTTATTTTGCAGCAGCCACTGCAAGCAATGCGAGTCTCTTTCCCCATTAATCAGGATGTAGCAGACTAAAATTACCATCTCCCTCCTACCAGCATACAGTACTTCCAGTGCAACAATCAAGAAGTAAGATCCTTGGTGCAATCTCTCCTCGCAATGGAGATCACTTGTGGGAAGAGAGTAGAAATGTCAGTCTGCTGCACGCTGATAGACAGAAGAACTTTTCTGTGTGAATTTTCAATTAGTGAATTTTTAATTAGAGAGCTAAGATCATCCAGAGAGGCCCTTCTCTCTGTCCCACCAACCTCTCATGCTCACTTAGTGAGGACAAGGGAGATGGTCTTCTTGGTGGTTGCTCCCAAGTTTGCTAATTCCCTCCCTGGAGAAGCCAGGATGGCTCCGTCCCTGTTCTCCTTCCAGACTGTTGAGGGCTGGGCTTTTAAAGGCTGTGCAATTCAGATGTCATGGTTTTTATATAGTTTTTAATAATTTTAATATTTTTAATGCCAAGGCGACTAAACTGAGGCTATTGTACTTTGGCCAAAGCATAAGGAAAAATGAATTATTAGAAAAGACAATGATGCTAGGAAAGGTGGGAGGCTGTAGAAATGGAAGAATACTGCATGCCAGATGGCTAGACTCAATCAGGGAGACTATGGGCCCGAGCCTGTAGGACCTGAGCAAAGATGTTGAGGACAGGGGGTCTTTGAGATGTCTCATCCACAGGATTGCCATGAGCCTAAGATGACTTGAAGTCAGCTAACAACGTGTTTAACTGTATACATTGTTTTATGGTGTGTTTTTTAAACTTTATGGTTTTGCATTGTTTTTTAATTTGTACTGTTTTGCATTTGTTGTTATCTACCTTGAATTCCTATATTGGGAGAAAGGTGGAACATTAATAAACTACTACTACTAATACATTTCTGGGACCAATCCATCCTCTTACAAACTACAAAGTCCACCAACTGAGTTTATACAACCATCATTAGATGAGGTGAGTGATTTTTTAAAAACAAAACAAAACAAAACAAAACACACATGATAATAATCCCTTTGCTTTTTGAAAATGACATCCTATACAGTCAAAGTCTTTCTTTCCTTTCCCTTCTATACCCAGAAAAGAAAAGAAATCGGTATTATTGCCTTAGCTTCAGGCCAAAAGAAAGATAACAGTGGCCACCTATCTGCAAATACTAAGTTCATGACCTGATGTTCTATTGATTACATTGGAGCATCCATTAAATGTTCAGTGCAGGAACATTTTGACATGAGAAATGTCAGTTGAGACTCAGAAGATGGAGAAGAATTTCAAAGAGGTAAGGGGGAAAATCCTTTCCTGCATCTCCAACCACATCAGAGCAGCCCACTCACTAGACCAAAAACCAAACAAACATGAAACCACTGTTATCTGTGGAGGAAGCTTGTACAGAAAGCCCACACACTGTTGGCAATTAGAGGCAAAAAGAATGTAGGAAAACAAACAAACAATGAAACTAATGGGAAGATAGGGTGTATGTGTGCATACAAAGAAGGGCCGACAATCCTTAATCCATAAGCACTTATTAAAATGGATAAAGTAAGATGCTGTCTTCCTGGCCTTTAATGCTTGCAAAGGGAAACAACAACGTCAGGGTAAGACTTTAAATCAGTGTTTAGCATGAATCTAAATTGCTGTTCTTTTTCTAAACAGTGGGAGGGTTCTTTTTTCTTTCCATTTTGGATATCTCTTGAAAACAGTGGCAGGACTGTAGGAAGTGCAGTTATTAAACACAGTCAAGTGGGCTTCCTTCGGTTAAGAAAATAGCTGTAGAAGCTACCCCAGCAACAATGCAAACAGCAGAAATTTGACCCCCAAACTTTACAGACTTGCCAGGTTGTGCATTGTGGGGGCACAAATTAGAATGCCAGTGTTGATGCTCAGAGTTTATTTGTTGCTTAGAAAACATGATGTAGGATGGTGCAGGGAAAGGGTAGCCTATGGACTGCGTGTGACACCTGGACGCCCCTTGGGTGGGCCCTGAAGCTCCCCACTAGTGTCCCAAAGCCCCTGGACCTCCTTGGTTTTCTGAAAATCTAACCCAAATTTTAAACTGCTCATTTTGGAGTGGTTTTTCAGATCTGCACGTGTTCTAAAATGACCTGCCTATATCTTCGAACTTACCTTGCAGTCAGCAGAAATAAATTCTCCATGCTCTTTCAATAGGTAAAAGTCCTATATTGTAGGACTGGAAAGACAAGTGCTCACCTTCTATTATGTAATGGTCAGAAAACCCTAAAACCCTCTCAAAATTTTAGATTTTGGATTTTGTATCTTTATTAGGCATTATGCTGTTATGTACTTTGGATTGTGGTTGTTTTTCTTTATACATTTCTGTTTTTTGTATAATTATTATATTTATATGTATGTTATGTTACAATTGGTGGGGAGGCTATAAAAATGGTTTTAACTGTACCTGCAATTTACACAGTTTTAATGTTTAATCATGTATTGTATTGCTGTATTCTCGAGTTATGTACACCGCTTTGATCAATGCGGAAAAGCGGTCTATAAATAAAATTATTATTATTATTATTATTATTATTATTATTATTATTATTATTATTAT